>NC_141992.1:179919183-180233050 GCF_049901715.1 Pseudonaja textilis | reverse complement strand
AATTGTGGTGATGGGTGCACCCTTGAATGCCATGAAGGGCCAGGTTGTAGATTGATCATCCTGGAGAAAATCTGTCTGTGGGTTATCAAGAGACAACACTGATGGGACATATATTGGTCAAGAAAAAAGCCTGAGCTCTATTTTAGCTGCCAAGTTATACACATCAAACCTGTTTATCTCACTAGTCATTTTTTAAAATATAAAAATACTTTATTAAAGAAATTTATACAAGTACAGTAAAATCAAACTTTCTGCTTATCACAACTTAAGCAAAACAATGCTCACTCAATCTGACATCTCTCAAATTGTGTAAAATATTCATTCACGGTTGTTACTTTCAACATATAACACAAAGTTTCATCTAATTATATATTACAAATCTAATTATATATACAGTGTAACTAGTTTCCGTCATACCTTTTTATTTGACTTTATTTTATTAATGTCATGTCTACCTAATAGCCAATTGTACCAACAATTCCAAATCTTGTAATATTTTGATTCCTCTTTGTTCTTAAGTTCCAATGATAGCCTGTCCATTTCTACGCATTCCAAAACTTTTTTTATGATCATGAAGTCAGGGGAAGTATTTTTGCATTTCCAATTTTGGACGAAGGTGAGCCTTGCCACTTTTAATATGTGAAGTATAATATATAATAATTTTTTACTAATTTTTTGTTTTAGAATTCCCAATACAAATATTTCTGTTTCCGTTCAATTTTAACTTTAGTGATTTCTTCAAGCCAATTACTAATTTTCCTCCAATACTTTTTTGCTTTTGGGCAGGACCACCACATATGATAGTAGGTGCCCTATCCATATCCACATTTCCAACAGCTTGCCAAATTATTAGGAAACATTTTTGTGAGAAGCCAGCGATAAAACATTTTGTATAAATTCTCCTTGTAAGTTGCAAATAGAGTTAATTTATAATGTATTTTCCATAGGTTTTCCCAATCTTCCAAATTTATTCTATATCCAAAGTTTTTGGCCCAAATTATCATTGCTTCTTTTACTGTTTCTTCCTCTAGTTTGTATCTTAACAAATAATTGTACACTTTAGTAATCATTTTTCTATCTGGTCCTTGTAAGATTTTATCCAATTCCTGTTGATCCGAATTTATCCCATATTGTTCTATATCTTTTTTGTGTCTAGATTGTATCTGTATATACAGCCACCAATCTACTTGTATTCCTTGTAACATTAATTCCTGCTTAGATTTTAGTTTCCCTTGTTCATCTAATAATTCTGTATAGCTCACTGTCTTGTTCAAGTCTAAAACATTCGGATATGTCATAGCTTCCATGATTGACATCCAGATTGGAATATTTGTGTAATGGTTTCATTTTAATTTTTTCCATATCCCTATTAATGTGTCTCTAATTTGATGCCTTTGGAAATACGACTGAGGTTTATTTATAGTCATTTATTAAAAGAATTCTGTATAAAAACATAGCTTCCAATTTGAGGTGCTCTCTCTCAAATCACATAGAACAGACATCTCCATAAATTTATACTACTTTCCTCATGATACTTTTTGGTTTCTTTTTTTTCCCCCTATAACAATCAATAGTTGAATTTCTTCATGTTACTTTATCTGCACCATCATATCTTATTTGGCTACCAAGAATTGGTCAGTTAAACATCTTTTCACTAGTGTCAGCTTGAACTCTTAAAGCTAGAAGGACTAACCATTATACCAAAACATTTCATTAGCCATGAACCACCCAGTGCTTAATATAGCTCATTGTAATGGGTCATGTCGACCTAACCTAAAAATTTACTGTGCAGCAGTCTACTCTTAATATAATTAAAAATAAACTTCACCTTTTCAGATTCTTAATACTTAAACAACTTGACATTTAGAAGGGTGCAGCAGAACGAGTATTCTAGCTTGGTGCAATCAAGATGTACCTATCCATAGGCTTACTGAAGCTTAGATTTTCAGTCTATATTAGCCTTTTTCAAATACATTAGACTATAGCTTCCAGTATTCCCAACCTTGAGAATTACATAACACAGTTGATCAATCCACCTAGAGTAAGCAGGGCACAATTTGCTACTCTTTTTTTTTTTTTTTTGTAGGGCATGTTGTGCTATTCTGAGGAGAAAATAGCATTAAAATTTCCTCGGATGTTGGGTGCCATTTTGGGCAAGGGGGGAAATTTAAGGCATTTATTTTCCCTGCAAATTCCTATGGCCAAAGAAATTGAGTTTGAAAAAAATTGTCCATTGCATACTGCTTCTAGTCTTTTTAAATATATAAATTTATATATGTGTTGTCTTCCAGCATAACTATTCTGAGGAGAAAATAGCATTAAAATTTCCTCAGATGTTGGGTGCCATTTTGGGCAAGGGGGGAAATTTAAGACATTTATTTTCCCTGCAAATTCCTATGCCAAAGAAATTGAGTTTGAAAAAATTGTCCATTGCATACTGCTTCTAGTCTTTTTAAATATATAAATTTAGATAGGTGTTGTCTTCCAGCGTTGTCTTCCAGCATAACTATTCTGAGGAGAAAATAGCATTAAAATTTCCTCAGATGTCGGGTGCCATTTTGGGCAAGGGGGGAAATTTAAGACATTTATTTTCCCTGCAAATTCCTATGCCAAAGAAATTGAGTTTGAAAAAATTGTCCATTGCATACTGCTTCTAGTCTTTTTAAATATATAAATTTAGATAGGTGTTGTCTTCCAGCTTTGTCTTCCAGTGTTGTCTTCCAGCAAGCGTTGTCTTCCAGCATAGGAAATTGTAGGCTGAAACTTAACGCCACCAAAAAGCTTCAAAAAATTATTAAAAGCTTCCCATTCCAGCTTGTATTGGAAGAATGCTAGTTACATTTACAGGGAATCCTCACTAAATGACCATTGTTTTAGCAACTATTTGAATTGACAGTGCCACTGAAAAAAGTGAACTATTACCAGGTCTTGCATTTAAGACTTTAGAAGCACTTCAGTAATGTGAGAATTTTAAAAAAAATCAAGACAAATGAAATTTATAAACTAATAAGCAAGATTAGAAATTGTCAGAACCATTCCAAACAGCCCCATTTTGTGTTCAGCAAAACAATAGCTTCTAGCATCTTGTTTTTCATAAAGCACGTTCACTTATATTGCATTGTCAAATGATTTGTGAAAATATTTGTTAAAAGTATGTGATTGCTTTGCAGAGAAGCCATACTGAGAATCTCATTTTCACACCAGCAGTTAAAATAATACAATATTGTTGTTTTTTCTCAATCCTGAAGTTGAATTGATTTCTTTTTTGGCAGTGAGTAGATTAGAAGCACTTCATTATGGAACATTTAAGCTGCTGTGAATATTAGTCTGTTGGAACAAAAACAGTACAATTATGTATTTGTTGATACCACATTGTTTCATTGTTGGCTTTTGTTCTTTAATATTCCAAAGGAATGAATTTGTTAGCCATTGGCTATAGTTTCATTGGGGAGAACAAAGTTTTGTGCAAGAGACATGGTGACAAAAATAGTGTGCAAATATAACAAACCTAGTGTAGTGTCAGGTTTCATATTGTCTTTTTCTTTCTGTTCAATTGTGTTGACTAGAGTGATGTAATAACACCGTTCCAATATCTCAGGGCTGCCACAAAGAAGAAGGGGTCAACCTACTCTCCAAAGCGCCTGAAGGCAGGACAGAAGCAATGGGTGGAAACTAAACAAAGAACTAACCTAGAACTAAGGAAAACTTTCCTTACAGATCAATTAATCACTTGCCTCCTGGGTAGTTCCAATTGCCATAGTTCAGCAAATCTCACACAGTTGTTAAGAGTTGTCATCACATGATTGCCTATGTGACCTTTCTTTTTTACCTTTAATGCAACTTTTATTCAATTGCTTTTGTTACTAGAGTAGAAAAATTATAATATCTAAAATTATACCTTGGTGTAATAAACTATATTAAATTGCAGTGATTTTTTGTTTATCATTTAATTATTCAGCAATGTAAGTTGACCTTTTGCATATTGCCATGTGGATTTTATTTGTCAGTATAAAATGGGATTTGCTACACACACATAAACTCAATCTCCTTTAATTACTACCTTATCTGTTCTCTTTTTTTAAGTTAAAAGTAGAATTTATTTTCCATTTGCATTGATATTTTTCATTCCAATAACATAGAAGTTCTCTTCTGCCTGGAATTCTTTGTTGTTGATTTACTTCATGTGGATAAGATTATAACTACAAACTGTACAGAGTTTTAAAAAGGACACAAGAGATACCTGAAAAATTATAGAACAATCCGCTTAACATATTCCTGGCAAATTGGTAGAAATGAAAAACAAGGAAACAGTATTTAAGCATAGTATAGAGGAATAAGACTTGTCAAAAGGAAAGTAGCAGGTAAATTCGGTCACACTAAACTTTTAGAGTACTTTGAGAGTGTTTTGAGAACCATATAAAAATGTTGGCACTAAGTCTGAATTTTCAAAAAATAATTGACAAAGTTTCTCATCAAAGGTTTTGGAATATATTTGCTGGTCATTGAATAAGAGGAATAAATGGGCTTTTTTTCTCATTGGAAGAGAATTAGAGTTTGATGTGGGGGAAAATAGGAGAAAGAAAAAGTGTTAAGTATGTTCACTGCCTTGAGTTACTTACTGATAAAGTAATGAAGGCAGGATGTAAAACAGATCTGTGTTGGGTCCATTGCTTTTGAACTTGTTCATAAATGATCTGAATTTAGGATTAACCAACAAGCAGTTGGAGAGAGAGATGTCTGCACTGCCTGCTTGTCAGAATCCCTAAACATGTAGCCCTCTGAAAATCAATATGTTGGAGAAATACTGGTTTTGATCTAATCCAGTAAGGCTTTCTTACAGTCTTATATAAATATTGCCAGTTTTTGTTCACCTATAAATAATTTAGCAGTTCAGAAGATATAGAATATTATCTGTAAGCATCTGTTGTTTATTTTGTAGATAATAAAAACTAAAAATTAACAAATTCTAGTTAAAGTTTCTATTTTTAAAAAACTGGAGCATGGTTTCTCCTCTTCTAATCTGTGTACCTTTTGATTTTGATTTATTTAAAACATTGGTATGAAACTATTGAACTCAGCAAAACTAAGTAGATACCTAACGGGCATATGCTGTCTTTATGATGTGACAACCCATGCTTCAAAACTGCCAACTTGTGTGAAATGGCCCTAGAGTAACCATGAAAAAGATCCCATTTCAATCCCTTGAGAGTTTTAAAGCCAAAGCTACATCTCTGTATGGCACAAAGAACTTCCCTGATATTCATATAGATCTAGAGCTTCAGCTGCAACGACAAAAATGCCACATCTTGCTATTCAGAACATATTTATTGACACGCATAGGCAATTGTATTAATGTGCAAAATTCAATGTATAATTAAATATATTTCAGGAAAGGAAATACTGGATTAAAAACTTAACAGTTCTTGATTACAAATTCTGAACCTTGGTTTTCAGAAATGAAACCACTGTTTTTCTTACAAAATACAATGAATGCTGTTGAATATGTAGCCTCTGGATCCTTTTTGACCAGCTTATACCCTTTTCCAAATTCAAAATAGAGTGATTTATTTATTTGGATTTCATTCAAAGTCAGAAAAAATAGTGGTTAAATTGTGTAAAGATAGTTTTTTGCTTCTGTTGGAAACAGCAGCTTTAATGGTTTGGCATATCAATCTTCTTAATTATGATTGCTATTTAAATGTATGTAGCAGACCTTTTTTACAATGTGCTAATGCCATTTATAGGTCTGGGGAATATAGATTAAAAACTGCCTTTCTAAAGGAACTTACAGCCATTCCCAAGTTCATAGACTTTAAATAGCACTCTTTATTCCAGTTTAAGTACAACACACAGAATTCCACAATCTATATGGTTATCCTACATAAAATTCCCATAATGATGCCTCCAAGAAGTTTATTTATGTTTATGTTTTTCCTGGCATAAGTCTTTTGAAATACAGCAAATAATAGTGAATAATTTGTTTAATTTGTACTGGGTTTTTTTTTTTAAAAAACTTGTTAATCATCTTGAATATTGCTTATATTGGAAAAGGTTATAACATTAATAAATTAATATGTATTTACTCAATAAAATTCATCACCAGATGAAGATCTGAACCTGTGGGTGAGGGGTCTTCAAACTTGACAGCTTTAAGACTTGTGGACTTCAACTCCCAGAATTCCTCCTCCAGTCATGTTAGCTCAAGAATTCTGGAAGTTGAAGTTCACAAGTCTTAAACTTGCCAAGTTTGTAGACTCTTGCTGTAGATCAGTGGTGGCTAACATTTTTGGGCTCCTGTGCCGAAAATTGCATGCCAGCACCCAGAAGGTAATGCACACGCGCTCCCCCTACAGCCCCTTGCATGCACCTGCGATCCCCCTCCTTACCTGCACTGCGCATGTGCGCACCTCCCAGCTGATTTTTCAGCTTCCCGGAGGCTCGAGGGAAGTCTCTGCAGCCTTTGGGGGCTGAAAAATGGGCCCGTTTTGTCACTTCCTGTATTTCCGGGGGGGGAAATCAGCTGGGAGGGCCCAAAAAATCAGCTGGGAGGCATGCGCATGTGCAGTGAGGTAAGTTTGGCTGGGGCTCACGTGCCTGCACAAATGGCTCTGCATGCCACCTGTGGCACACATACCATAAGTTCGCCATCACAGCTGTAGATCCAGCATTAAAAACACTATACCATTAAAAACACTACACCATACTGAATCAGGGAGCACAACTTAATACAATCAGTTTTATATAGTGTGTGCTAACCCTCCAATCCCCAAATCCTAATCTTTTAGAGTAGATCAGACCTGGTTTGGAAAATGCAATATACAGAGATTTGGACTGCTCAGCTTTTTTTTTTTTCTGATACTGCTGTGTTCTGTGTAGCCAGTTAATAATTTCTCTATTGGTGATAAAGAAGATTGCTTTTCTTAATCCTGCAGGTAAACCTGGGAAGCAATCAGTATCTTTTCTCAACAGTGGTAGATCCTAAGGAAATGCCTTGCTTCTGCTTACGCCATGATGTTGATGCTCTTCTCTGGCAGCCTCGCCCAGATCAGCAAGACAGATGGGAGCATATTTCTACTTTCAATGCCTTAGGTAAGAGAAAAGGACTATTTGGAAATAAAACCTAAAATGCCCAGATTTTTTGTTAAATTGTGCAGATAGAAAGAAATATGATCTTTTTGTTTTGGCTTCGTCTTAAGAGTTTGATTAAAAACTAGCAGCTTTTTCCTTCTCATTTATTAGCCTGTTGCAATATGGCATACAACATAACACTTTGGTGATAATCTGCTCCAGTAATTGGTTCCAAATAAAATATGGATTCACTTTCCCCATGTATAATGAAAGAATAGAAATATCTTGCCAGCTGTACAATTAAAGGGCTTAGACAGATGTGTCAAAGATAATCAGTGTAATTCTTTAAGCTTTAGAAACTCATTTTTATTTGATATTTACTTTGAATTGGAATGAGAGCAACATATAGAGTTCAAATGCTGCGTTGAAAAGCTCTGGAAAAACCGTCTACACGTGAGGTTCCACTAATGTATTTTTCATGGACTGTCCTTTTAGCATATTTGCCATAACTGTATGGCCTGCTAGTTTCTAAAAACATCTCAAATCTACTCTATTGCAGTAATTGCATCCTAATCCCGAGAATACAAAGCTGCGTCTCAAAGAACATGTTATGCCCCATACCCATTTTACACTACATAAAATAAGAAAGCAAAAGCTCACACAATGACAACTGGTCTGTGAGATAATAAAATAATTATTTGCTTTTGCTGGTTATGTGTGTTTTAGGTTATGTGCAGGCATCCAAGCAGGACAAGAAATTCATGGCTTGTGCACCAGACCACTCATATTCTGCCCTTTGTGAGTGCCAGCGAAGAGTGTTCATCTACCGCCAGCCAAGTCCTCTAACCACTGTTCTCTACAACCGAAAGGAAGGCAGACAAGTTGATCAGCTTGCTAAGCAGATGGTAGCAACTCTGGAAACACATGATCCCTTTTTGGGTTTTCAAGCAACAAATGAGAGGTTGTATGTTCTCACAACAAAAGCTCTATTTATAATAAAAGTAAGCAATGAGAATTAATCATGGTTTCATAATGACTACATATATCATGGATCTCTTTGCATTCCATAATGAGCTACAGTTATGACTCCATAATGTAGCAGAAAAATTCAAATTACCAGTATCAACTATATTGCAAAGATAGTGCAATATAATGTGTACTGTCTCCTAAAGGATGACCAACATTGTTTTGTTATATATTTAGGAGAGAAGCCGGTGGAGATTTATTTTTAATAAATGTATTATTATTTTCAAATTGCCTTGAAGCTTTTTATTGTAACTATTTCTGTTTGGTCTCCTGAATCAATTAAGACGCTGAAAATGTAATTTGCAGTTAAATAAATATATTTTTGTTTTATTTTGATTGGATATTTTTTACATTTTCTTTCAATGTTTTCCCTAAATGCTTGCATTGGCTCATTGAATAAATCAGAGGGAATATGTACATTCACTTTTCTTAAGCGTATTTTAATTGAAGTTCAAAATTCTCATTATGTGCAAATGTGGTAATTGCAATTGGATTGTATCTGGTTTCCGGAGGAAATCCTCATTCACTTGAGAAATAAAGTAGATTTTTTAAAGAATAAAGAGGTTTTAATGTTCTTTACTTGATATTAAAAATGGATTTGAGAAAATTTAAAGATTTGTTAGAAATTGTTTTCTCTGAGCTGGTACTATTTGAAAAGATTCATTATGAGTTAAAATGGCTGCATATAAGTTTTTACTAGAAGGAACAAACTTACTAAGACTCATTAAAGATAATCTGGCTGGGAAAGTAGATTTTACCATGGGATAAACAGTCCAGGATAAAAGAACAAATCATATTTGGTACAAGACTTCCAGTTACTACAACATAACTGAAGCGATTAATTTTCAAATATCTTTATGTGCCAGTTTAAAGCAAAGTTGCAGCAAAAATTATTACTCCTTTTTCCAGACTGCCTTTTTACTACACACTAAGAAGAAACAGCAGCTAAGATATTTTAACTTTAAAAGGAGCTACAACACCAACAAACCACATCTAGCTAGATTAACTGCTCTTCTCCAATACTCCTTTCCATGTTGAAAATGGAATGGTGCTTTCAATTAACCATAGCATGTTTGGTAGCATGTCTGAAGGAAATCAGTTATGCACATATCTACAGCGCTTTAATATTACACCATGTACTGAACTTTAGTAGCGCTAGCAAAACTAGGGAGGGCAGTCAGAGGGCTTTGGCTGTCTGAGTTTCAGTATTGCTTTTATTTGTCCTCCATTTATTTTAATTACATGTGCTCTACATAGCATTACCACGCTCATTCATCAGCTGGGAATAGTCTTAACGTACAGTTCAGCTTCTCTTCTGTTACTCTCTTCTGTTACTTCCGTTATTTCTTTTCATTCCATTCCATTTTGAACAAATTGTATCTTCTGAATGGTATAATCCAATAATGGGATTCACCTCATTGGGTCCCAGTTTATTACTATTAAGCCATCCTTAACTTCTTCGTGTAAGAATTTAAGCTCTTCTTGCTTATTGCCCATACTCTGGTCATTACTACAGAAACCACAAAGACTGAAATGTATGATCTAGTTCCAAAGGCGCTTTTTCAAAAGGCAATTAAACTTCATTTTTCCTTGAAGCACACCTTTGGGACAACCATTATCTGGATGACTGAGAATCTCCATAGACATTTATGACCGAGTGTTCTTGATTTTTTTTATTAATCAGTTCAACAGACTACTACAGCTACCTATTCCTTCACCAATTCTTAAGAATGGATGGCTTTGTCCCACCCACCTACCCCTGATTATATTTAAAGTATTCCTGTTTAAGCTCACTATATTCAGCCAAACACATTTTGTCTAGTCCTGGTAAATGGACCATATCTTAGACCAGCATTCCATTATTCCGAAGTCAGTCAATCCTTTTTGCTATTGTTCCCTTTCAGATGGGTCAGAAGGCTAAATAAATAAGGCCATCTAAAATGATAAAACAGCAATGTTGGCAACAAAGTGCAGGACAATATTTCTCCTTTTTTATTCTATGATTGTCTAATGTGGAATTGAGTGCCTGATCTACTTAATGTGCTAAGCCAGCATTCAATAGCTTCCCTCTGTCAAAAACCTCCCTTCTCTACCGGCATTATGCTTTTCTATGATGTGTAAAATCTCCTTCAAGCCAAGTTTGACTCCTGAGTACTTCCTGGACAATTCCATGTAGTTTCTTGGCAACAGCACAGAAATGATTTGTCATTGTTTTCAGGATATATATGCATTTAATTTCACTAGAAAAAAAAATACTTTTTTCTAGCTAAGATCCTGAGATTCTTTGCTGGTCTTCTATTAAAGCAATAACTAGGGTCAACCTTGTTTAGCAGCTGGGCCCAAAGTCAGTCAGATTGCTCTCTGAGCTGAGACAAAGCAGTGTTTTAAAAACTATCTAGTGAATTATTAATGCTTTATTGCTTTTACCAAAAAAGCTCTGAGCAGGAACTCAGAGTGCAAAGAAAACTAAATTTTACAACACATTTGGCTGCAATTAAGCAGAATCTTTGCCCCTTCTGCTCATGTTATTCAATCTATCACCCTTCATGTAATTTTGTTACTTACAATCCAAATAATATGGCTTAAAATCTTGCCAAAGAAAATTTCCGAAAGTACCAAAGAAATTATATGATGGCTTTCTGAAATATTTCTACAGAGGTAGAGCAAGAATAAGCTCTGCCAATCCAAGCAGTATATAGAAAGGGAATATAAATCATATATAATAATGATTTATATGACACCATTAACAGATGGTAACATGTTTCATCACTTGGAAGAACAGTTTTGGATACGTCCAAAAGTCAGCTGTTTTTTGGCAGCTAAAGAATAGCACAGTGCTTTTTGTCCATGGGTGCACAAACAGAGTGAATGAAAACAATCTCCAAATGGCCCAACCATGAGAACAATCTGAGTTCCTATCGCACCTAAATTCTGTTTAATTTAATTGGAATGACAAAAAAAGGCAATATCCATTCAAATGTTCTCTTTTTTTGGAAAGAGAACAAGTACCAATTATAAAGGACCTATCATTCTTTTTGTTTTGTTTCTTGACTAAGTTTTATAACATTTGCAGAAAGCAGTGCTTTTCAAACTGAGTACCATTAGTTGTTCCTGCCATAACATATATCAAGTTTATATGTATATGTATTAAGATGCTTCATCTGCCTTGTAGCTGCTAGATGTTCTTTCTGTTTCATGTCTAGCTTCAGGATATGGCAGAGAAGGCCCCAGAGTCAATGCAAAGCCTCACAACGTTTTTGCTTTGCTTTCAAGAAATGGAGAGATAATTATTTCATGAGTCACCTCTGAAGGGAAGGTGTCTTTGCTAGAAGCATCCTTCAAGCCCAGCATATTTACATGCATTCTGCTTACACCTTTTTACAGTCTTTGGCAAAATATTTATCAGTCTTGAACAAGGACATCTTAGCAGCACACATTTAATGCACAAACTTTATTGGAAGTCAGCTGTCTCTTAGATTCATTATGAAAGGTGTCACACTCAATTTATACAAAAACTGCTTGTTTGATTCTGCTCTTGGCAAGGCATAAACTCAGCCTCAGCGCTACTTCATACAGACTGCATGTCTACAGCTAAGGAGGGTTAGTAAAGCCCCCCAAACTAGTAAAGTCATATCCTGTGGCTAAAACTTTAGTCACAGATGCAGAAGCTAAGACGAAACGCACATCAAAATAAGCAAGAACATAAGCTTCATCAAATAAAACAGTGCTGAAGAAGACTGGAATAAAATGCAATGTTCAATTTTTGCTTTTCGTCTGGTATTTTTTTATGCATTGCTTTTCCTTCAAACATTAGTCTGAATTCAGATAGTGGTTATTATATAATCTTGCAGTTCAGCGTTTTGAAAAATTGCAGACAAATTTCTAGAGGTGGGCTTGGTGGAGATATATGAAGACGAAAGTCATGAAGACAGAACCACAAAAAACAATGCACAAAACATGACAACTCTGGCAATTGAATAACAACTTTAACTGAAGCTTCAATCATGATATGATTCCTTAACTACTAACAAATGCTATTGTGTATTGAGAAAGTGATTTTTTTTTTAAGGCAAAGAAATATATTGCCTTTCTTTGTATCTACTAGAAAACTCAATTTTACTAGAGGGGAAATGAGCAACTGGAATGAAATGACAACACATTCTGTGTATCATCATGACTAAGGTGGATTCCCCTCCCCCCTTTTTTTCCCCTTCTTTTCCTCTTTTTAGTTCAGTAGGATTTTACTCAGTGGATTTTTTTTTCTTTGCACCACCCAAATCGTGCACCAAGTTCTGGATATATATTTTTTCTCAGAGCAAGTAGTGCTACCATAATAATCACTAATAGCTAATCATAGTAATAATAATAATTCAAGCATTAAGTCATATCACAATGTAATTGGTCACCATGGGATACTTTAGTCCAGATTTCTCCAACATCCCTGCTGAATCCGTAGTAGTGGCTTTGCATACATTTGCATACATTGTAATGATTAAAATAAGGTAAACATAAGAAAATAGGTAGGATCCATAAAACGTATTTTTTTAAGCAACCTTTGAGAGGGACCGAGTACACACAAAACTGATTAATTAATTTAATTCTTAAATTATGAGAGCCAGCCTGGTATAGTAGTTAAGGTACTGGCCTAGAAACCAGAAGATCATGAGTTTTAGTTCCTCCTTATGCATGAAAGTCAGCTGGGTGACTTTGGGCTAGTCATTCTCTTTCCGCCCAACCCACCTCACAAAGTTGTTGTTGTGGGAAAAAAAAGGAGGTGGGAATAATATGTATGTTTGCTACCTTGGATTACTTATAAAGTAATAAAAGTACGATAAAAATATAATAAATACATAAAAAATAAAGATGTATATTCTATATTTCTTAAGACCTGAACCCATTAATTTTCCTAGGTAAGTTATCCCAATTCATCACCCCACAGTTAAGAATACACAACTTATCTTATGTGTGGCCAGAATCTGAAAATAACATTTAATGCTGCACGGTATTTAAGCAAAATGGTTTGGTTAGGATTGGCATATGTGGGACTGATTGGCATAGATTGTAGGGATGATACCGAAATATAATTTTATCATGTTTTATTTATATGTTAAATTGTTGTGTTTTATTCCAATTTCATTTTAAATCATAATTTATTCCAATGTCATTTTAAATTGTATTTTATCCATGTCCATTTTACATTGTTTTTATCAGATTTTTTAAATTTGTGTCTAGAACTCTGCACTTTGATATGTCCCAAGGGCTAATCAATAAAGTAAAGTGAAGTTATAAAGTTATAAAAGTAAGATAAAATCTAATGAATACATAACAATAAACAATGATGTATTCTATATTTCTTAAGACCCGAACCCATTAATTTTCCTAGGTAGGTTATCCCAATTCATCATCCCACAATTAAGAATACATGTTATTTATTATTCAGGAGAAATCGATCACTGATCTTGCGCAGAGTCTTTCCAGATCTTAGACATCCTTATTGTATAGGGAAGATTCTAAAATTTACTACATGCAAGGCAGGAATAGTACACCAGGATGCGGAAGCTGAATTTCCTTAGATCAGGGGTGTCAAACACAATTTCATTGAGGGTTGTGTTTGACCTCAGGAAGCTGGGATAGGCATAGCCAGGGTGGACATGGCCAGCGTAATGTCATTTGTGTCGGGGGCGCCTGTGGTGGTCCAAGTACTTTGCCAGAGAAAGTGGGCTCCTGAGCTCCATTTTCAGTTTGGGCAGCCTCCTGCAACCCTCTGCCAGTGAAAATGGAGCTTGGGAAACACTGCAGGCCCGTCCTTTGCTATTTCCAGATCTAAGCACCAAACAGGCTGAATCCGGCCCACGGCCTTGAGTTTGACACCCCTGCCCTAGATGTTGTTAAGATTCCATCATTCCTCATTACTTGTTATGCTAATAAAAGGGGGCTTTCAAAAACCATAATTCATATATTTTTTCAAAAAATATTTTATTGATTAAATTGTTAAAAGATCACACAGTGTGATCTTCCTGACATTCCTTTTTGTCATACATGTTACAATATATAATACATATTTTATATACATTATACATACATATATTTATACATTTATATAGTGAGGACCAGATTCCCCACTCTGAGTAAACAATTTCCATTTTTCATGAGCTTTTATAGTTAAGCCAGGATTTACAGGTCCTTGAAAATGTGGTGTAATAAATAGTACTGCAGATCACTACTACTACTCTGTACTAACGTATTTATTTATTGATTTGATTTATATGATAACCCCTCTCATATAAATGACTCTGGGCAGCTAATACAATACAAACGTCGTTCCACTGGCAGCATGCAATGAATACAGCACATAAATCATAAGAAAAACAACTAAGCATAAAACTTTGTGTCCGTAGTTGTCCAGGTTATCTGGGTCTTATGAAAATGCATCATCCACACTAAGAAAAGGCACACAAGAAGTCAATAAGTAAAAATAATGAGTTTGAAAGCAGGAACACCATGACTTCCCTGCTGGCAAGTAGGGAAAGAAAGCAAATTACTATGGTGACAAAGTAACTTCCAGACTTCAAAGAAAAACACTGTGGAACTTCTAAAGGATGCATATCGTCAGATTCTGTCTCCAGTTTAGAACATCAACATACATAATACAAAATTACAACTGTCCAGCATAGAAACTGGAAAAACGAGCTTTTATTCTTAACTGTGAGATTCATTCACAAGATCAATTCAAAAGAAAGTCATGTCATAAGGATGTACGTGAGAAATTGGGAGGCAGTTATCAAACAATCACCAGGAACATATAACTTCCGTCTGTTGGTCACTTCTTCATCTTAACAATCTCATTCCCTGCTATCCATACACTTAAATCTATATGCACTAACTTGGGTGAGGGCTTTGGGTGAAAAAATACATGGCTTTGTAATACCATATGGACTTATGGATAAGCCCAATGGATTTTTTTAACCCAATTACCATAAAAAAAATGTGCATCCACAAATAAACCAATCCATACTTTTATGAGGTCTTGGTTAAAAATCCAAGGGTTGAATTATCCATGGATGAACATTTACATGAGCACATATGGGAAATATGGGCACATTAAAAATTATTGTTGTGTATAGTTGCAGAATAAGTCCATTTGCAGATAAACCGAAGCCAGTTTTTTGGGTGATGTTAGCACCTAAAATTCTCAACCTATCTCAAGGCTGTGCTTTATTTTAATTTGGGATGGTCACTTTTGCTGCCTCTCTTTTTTTTTTTTCAGAAGGAAAGAATTAATGGAACCCTGGATATGAGTAGAGGACAAAAGCCAGTGGCTAATAAGAATCATACAAATTTACCTTCTGTAAATTCATCATAGGAATAAGCGTCAAAATTATAGTTCCATCTCAGCAAATGAGCCTTCTGGCTTTCAGTGTAGGAGAGATAAGGACCAAGTCCTGGATATCAAAGAAATAGTTATACAGTAATAACTTTTTAAAAGTGCCATGGTTTGATCAATTGAATTCCCTAAATAGAAGTCACTATTATTCCCAGAGATAAAGTTAGATGCAGGAAAATGTACAAAACAAGATATGGTATCTATCATTTAAATAAATTAAATCTAGACAATCATTTTTCCTACTGAAATTTTAGTTATTGATTTATTCAGTATATAGAATCTAGTTATTGATTTATCCAATATATAGGGCCACCCCAGGACATATAAATACCTGCAATGGAAGAATGAATAGTGAAGCTGCTGGAATTGCCATACTGAAACTGACAGCCTTGAGGAAAGAAAAGACTGTCAAATTTTATTTCTGCTTGGAAGCCACTTCTGAACTTTCTTGAGAAATTGAAAGGGAAGAAAGGTTGATTTGGGGATTGGGTGATTAGAATTATATGGGACTGTGGAAATAATGCAGACAAATGCTAATCTTAGAGTAACAGTTTCATGTATTTGTTTATTTATATATGTACCAAAGAAAGTCAGAAGTCATTCTTTTTCTATTTTTCCTCTTTTTTTCCTTGCATCTTTACTTCTTTTCTGTTCTGACCTTTTTCTTCTTTAAAATCTTTTTTCTTTTCTGTTTATTTATCGTTTCACTTTGAACTTTTCTGAAAATCAATAAAGTTATAAAATTTATAGTTGCAGGCCCTCGCCAGGCAGCACAAGGTGACTAACAAATGTTTTAAAAAATTAAACACAAAGAAAAATGATGAAATAATAAAAAAGATAATAAAATATACCACATCAGAGGTTAGATTGACAACTTATATCATTACAACAGGGTGATACATCATTGGAGCTTAAATTAAGTCTATAGGGCTTTCTTGTTGGGTTCGGACTTTAAAATCATCATAATCTGCTTGAAATAAGTTGTGAGCATAGGAACATTTATTAAAAAATTGATTAATGCAAATGAATATTGCTTTATATAAATTAAAAGCAACATCCATTTGTACATTTATCTTTTCCCATTACCTCTACGTAACAATATTTAACAGATGTGAACCATTCAGATTTACTATCAGGCAGCATATAAATAATAACAAATATGAATATTATGTGATTTTAATATGTTTATATTGATTTTTTATGCGAGGAAAAACCCTGATATATTTCAATAAACAAATGAAGATAGCTTTCTCAGAATAATTGTTCCCAGATATTTAAAAGAATTCAAGCAACAAGCCAATTACTAAATTTTATAAATTTCCATAGAAATACTATAGCCCACAATTTATTAGAATTGTTTTCTTTAAAAAAATTTTTTTTTATTGAGTTGCTTTTTTTTACATCATAAAACATCATGGTTTCTACAGCATTCCTGGCATCCATACAGATTTTTGGTTTAAATATCATAATATATTATATTACATTTGTTTAATATTAACTAATAACTTCAACTATGATTACTATCCTTATATCTTTGTATAATTTACAAATTTATGTTTTACTTTCTTAAGGATTATTCCAATTAGGTTTCTTGTCTCACTTCTTAGTTCTGTCTGTTAACCATTTATAACAATTGTTCCAAATTAGAAAGAATTCAGAGTCATCTTTTTCTTTCAGTTTCAATGTTAACATGTTCATCTCAGCACTTTCCGTTACTTTATGTATTATCAATTTTTCATTAGGAGTATTTTGGAGTTTTCCATACCTGCTCAAAGGCTATTCTAGTGGTTGTTGTAATGTGTAACAATAAATATTTTATTTCTTTTGGTAGCCTGTCTTTGATGATTCCTAGGTGGAAGGTTTCTGGTTTGAGTCTAATCTGGTACCCAGTAGTCTCTTGTAACCAATTTTTGATTTGGATCCAGTATGTCCTGGTCTCAGGGTATAACCACCACATGTGGTAAAGTGTACTGTCAACTTTTTTACATTTCCAACATTTGGGGTTTATGTTGGGGTAAATTTTTGCCAATCTCATTGGAGCTAAATACCATCTATAAAACATTTTGCACATATTTTCTTTGTATGCTGCTGATACCATCAGTTTATAATTTATGTTCCATATTTTCTCCCATTCCTCTAATTCTATAGTATGTCCAAAATTCTGTGCCCATGCAATCATTGTACCTTTGACTGTTTCCTCTTCCATTTTGAAATCTAATAAATATTTGTATATTTTTGTTATAAGTTTTTGTTCCGGTCCCATTAATATTTTATCTAATTGATTCTGTCCTTTGTCAAAGCCAAAATCTTTTAAATCTTTTTTATATTTATTTTGGATTTGCAAATATGGCCACCAATCAATTATGATTCCATTTTCCTTTAGTTCTTGATTTGATTTTAATTTTCCTTGACTATCTAATAGTTCTTCATAGCTTACCATTTTCCTTAGGTCTAATCTATTTAAGATTATGGCTTCCATGTTTGACAGCCATCATGGGATTTCCATATAATGCTTACCTTTGATTTTTTTTTTTCCAGGTTGTGATCAATGAGTTTCTTATTAGATGTTGATTAAAATAGGTATGTACATTACTTTTGTTTTCCCACAAAAATGCATGCCAACCTATCAGAAGGTCATGTCCTTCTAAAGTTAAGATTCTCTTGTGTCTTAATTTAACCCAGTCCTTGATCCAACTCAACATTGCTGCCTGATAATAGAACTCCCATTCTGGTAATCCAAGACCGCCTCTGCTCCTATTATCTTGTAATGATTTCATTTTAATACGTGGCCTCACGCCCAACCAGACAAACTTGGGTGACATTTTATTTAGTTCTATAAAGAGAGATTTCCCTAATTTAATTGGGATCATTTGGAATAGATATATTAGTTTTGGTAAAGTATTCATTTTCAGTGTTGCTATTCTTCCTAATATAGACAGTTTCAATTTGGCCCATAATTGCAATTCTTTCCTAATTTGCTTAATCAGTTTAACATAATTGTCCTCTTTTAGTGATGAACATCTGGGTGAAAGCCAAATTCCCAATTTCACCTTTTTTACTATTTGCAGTCCCGTTATGTTTTCTAATTCTAACTTTCTGTTTTGTTATACAGTTTTTGACTATCATTCTTAGTTTTATTTTTATTTATTTTGAATCCTGCCACTTTCCCAAATTTTTCTATTTGTTGCAACAATATTGGTCCCAAATTCATTGCATCTTCCACTATAAATATCAAATCATTGGCAAATGCCTGAACTTTATATTCCTCATTTCTAATTTTAATTCTGTGAATCTCTGGGTTTTGTCTGATTGCAGCTAGCAATACTTCTAAAGACAAGATAAATAGCAGAGGCGAAATGGACACCCTTGTCTCACTCCTTTTGCAATTTCAAAATCTGCAGTACAATCTCCATTTAGTAATATACTCGCTTTTTGATTTGAGTATATTTCTTGTAATGTTTTTTCTATATTGGTGCCAAAATTCAACTTTTTAATTTGATATAATTTGATATAATTTATTAGAATTGGTTTCTATGCACAGGAACACATAGAAACCAATTCTGATAAACTAATAGCCTGATAAATTACCATTCTTTACTGTATCATTACATTTTGGTATTAAAAATACATAAAAAAACAATGTTAAGTATGATAAATATACCTGCATATTATAGCAGTTTCTGTTCAAACCCAGTCATAATATTTTCTATTTCTTTAATTTCTATTTTTAATTAGCTCTAGCAAAAGGAGTACCATAATATTGATTCAAGTAATTTAAAAAGAGTGCATACTTATACAAAATGTCTTTCAGAAATCTCCACTGCACCATATCAAAAGCTTTTTTCTTTGTTCTTTGTTCTTTTTCTTTTTTCTTTGTTTCATTTGTCCATTATTTATTTTAATTTTTTAAAATATGCACCCACAATATTAAGTAGTAATATCATATAGACATTTGGCAGTTCTTTATAAAGTTAGATCATACAGGATGAATAATCAGAAATAATACAGATAGTCCTTGACTTTACAACTACAATTGAGACTGGAACTTCTGTCACTAACAGATGCAGTTGTTAAGTGAGTCGTCATGAGACTGGGCTTGATTTTACAATTGTTTCTTGGCACAGTCATTAAGCAAATCCTACAGTTGTTAAGTGAATCTGGCTTCCCCAATTGACTTTGCATGGGGAAGCCAGCTGGGGAGGTTGCAAGTGGCAATCATGTGATCCAGGATGCTACAACCATCATAAATGCATGCCAGTTGCCAAGCACCCAAACTTTGAACATGTGGCCATAGGGATGCTGCAAGGGTCATTAAGTATGAGGATTGGTCATAAGTTTGAATGGCCATTAAATAAATGGTCATGAGTCAAGGATTACAGTATCTGTATTTATTGTCTTGGTGCTAGAGGTGCTGCCAGTATTTTTGCATCAACATTTAACAAGAAAATCAGATAACAGCCTGAACTTACGACAAGACCTTTTCTAACCTTCAAAATCAGTTATATAAATCTCACTGAGGGTCATATTTAAAAGAACATCAATATAATTCTCCCAGAGTATTAAGATATGGACCTTAATATGTCTTGTAGCAATCATGTGGACTAGGAACTTTTCTTATGTTCATAGATGTAATAGTAGCTATGGTTTATGGTTCATAAAAGCTGATCATGAATATCTTTTTTCTACATTTTATAAAATCTCCCTGTATTACTTTTATAAATAACACCAGGCCACAAATATGTTTAACACTTCTTCTTCCTATTTTCCCCACCACAACAAATCTGTGAGGTGGGTTCTGTATGTGAGAGAGAGTGACCAGCCCAAAGTCACCTAGCTGGCTTTTACATCTAAGGGGACTAGAATTCACCGTCTCCTTGTCATTTTCTTGTCTGGTGCTTTAAACCATGAGATTCGACCAAACTGGTTCTTTGGAAGAGCTATTCTGTATGAAAAGTGATTTATTAGTCCCTCAATTACATTTTACTCAGTATTATGCAATGAAATACATATATGTCATTCATATTTGAACCAGAATCATTAGGATTTTTTAAAATAATCTAGATATTGTTGTAAATGTTTCAGCATAGAGCAAGTAATTTATCAGGTTTTTCACTCACTCCCGGTAACAGATAACAGATAATTAGAGTTGGAAGGGACCTTGTAGGTCATCTAGTCCAACCCACTGCCCAAGCAGGAGACCCTACACCATTTCTGACAGATGGGAGTCCAATCTCTTTTTGAAAGTCTCAAGTGATGGCACTCTCACAACTTCTGAGGGCAAGCTGTTCCATTGGTTGATTGTTCTCACTGTCAGAAAGTTTCTCCTTATTTCCAGGTTAAATCTCTCCTTGTTCAGTTTCCATGCATTATTCCTTGTCTGGCCTTCAGGTGCTTTAGAAAGTAGCTTGACCCCCTCCTCTCTGTGGCATCCCCTCAAATATTGGAACACTGCTATCCTGTCTCCCCTGGTTCTTCTCTTTAGTAGACTAGCCATGCTCAGTTCCTGTAACCAGTATCATTGCTTTATATGACTGAGTGTATATTTTGTTGCAAGAGTGTAAATGGAATTAAGTTCCTTTTTAACACTTCTAAAAGCTGCATATAATTCTAATATATTGGACTCTCACATGTATGCCCAAACTATTTCATTGTTCTTTTCCCAGGTGGTAAATGTGAAAAAAGGCCATGTACATATGCTTTAAAACAGGGGTGTTGAACTTGCATCATCACGGCAGCGTCACATGATGTAACTAAACTGGGCATGGGCGTGGCCAGTGCATGATGCATCTGGCCTGCAGGCCACAAGTTAGACAGCCCTGCTGTAAAGGCATCCCAAAAACAAATAAAAGAAGAATAGAAAGTAGGACCATCTCATTTCCAGCACCCACCACCAGCTACAATAGTATGTTCCTCTTTAAAAGTGAAAAAATAAAAATAAAATAAACAGACTGCTATTTTTCTCATTGAGATAATCCTATGACAAAAATGTGCTAGCATCACCTAAGTCATAAAACCTCACCAGGCTAATCTTCTTCTTCTTCTTCTTCTTTTTCTTCAGCGTTTGTCTCGCGCTCGGGCGAGGTCCGCTAATGTCCTTAGGTACTGCTTCCACACCTCTCTGTCTACCACGTATGTCGGGTCTGCCTTCGCGATCTCTAGATCGGCCTTGATCGTGTCCATCCAGCGTTGCTTAGGTCTACCACGCAGTCTCGCTCCTCCGACAGTCACCTTCATTGCAGATTTGATGATAGATTCTTCCTTGGCGCGGCTCACGTGGCCGAACCATCGTAGCCGGGACTGCCTCATGACCGTGGGGATGGGCACGACATTGAACCGTCTACGCACTTCTTCGTTCCTGACGCGATCGAGTAGGCTGAGGCCTACCGACCATCGGAGCATTCGCATCTCCATTATCTGGAGTCTGCTTTCGACTTCTTTGGTCGCCGGCCAGCACTCTGCGCCGTATATGGCCACGGGGCGCACCACAGAGTTATAGATTTTCGCCTTCAGGCGCATCGGCATCTTCTTGTCACAGAGGACGCCCGTGACGGACTTCCATTTGCCCCACGCTGCGTTGATCCTGGCTGCCACCTCAGTTTGTCTCATTAGTCTCTCCAGACTAATGTCACAAGATAAACTACAGCTTTTTTGGAGAAACTAAAAAGTACTTGAGTTGATTCCTTTTTGCTTAGCTGCCAGATGAGTAGTTAGAGATGACCATTCTAGAGTTACAGGAAAAAAGATCCTGCAGATAAATGATGGAGATCATTGCTAATGATTTGGACTTGCTTACTATAAAAGTTAGTACAGATATTCAGTTTGTGTATTTCTTGTACTTGAAAGTATTGCAGTTTGCCATATTTGTTCAATTATTTGGCCTTGATACTCTTATTTTTAATATCCCAAGCTGGGTCATTAAAGTTGGCCTAAAGTATGCACTTCTCATTGTTAAATACAATAGCACTGAGTTACAAAAATTATTATAAACAGCAGAGAAATGCCAGGAAAAAAAGCTGGATGAAAATAATTATCTACACCCTATGTGCTCCATATAAAAAGTGCATGATATTATCATATCACTTTCAGTCTTACTGTTAGCATTTTCTGAAAATTCAGCTATAATTAGGACAAATAAAAAGGGATTCAAGCTGCAATCTCTTTAGGGTACACCTTCAATTGTATATAATAGGTAGAAGGTGAAAAGTTCTTAATGGTAGAAATAATTATATTTTATTTTCAGTGTCAATCTGTGCCCTAATATTAGACATAAATGTATCCCAGTTCTATATGTTTTTCAAGAATTGAATATCTATAGACGTCAATAGGATACAACCTATTGTGGAAAAACAATAAACAGAATTTAAAAAGTAAGAGAAGGTAGTGTTTTGCTTGACTGGAAGTGTCAGTACCCAAAAGCTATAAATTTCTGGTTTTATTTTTGACTCTAGTTTTTATATTTTGTTCCTTATATTAAGTAAAGAAATTAGCAAAATGACTTTTAAATGACATAAATTAAGATTCCAAAAGTCAGGTGCCCACTTTTTAACTGGTCCCTAAAACGTATCTAAGTTTGGTGCAAGTTCTGAGAAGAATAGAATAGAATAATAGAGTTGGAAGGGACTTTGGAGGTCTTCTAGTCCAACCCTCTGCTTAGGCAGGACACCCTATACCATTTCAGATAAATTGTTATCCAATCTTTTCTTTAAACTTCCAGTGTTGGAGCATTTACAACTTTTGGAGGCAAGTTGTTCCACTGATTAATTGTGCTGACCGTCAAGAAATTTCTCCTTAGTTCTAGATTGCTTCTCTCCTTGGTTAGTTTCCACCCACTGCTTCTTGTCCTGCTTTGGGTTAGGGTTAGGGTTCGGGGTCAGATGCTTTGGAGAATATCTTGCCTCCCTCTTCTTTGTGGCAGCCTCTGAGATGTAGGAACATTGCCATTGTGTCACCCCTAGTCCTTCTTTTCATCAAACTTGACAGACCCAATTCTAGCAACCATTCTTTATATGTTGAACAATTGGGTTCTATACCAGAAAATCTGTTAGAATTAGAGAACTGATGTATAGGAAAGGACTGCATAGGTAATCTAGTCCAGGGTTCATCAACTTCATCAACTTTAGATGTATGGACTCCCGTGCTGGCTAGAAAATTCAAAGAGTTGTAGTCCACACGTCTTAAAGTTGCTGAGGTTGAAAAACAGTGATATAGTCCAACTGCTTTCTCAGTGCTTACCTGTTCCCAACAGACAGCCACTTGAAAGCCTCCAGTAAATTTATTGCCAGAGTTTCAAATAGACAGTTGCCTAATAACCAACTTGCATCATCACATAAAATTTGTTGAGATAGAGATGTGGCTGAGCATCAGATTTTATTCTTGGCAAGTCTATGAAACTTTCTGAAGTTCATTTAGAACTTGGTCAACACTAAGAATCTGAACTTGATGTGTATTATAATTTAGGCATGTACAACTTCCAGGCTAAAGTCTCCTGTAGGACCTTGAATTGCAGTCCAGGGCCATATTCCAAAATGTAGGCAGAGTCAGGCCAATTAAAAAAGGAATTTACATTGCATTAAAAAATTAAATTTAAACAGAACAAAATTAATTGATTTCCCTTAATAATTATCTCCTTCTGACACATTCAAACCTTTTATTTGAAGGAAAATTTTGGAAGTTTCTAATGGATTCATGAAAGATTTTTGTATAACTCTATTGTACTCTTATGCCCCACTGATGTTGAAGTAGGAATTTTTGGGCCTTATTTTTTCTCCTTGTCTTTTTCATGAGCCATAGTGGTGCAATGATTAGAGTGCACTACTGCAGGCTACTTCTGCTGATTGCTGGCTACCTGCAGTTTAGCAGTTCAAATCTCACCAGGCTCAAGGTTGACTCAGCCTTCCATTCTTCCAATGTGGACAAAATAAGGACCCAGATGGTTGGGTGCAATATGCTGACACAGTAAACTGCTTAGGGAGAGTTATAAAATGCTATAGAAGTTTTAAAGTGCTATTGCTGTATGTGACCAATACCAAAGTAAAAGTTGAGAAAATCTACTTTCCTTTCTTGAATACATGTACTTTTCTTTCCCTCTAGTGTCTCAATTTCTAAATTTAAGTAAGAAATAACTGCAAATGTTATATCTTTATATACAACATAACATATTGTTCCTTAAGCAAGATTTATAATTCTAATGGGCTTAGCTTTCAAGCAAGCATGCTTAGGAACACCACCTTAATTTCCAGTTTATGGTTCAGTTATCAATTCAGGAACCAGCCAAGTGTATTTTTATGATTTGAATAATTTCAATAGAGGAGAATATTTGTAGCTCTATGTTGAACTGTGGAGTCCTTAGTGCTTTCTGAGCTTGGTTGTTTGACTGCAAATGTTTCATTACCCTAATGAAATATTTGCAAACAACCAAGCTCAGAGAGCACCAAGAACTCCAGATCTGAATAGTAATGAAAAAAAAAACCTATTTCATTTGCTCTGCAACAATGAGAATATCCAAGAGGAGAAGGGGATAGGGGACATATTGAAACAGATTTACAAAGCTTTAACAAACCTTGAAGGTTATTTAGTCAATCAAAGATCTTAGAAAACATGTGATATCTAGAAAATGCTTTACTAAAGATTACACTGCCTAAGCATTAAAATCTCCAACAAGGAAAATTGTCTACCTTCCAAGATAATTTGTTACATCAATTGTCATACCATAAATGCCGATTTTAATTATATCTGGGTGCAATTTTCCCCCTAACAGTTTCAATTGTCTAGCTCCAGGTATGGATAGTTGCCTGTGGAAATGCTCATTCTCCACATCCTTTCTGTGCAAACACCAGCACTCTTGGATGTTGTGATTTTTAACACTGCTGTACAGTATTTCAGAAAAATGGTATTGATAAATTATTAACATATTCTACCCAGTTCCAAAAATAATGCCCTGCCCATGAGTGAGCTGATAGCCACCATTAACGATCCACATCTGGAGATAAGCATCATAACTAACAACTCTTTGGAAAAGCTGGAATTTTTACTTTGGTTTTGGATGGATGGTTGAAAGTCTGGATTTTGCTTCAATGACTACAATGAGAGATAAATTTTGGGAGAAGGAACATGCTAAATCTTTATAGATGCATCAGGAATACATATATGTTCACTATCATGATTGGAGAAGCTAAACTCACTGGATGTCAGTGAGATTATATTATTATTGTTATGATTTGTTGCACAGTCAGCCAGGTATTTAGACTGCATTTGGCATTTTTGTCCACTTATTGAGGCACTAGCTCGATACCCGTGCTTCACTATGAAACTATGTGCTCAGGCTTAGTTTTTGGGGAGGAAAATAAGGGGAAAAAATTCTGCCTCTTCCTACCAGCATCCATCAGTATTCATCTGTCAGTGTGTGAGAGAGTTGAGGGCTGTTTGGAAACTCAAACAGTATTTGTTGTGTGAGCAAGAAGGGAACTGTAAGGAGCTTGGGTGTGGCTTAGCTCAACTGTTCTGTACTAAAGCTGCTTGGTGTTGTGAAACTAAAACTGAAATTGAAACTCCTCTTCTCTGCTTGTGTTTTGCATTTGGAACAGATTACTTTTCAGGTGGGGAGGGGGAGTAGAATTCCTTAGCATCAGAGCATGTTAATAATAACATATGAAATACTAATGCTCTGATGGTCATTTTGAAAAATCCTTTCTTATTCTTAGTGAGCACCTAGAAGTATATATATATATATATATATATATATATATATATATATATATATATATATATATATATATATATATATATATATATATATATATATATATATATATATATATATATATATTTGTTTTCTGAGGTTCTCGGGTATTTGTATGTGGATCTTTGGTTGTTCGGGTTTTCTCCCGCGTAAGATTCAAGTATCTAGGCAACGTTTCGATGAAGTCTCATTCATCATCTTCAGGCTTCTGTCTCCGGCTCTGTGCTTCTCAGAGTAATGTGAGATTGCAGCTGCTTCCTCCTTTTAACTGCCAGTGGGGGTGGGACTTGATTGGGTGGGGGCTTGGCTGTGTTCTGATTGGGTGGGGTGTGTTCTCATTGGTAGGGGTTTGGCTGTGTTCTGATTGGTTGGGGGTTAGCCGTGTTCTGATTGGTTGGAGGCGTGTTCTGTTCAGGTGGGGGCTTGGTTGTGCTCAGGTTAGTCTTAGTTGCCACCACCACACTTCCATGTAGAAAACAGACTCACACCCACTCAGAAGATGAGACACGACCATGGACCAGAAGCTGCACTGCAGCTGCATCACTACCCACTTCAAACCCCTCTGAGCCATACATGAAGCAAACCGACACCCACTATGAAGATGCAGCAGGGCCATGTACTAGAAGCCAAACAGCAAGATCACAGCTCACCAGCTCAAATCCCCCAGCAACTAAGACTAACCTGAGCACAACCAAGCCCCCACCTGAACAGAACACGCCTCCAACCAATCAGAACACGGCTAACCCCCCAACCAATCAGAACACAGCCAAACCCCTACCAATGAGAACACACCCCACCCAATCAGAACACAGCCAAGCCCCCACCCAATCAAGTCCCACCCCACTGGCAGTTAAAAGGAGGAAGCAGCTGCAATCTCACATTACTCTGAGAAGCACAGAGCCGGAGACAGAAGCCTGAAGATGATGAATGAGACTTATCGAACGTTGCTAGATACTTGAGCCTCGCTGGAGAAAACCCGAACAACCAAAGATCCATATATATATATATATATATATATATATATATATATATATATATATATATATATATATATAGATCTTTGGTTGTTCGGGTTTTCCGCTGTAAGATTCAAGTATCTAGGCAACGTTTCATGAAGATTACCCACCTAATCCAAAAAGAAGATTACCCACCTAATCCAAAAAGAAGCCCCAACCAAAATCCAAGACAGAGAACAAGAAAACGGAAAAGCCCTCCTCCCATATATAAAAGGCACTACAGACAAAATTAGCAAGATCCTCCAAAAACACAACATCAAAACAGCATTCTGCACAAACAAAAAATATCCACCATCCTAAGAAACCCCAAAGACAAAATCGAATTAGAAAACCAAGGAGTATACGAAATCCCTGCACAGCCTGCCCTAACACATACATTGGACAAACTAACAGAAGAATAAGCGCACGCATTGAAGAACATAAGAACTCAATCAAAAAAGAAGAAACGACCTCTTCCCTGGTCCAACACCTCAAAGCCACAGGACATGAAATTGATTTTAAAAATACCAGAACTATCGCCAAAACCGAACACTTCAACAGCAGAATAATCAGAGAAGCCATAGAGATAGAAAACGCCCACACAGCATGAACAAACGAGATGACACCTCCCGCCTTCCAGCCATTTGGAAACCCGCCTCATGAACAGACGAGTACCTAACATGAAGAAGGACACTGGACCCACACCCATGAGAGCCACACAAGATGCCACCACCACACTTCCATGTAGAAAACGGACTCCCACCCATTCAGAAAATGAGAAACGACCATGGACCAGAAGCTGCACTGCAGCTGCATCACTACCCACTTCAAACCCCTCTGAGCCATACATGAAGCAAACCAACACCCACTATGAAGATGCAGCAGGACCACGAACTAGAAGCCAAACAGCAAGATCACAACTCTCCAGCTCAAATCCCCAGCAACTAAAACTAACCTGAGCACAACCAAGCCCCTCCTGAACAGAACACGCTCCAACCAATCAGAACACGGCTAACCCCCAACCAATCAGAACACAGCCAAACCCCTACCAATGAGAACACACCCCCACCCAATCAGAACACAGCCAAGCCCCCACCCAATCAAGTTCCACCCCCACTGGCAGTTAAAAGGAGGAAGCAGCTGCAATCTCCATTACTCTGAGAAGCACAGAGCTGGAGACAGAAGCCTGAAGATGATGAATGAGACTTCATCGAAACGTTGCCTAGATACTTCAAATCTTACGCGGGAGAAAACCCGAACAACCAAAGATCTACATATAAATACCCGCGAGAACCTCAGAAAACATATATATATATATATATGTGTGTGTGTGTGTGTGTGTGTGTGTGTGTGTGTGTGTGTGTGTGTGCAGGTCTTGGCATTTACTTGGCATCCTTCCTTCCTGATTAGAAAGCTGTATTATTAAAGAACCCTACTTTTTTCTATAAAAACAAAGTACCTTTTCCTACCTACATTTAGCATCAGCACAGCCTTCAGTCATGCTATGATTTAAACCAGGGGTGTCAAACTCGTGTGACATAACGTGTCTTTTTTCCCCTTCGCTAAAAGGGGCTGGGTGTGGCCAGTGTATAATGCATCTGGCCCGTGGGCTGTGAGTTTCACACCCTGATTTAAGCCAATTTAACATGTGAATTCATATTTGCTAAGGCTGTAATTATTTAATCATGATTGGGAAACAGATTGTATTCATTATTTCGGCTTTGTTATGATTGAGAAAGGAGAAAGAAATCATATAGCTGTCTAAAGAATCATATCCTATCTCCACCAACAGGGGAAGCTGACAAATATAAGCAGGGAGCAAACCCTAAATTCCCCAGCACTGATGATGTTACCTAGTTGAGAAATGAGATGTCTGCAAGTAAACAATCAAGCTCAGAGACTCTGCAAAATAAAAAAATCATTTAACTGAAGCAATTTTTAAAGAACCAAGATAAAAATATGAACAAAAGGAGGGAAAAAACAATAAAGACCCACTCACCCACAAGCCAACACAACCTATTTCATTGTTTTAAAATATGCAGATATTAAATATAAAGGATTGCAACTTCTTCGATTCAAATAATCCCAGGCTAGTAAATTTCCCTATACTTCTATGTCAAAAATTTACCAACAACCAGGAAAAAATCCCCTCCCATCCCCCTCCACCAGGCCACCAAGTCACAAAAGGCTGGGGACCGCTGCTGTAGAATTTAAACATTAAACCATCATAGAACTGACTTTTTACATTAGGTATAAATAGAAAACCACACGAAAAATAATTTTATCATCCAGCTTGTATTCCAGCTGTGATAAAAATAACACCATAACTTACATATACATTTCCTCATAAAGATGACTACAAACGGATCCTACTCAGCTTTGTAAATAATGTTTAGAAATGTTAAATTAATTTTCTGAAATAAATCCTGCAAACAAGCCACTTCATCTTGAAGTATTTGTTTATTTTCAGCACTATTTCTACATCTGTGGTACCTAGTA
This sequence comes from Pseudonaja textilis, assembly GCF_049901715.1. Taxonomy (NCBI): domain Eukaryota; kingdom Metazoa; phylum Chordata; class Lepidosauria; order Squamata; family Elapidae; genus Pseudonaja; species Pseudonaja textilis. The sequence goes on along the minus strand of NC_141992.1, from coordinate 180,203,340 downwards.
TATCAGAAACTTTAAGCTCGGTGGTTTTCTTTTATGTGAGCATTGATTAAAGTTTTTATGCCCACTCTTTTCTAAATTAAAGAAACACAACTTTTATTTCATCTCCAAAATGTTCCGTTTCATTCCTTCCACCCCTATTTTTATGTGCATAAGTTCAATGTGAGGGCTGTAATCACCAGTGTGCTACACAGACAGGCAAAAGACCAGGAGAGCACATCCATAAATAATTACCTGTCAGAAAAGACAATGAAAAATTTATAATCTCGCAACACACATATAAACTCAACTGCAGTTTCAACTGCGAAACTATTGGCGTCTTAGATCAAGTCATATCCAAGAACATTAAAGCATTCCTGGAACTCTGGCATTCAGAGAAATCAGGCATCAGTAGACACATAAAGATAAATCATGTTTATACAGCATTCATATTTATACACCATCCAAGGAGGAAACTACTGTATACCCTTGCCATAATTGTGAGGGCAAGCAATCACATATAAACAGGCATCAAGCCTCACACTCACACACTGATGATATTGCTTAGTTGGATAATGGAGTGTCTGCAAGCAAACAACCAAGCATAAAGAGCACCAAGAGCACCACATGAGTTTCACACATTAGTTCAATTTTTTCTGACTGTAAATCAGAGGCATCTTCAGAAAGGATCATTAAGTTCATGAGTGACGCTCCGGGCCCTTTTTTTACACACATCTAATGAGTCTGTGTAGCACATGTTAAAAATCAACAGAGCTTTGATTGCTTGAGGATGACAACCATTGTGAAAACAGCATCTGTTCCTTGTGGATGCTCCTGCTGTAAAGTATAGAATGAGCTATTAGAGACATAATCCATAATAATATAATTCTCTTTCTGTTTTACTTTGTCTGCTATTTTCTTTTGTGGGTAACAGATAGATGCAGCTTTTGGCTGATCATCAGCTCCAAGAAACTGCTTCTCCACAGATAAAGAAGATGTTCCTTTTATTTCTCCATCTGCTCATTTTCAGACACATAACTTTGCACTGCAGAGCAGTAATTTAAATAAAGAAATGCATTTTCTATTGACTCATAAAGGAATAAAGCTAGTAAAAGTCTGTGGAGACAGCTTTTAACTTGGGAGGTTTATTACAAGCCCAAGGTTACTCAAAGACACTCCATTTGTTGGACAAATGAAGCTGCAAATGGTTTGTTTAAGATTATTTAATGAAATGCAGGATAAACAGGGATTTGAATAAATAGTTCAGACCTCAGTGTTACTTTAACAAGAAAAAGAGGATTGGAAGCTGGTTGCAGTGCACATAAAATGTATATAAAGTCACATCTTGGCCTAAATAAGTCTTAAAACTAAATCTACATTTTCATTGTGAGCAGAATTTTAAGTGAGTGCATGTAAAATTGTGAACATAGATGCACCAGACTAGATAGATGAGAGAGAGAGAGAGAGAGAGAGAGAGAGAGATTCATCAGCTACTGATATGGAAACTACCAGCCAAAAATCAACATAGCATCAATTCTCAAAGTCAATGTTGATCAATACCTCAGTGCAATAAACACCATAAAATCAGGCATGCAAGACATACAATTGTTTGCCCCTCCCACTTATCAGGCTGATGTGATTATCAAGTATCCATACTCCATTTTGAATGGAAGAAGAGCAAAAAAGAAAAAGGGATAATTCTACAGGTATAAGCTAGACTGAAAAGCATGCTAAAATTGTGACTGATGCTTTATGATAGGACTTTTCCTCCTTAAGTGGACAGAGACCAGTTAGTTGATGCTAGATAAATTCACTATGGAGGTGTGTGTGGAAAGACCTACATGTACATTGGTGATTAAACTAGATTTTCTCAAACCCTCAACTGTTGCTGTGTTTCTACCGTCTATTACAATATGAGCAGGTGCAGCTGATCTCCTGGCTTTGTTTTTAATCATGCTTGGATCAAACAGATGGGCGTTTTGTGGAGCATAGAAAATGTTTAAGAGATGCCTGCCACTTCTCTCAGCTTTGCTTACATTTAAAGATTAAACCACTTTTGCCCAGAGGCCTTTTTGTAAAATGAAGATCCTGCTTGTAATTTTCTCTGGAACTTCAACAGTTCTGAGGCATTTTCATATGCCTTCCTTCCTTGCCTTGACAGAGATTCTAAGGGACGTAATTGTTTTCCCAATGAGATCTTGATGGCTTATGATTCACAAACAGAAGGGTGTGGTGGAAAGAACTCTATAATCATCAATTTCTCTCTCTTTTTTTTTTCTCCCTCCTTCCCCCGCCCCCCACTCTGGTCAGAGAAAAGTTCCCTGAGGATGGGCTCCAGCACATGCCCAAAAGCTCAGAAGACTAAATCTCAGTGACCGACCCAGATTGGATCCTTCAGGAATTCTAATTCTTGAACTGGATACAAAAGTACATGGGAGTTCAAGAAATCTAATCACAAAAATTCTGATTAGCATGTTACAGAATAGCAGAAGGGATTCAGAGGTCTAAATAAAAAGCCCTGCTTCTTTTAGTGGATTACAAATCCCTAAGATTTCCTGGGAGTTTGTTTTTTTCCAAATACTATTCTGATAACCTTCTACCATCTCACACCATTTAAAGAAATCCTAAAACACATGAGAATGGTAGAAAAAAATGAGAAAGAAGAAAACCTTCAGAGAATGGGAAGAAAGATTTTGATATTGTAATGTTTTGTTTAGTTGTTAAGTGCCAAAAAAAATATAACATGGTAGCTGCATATTAAAACCTGCCTCTGTATCAAATTATGCTAGGTGTTCTATCAATAATTTATGGCCGCCTAGTTCCAATTACTTCTCATATCATTACTGTTGTCATGCAATCAGTTTATATTCAAGTTTCTATTGAAGTTTCTGTAGAGAAAGAATTCCTGAATACATTTCCAAGAATTGCTAAAACAACTGAATGGAATATCTAAATGATATAACTGTAGTTGAACTGTAACATTTCATTTACACCTCCAATTAAAGTATATTTTGTAGCAGAAAAAGAAGAGCTATGGATTTCCAGATGTTATTGAACTACAGCTCCATCATTCCGAGTCATTGTGATGTTGGATATGGCATATGGATGCTGTAACCCAAAACATTTGAATGACCAAACGTGTACTCTGTAGCCTTTCCTATAGTAAATATGTGCTTAGTAAGAGTTTTCCAAGTATTCACTTATGGATCCACAAGCAGAGGTGATATTCAGCAGGTTCTGACCAGTTCTGTAAAACCAATAGCGGAAATTTTGAATAGTTCAGAAAACTGGCAAATGCCACCTCTGACTGGAGATTTTACAGTATCCTTCCCCTGCCATGCCCACCAAGCCATGCCCACAGAACCAGTAGTTAAAAAAAAAAAAAGTGAATCCCATCACTGTCCACAAGTATATTTGCTTCCACTATAAAACACTCTCCTAAGCAGAAATTTAGACTAGTTCTGAAAGACAATATATAAAAATGACTGAGAACCGTAGCGTAACAAATTAGGTTAGTCTAATTCCGAAACAGTGACACAGTGAATGATTCATGTGACATTTTGTCTTCTTATTACAATTCTTGTTAGAGAAATCAGGTTTTGAATCCATTTGGTTGAAAAAATAGTGCTTCAGTGCACTTCACTGACCTTTGTAATATCTCAAAAAAAAAATATATATATATATATATATATATATATATATATATATATATATATATATATATATATATATATATATGGATCTTTGGTTGTTCGGGTTTTCTCCCGCAGTAAGATTCAAAGTGTCTAGGCAACGTTTCGATGAAGTCTCATTCATCATCATCAGGCCTCTGTCTTTGGCTCTTGCTTTTCAGAGTGATGTGAGGTTGCAGCTGCTTTTTTCTTTCTAACTGTCAGTGGGGTGGGATTTGAATGGGTGGGGGCTTGGCTGTGTTCTGATTGGGTGGGGGTGTCTTCTCATTGGTGGGGGCCTGGCTGTGTTTTGATTGGTTGGGGGTTGGCCGTGTTCTGATTGGCTGGATTTCTTGCTGCCCGGCTTCGAGTTCGAGGTTGCGCTGCATCTCCATAGTTGGTGTCGGCTTGCTTCATGTATGGCTTGGAGGGTTTGGAGTGGGCAGTGGTGAGGTTGCAGGTATTCGTCTGTTCATGAGGCGGGTTTCCAAATGGCTGGGAGGCGGGAGGTGTCATCTCGTTTGTTCATGCTGTGTGGGCGTTTTTCTATTTCTATGGCTTCTCTGATTATTCTGCTGTTGAAGTGTTCGGTTTTGGCAATAGTTCTGGTATTTTTAAAGTTAATTTTATGTCCTGTGGCTTTGAGGTGTTGGACCAGGGAAGAGGTCGTTTCTTCTTTTTGATTGAGTTCTTATGTTCTTCAATGCGTGCACTAATTCTTCTGTTAGTCTGTCCAATGTATGTGGCAGGGCAGGCAGTGCAGGGATTTCGTATACTCCTTGGTTTTCTAATTCGACTCTGTCTTTGGGGTTTCTTAGGATGGTGGATATTTTTCTGTTTGTGCAGAATGTTGTTTTAATATTGTGTTTTTGGAGGATCTTGCTGATTCTGTCTGTAGTGCCTTTTATATATGGGAGGAGGGCTTTGCCGTTTTCTTGTTCTCTGTCTTGGATTTTGGTTGGGGTTTCTTTTTGGATTAGGTGGGTAATCTTGTGTTTTGGAATCCATTGGCTGTAAGTACGTTGGTGAGGGTATATAGTTCGGCTTTTTGGTGTTGTTCATCGGCTAAGCATTTTGTTCTGGAGATGAGTGTTTTGGCTACGGAATTGATCTGTGCTGGGTGGTGGTGTGAGAGTGCATGTAGATAGCGGTTTGTATGTGTTTTCTTTTTGGTAGATGGTGTGTCCTAGGGAGCCATTGGATCTTTTGTATACCAAGACATCTAGGAAGGAAGTTGATTGTTGGTTTCTGTTTCCATGGTGAATTGTATCTTGGGGTGTAGGCTGTTGAGGTGTGTGAGGAACTTGTTTAGTTTTTCTTTCCCATGTGGCCAGATTATGAAGGTGTCATCTATTATCTGAGCCAGAGTTTGGGTTTGTGGTCGTATTTTTCTAGAGCTTGTGTTTCAAAGTGTTCCATGTAGAGGTTTGCGATGACAGGTGAGAGGGGTGATCCCATGGGTGCTCCTTCTATTTGTTTGTATTTTTGTCCATTGTAGGTGAAGTATGTATTGGATAGGCAGTGGTTGGTCAGATCTAGGATGTGCTTGGGGGTTGTATTTGTTTTGGATGGCTGTCAAGGCTTCTTTTATTGGTATTTGGGTGAAGAGGGATATGACATCGAAGCTTACTAGTAGGTCGCTGGGTTGTAAGTTTTGTTTCTTTATGATTTCGATGAACTGGAATGAGTTTCTTACATGTGAGTTGATGGATTCTGCATAGGGTTGTAGTTGTTTGGCGAGAAATTTGGCCAGGTTTTGTAGAGGTGAGCCTATGGAGCTGACTATTGGTCTGAGTGGGTTCCTTCTTTGTGTATCTTGGGGAGACCATAAAGCTTGGGGCATCTGGATGATTTTTCTCTGGGTATGATTCTTTGCTGGATTTCTTCACTGATGGGGAGGTTTTATTTTGGATTTGGTAGTTTTTTCTAGGTAGGTGGTGGGGTCTGTCTTTAGGGGTTTGTATGCAGGGTCTTGGAGTAGGTTGGTTAACTTGGTTTGGTAGTCAGATGTGTTCATAACCACTGTCGCGTTGCCTTTGTCTGCTGGTAGGATTATTATGCTGGTGTCTTCTTTCAGGTTAAGTAGTGCAGTTTGTTCTTCTTTGGATAAGTTGCTTTTGGGTGGTTTGCTAGTGCAGAGGATGTTGGTGATTTCAAGTCTGATTTTGTTAGCATCATCAGGGTTGGTTTTGGTCAGGCTGGTTTCAACTCCACATATGATGGTTTCTGTGGGGATGTGTTTGGGGCGACAGCAAAGTTGAATCCTTTTGAAAGGACCTTGGTTTCAGCTTCAGTGAGGATCTTGTCTGAGATGTTGTGCACTGTTTGTTTCATGTGTGGCTGTGGGGGGAGGAGTTGGTTTCTGGCGTTGTTGTAGTTTCTTGAGTTTGTTGGTGTGTGTGTTTGTCTTGAGGGAGGTCTGTGTTTCGGCTCTCCAGACAGCAAGTTGTTTGGATTTGTCCCAAAGTAGGGGTGAATCTTGTTGCTGAGTTTCAGGTGGAGTGTGAGGAGATCTTTGTTGATTTGGTCTAGGAGAAACCTTTTTGTGTGAAGTTCATTTCTGATTAGGGCCAATTCTGTTCTTTTTAGGATGCGTTTGGTGGCTGCTGTGTTGGTGTGGAATTTCAGTTGGAAGCTTGTGGGAATTAAATTTTGATCTCGGCAGTTGCATAGGAATGCAAGGTCACATAAAATGGAAGCTCTTTGGACTTCAAGTTTTTCATAAGTCCTGATCAGATGGTGGGTTTCCTCCCCGTAGAGGTGTAATATTTGTTTTCTGAGGTTTTCGGGTATTTGTATGTGGATCTTTGGTTGTTCGGGTTTTCTCCCGCGTAAGATTCAAAGTGTCTAGGCAACGTTTCGATGAAGTCTCATTCATCATCATCAGGCCTCTGTCCTCTGCACTAGCAAACCACCCAAAAGCAACTTATCCAAAGAAGAACAAACTGCACTACTTAACCTGAAAGAAGACACCAGCATAATAATCCTACCAGCAGACAAAGGCAACGCGACAGTGGTTATGAACACATCTGACTACCAAACCAAGTTAACCAACCTACTCCAAGACCCTGCATACAAACCCTAAAGACAGACCCCACCACCTACCTAGAAAAAACTACCAAATCCAAAATAAAAACCTCCCCCATCAGTGAAGAAATCCAGCAAAGAATCATACCCAGAGAAAATCATCCAGATGCCCCAAGCTTTATGGTCTCCCCAAGATACACAAAGAAGGAACCCTACTCAGACCAATAGTCAGCTCCATAGGCTCACCTCTACAAAACCTGGCCAAATTTCTGCCAAACAACTACAACCCTATGCAGAATCCATCAACTCACATGTAAGAAACTCATTCCAGTTCATCGAAATCATAAAGAAACAAAACTTACAACCCAGCGACCTACTAGTAAGCTTCGATGTCATATCCCTCTTCACCCAAATACCAATAAAAGAAGCCTTGACAGCCATCCAAAACAAATACAACCCCCCAAGCACATCCTAGATCTGACCAACCACTGCCTATCCAATACATACTTCACCTACAATGGACAAAAATACAAACAAATAGAAGGAGCACCCATGGGATCACCCCTCTCACCTGTCATCGCAAAACCTCTACATGGAACACTTTGAAACACAAGCTCTAGAAAAATACGACCACAAACCCAAACTCTGGCTCAGATACGTAGATGACACCTTCATAATCTGGCCACATGGGAAAGAAAAACTAAACAAGTTCCTCACACACCTCAACAGCCTACACCCCAAGATACAATTCACCATGGAAACAGAAACCAACAATCAACTTCCCTTCCTAGATGTCTTGGTATACAAAAGATCCAATGGCTCCCTAGGACACACCATCTACCAAAAGAAAACACATACAAACCGCTATCTACATGCACTCTCACACCACCACCCAGCACAGATCAATTCCGTAGCCAAAACACTCATCTCCAGAACAAAATGCTTAGCCGATGAACAACACCAAAAGCCGAACTATACACCCTCACCAACGTACTTACAGCCAATGGATTCCAAAAACACAAGATTACCCACCTAATCCAAAAAGAAACCCCAACCAAAATCCAAGACAGAGAACAAGAAAACGGCAAAGCCCTCCTCCCATATATAAAAGGCACTACAGACAGAATCAGCAAGATCCTCCAAAAACACAATATTAAAACAACATTCTGCACAAACAGAAAAATATCCACCATCCTAAGAAACCCCAAAGACAGAGTCAATTAGAAAACCAAGGAGTATACGAAATCCCTGCACTGCCTGCCCTGCCACATACATTGGACAGACTAACAGAAGAATTAGTGCACGCATTGAAGAACATAAGAACTCAATCAAAAAGAAGAAACGACCTCTTCCCTGGTCCAACACCTCAAAGCCACAGGACATAAAATTAACTTTAAAAATACCAGAACTATTGCCAAACCGAACACTTCAACAGCAGAATAATCAGAGAAGCCATAGAAATAGAAAAACGCCCACACAGCATGAACAAACGAGATGACACCTCCCCGCCTCCCAGCCATTTGGAAACCCGCCCTCATGAACAGACGAATACCTGCAACCTCACCACTGCCCACTCCAAACCCCTCCGAGCCATACACATGAAGCAAGCCGACACCAACTATGGAGATGCAGCGCAACCTCGAACTCGAAGCCGGGCAGCAAAAAATCCAGCCAATCAGAACACGGCCAACCCCCAACCAATCAAAACACAGCCAGGCCCCCACCAATGAGAAGACACCCCCACCCAATCAGAACACAGCCAAGCCCCCACCCATTCAAATCCCACCCCACTGACAGTTAGAAAGAAAAAAGCAGCTGCAACCTCACATCACTCTGAAAAGCAAGAGCCAAAGACAGAGGCCTGATGATGATGAATGAGACTTCATCGAAACGTTGCCTAGACACTTTGAATCTTACGCGGAGAAAACCCGAACAACCAAAGATCCACATACAAATACCGCGAAAACCTCAGAAAACATATATATATATATATATGGCATGTCTTTGTATTTCATGCCATTTTTCTCTTCTGAAGATCAGCAGGCTTGATGAGAAGTAAAAGCATGTAGTGATTTGGCTTTCTTTGCTGTGATTTATTCTCTCTCTCTCTCTTCTTTCTCTTTTCTCTTTCTCTCTCCACATGTGTATATAATTAAGTCCAGTTAGACATTACCTTGTGGGGTTATCTGGAATTAGTTTAAGCCTGTGAAACCAGATGAGGTGGATACAGTCTTTCAGGCTGTGAGTTCTAGTACTTATTCGTTAGATTCATGCTCTTCCCTTGCCTCACAAATTGTTAGAGATACTAAGGAGGTGACTTTGGGAACTTGGATACCTGTGGTGGTATCTGCTAGACAGAGGTTCTTTCAGCCTTGAAAATGGCAGTGATGTAACCCCTGCTCAAGAAATTATTACTTGATCCACAGATTCTGCACAATTTATTTCCCATCTTAAGCTTTCTTTTGGGGAAAGGCTTTTTACAATGTGATCAAACAATAGTTCCTGAGAATCCTAGAGGAAATAGATTATCTGGACTCAGTCCAGTCAGCTCAGTCTGGGGACAAAAATAATAGAATACCAGAGTTAAAAGACACAGTGGAGGTCTTCTAGTCCAATTCCTTGCTCAAGCAGGAGACCCTATACCATTTCAAACAAATGGCTGCCCAAATTCTTCTTAAAAAGCTCCAGTGTTGGAGTACCTATAACTTATGGAGACAAGTCGGTCCATTGATTAATTTTTCTGTCAGGAAATTTCTCTTAATTCTAGGTTGGTTCTTTCCTTGATTAGTTTCCATCCATTGCTTCTTGTTCTGTCTTCAGTTGCTTGGCAAAGTAGGTTGACCTCTTCTTTGGGACAGCCAGAGATAGCATAGGTTGTGTTTTTTGATAACTTTTGGCAGATATGGGATATATGCCTCCATTCCAGTGCTCTTTGATCTCTAGGCAGTTTTTGATACTGTTCATGCTACCCATCTTTGACCAACTATAATGTTTGGGAGTGGAGGACATTTACTGTGGTGATTCTGTTTTTTCTCTGGTCAGTTCCAGTCAATGGAAACAGGTAAAAAAGATTGAGCCCATGATATATCATTATGGAAGGCAGCAAGTCTCAATACTTTTCCCCCTTCTAGAGTTGCATGAAACTTCAAAAATTGCCAATCTATTTGGATTGTTGACAGCAGAATATTTGGATCTAATGAAATGCTTTGTGGTTGGAACACTTCCAATAGAACAAAGGATTCCCTCCCACCACACTAGCACCAGCACTCAGACTTATGTACTACTTCACAGTGCTTTACAGGCCTCCCTAAGCAGTTTATAGAGTCAGCATATTGCCTCCAACAATTTGGGTCCTCATTTTACTGACCTTGGAAGGATGGAAGGCTGATTCATTTTTGACCTGGTCAGAATTGCTGGCAATCAGCAGAATTAGCCTGCAATACTGCATTCTAAACACTGTGTACCCTTTCTTTTGATCATAAAGTCAATTGCTCCCATTAATTCAATATCAGTGCAACTATTATATACAAATAGATAGATCAAACTTGCTTTCTCATCAGTGGTGTTTCATAACCATGTGTTCTGTAGGCAAGAATGTGGATGATTATCTAAAGGAATCCCGACCTGGGATCTTGGAAGTTACATTAAAGTAAATAAGTATTTATTTAATTACAGGATTTAAATGACCACTTCATTCAAGCAATGACTTTAAAAAGCCCACTACAAACAAACATATATAAATGACATCCAGAAACTACTTTTGATTAAAAACTAGAAAGTTTTACTGCTGTGATTTACAATGTAATTAAATTAAAATATTGTTGGATGGCTCCATATATAGTTGTGTTTAAACAGCTTAAGTTTTACTGATTTCTGTGTATGATTAAGCACAATTAAGATATGCCCAACCCATGTATTTAATTTAACTCTCTTATAAAAGCAGAGGAAAAGATTACAGATTACTTCCCCAGGAAAATGGATAAAGTCAAACAAATTAACATCAAAAGAGATATTCTTGATAATTATCAACTAATTTACAAAAAAAGCCCCATGAAAATATGAGGTTAAACCACTTTAATGGGAATGTGGATTATTGTGTGATTTTTGTAACAATGTATCTTGGGCTTCCTATACAACCCACAACTAAGTTAATAAAACAAGCCATGAAAATATTCCCAATAGTCAGATATCCATATTTTCAGAAAACTATCAAGAAAGGAACTTTTATTTTTCAAATGTTGCCAACCACTTTTAGCAGATTCAGGCAAAGAACATCAAATCTGGACTCTCCTCTATTCTTTTTCTTTTCTGAAAACCCAGCATGAAATAATCAATGAAAAGCAGTTCACAGAAAGGACAGCTTGCTATTAGTTTTGGAACAGGGTGGAGGCAGGGAATAACTCCTTACAGAATATTTCTCCATCAGTAGCTGACAAGTATCATTTCAAAACTCTTTGGGCAAGCAAAGTTTGGATGACAACTGATTTTGCTCTTTCTAAATAAGAAGTAGAGTGAAAAAATATTGTTTACATCTTGATATTGACCACATTAAAAAGATTCATTGGAACTCAAAATGTATCCAAACACAAAAGCAGAATGTTGGAAGTGTAAATAAAAAGAAGGAACATTCTTCCATATGTGGTGGCAGTGTCAAGAGGTTAAAAATATTGGATGAGGGTACAAAGATGGTTATTAGAAATTACAGATCACAAATTAAAACTCAAACCGGGAATATTCTTATTAGGTATAATTAAAAATTGAGCAAGGTCATCCAATACATCATTATACATATCATAACTGAAGTGAGAATAGCCTTCGCACAGGGATGGAAGAAAGAAAAGATACAATCTGAAGAAGACTTGATACAAAAAATAATGTATTGTGCGGAACTGGATAAATTCACAATAAAATTAAGAGGCAAAGATGACTCAGACTATTATGCGTTTTGGGATAGGTGGTACAAATGGGTGGAGGATAGAAATAAGAACTGGTATTTATGTATAAAAGCAGATGTATGTATTAATAATGACATGAACGCTGTTAATTTGAATAGAGATTTGTATTTTTGTTTTTTTAAAAATAAAATAATTAAAGAAAAGATTCATTGGAACGATGGGATGCAGTTATTGCCTATATCCTATATGAGGCAGCAGCACAACTGGCTGTAATAAATTCACTATACAGGTAGTCCTTGACTTACAACTGCAATTGAACAAAATTTCTGTTGCTAAGCAAGACAGTTGTTAGTGAGTATTGATCCATTTTATGACCTTTCTTGCCACAGCTGTTAAGTGAATTTGGCTTCTCCATTGACTTTGCTTGTCAGAAGGTTGCAAAAGGTGATCACATGACCCTGGGACATTGCAATCATCATAAATATGAGACAGTTGTCAAGCATCCAAATTTTCAACACATGACCATAGGGATGTTGTAATAGTCGTAAGTGTGAAAAACGATCATAACTTGCTTTTTTTCAGTGCCATTGTAACTTTTGTAAATCAACAACTACCTGTATATATTAAAAGTATCCAGGCTTCAAAAGGATTCTATTATTTTGAAATAGAAAGTTTGCTCATTTCAATCAGCATGGAAAGTTGCATGGGTCACCTTTAAATTGAATTTCCAAAGTGAATGCACGAAACTTTATTAGACAAAGTTATTTGTTGTTTTAAATATTTCATTGTGTGCATTTTCAAATGGAATTTGCATTATATTTAAAGACAATAACTAAGCATGTGTTTGAAAAAGAGAATAGGTTTGAGGCAAGAATATAAATATTTGTATATTCATGCAAGGATGAATGAATGAATTCAATGAAGCTTAAATTCTTTTACATATTTGCATACATGGTAGTTTATGTTTGTCATAAGAAAAGAGCAATTATTTGACTGTGAATTGTTATACGTGTCTGTCCATTTGACAAAAGAATTGCTGGGTTTAGAATGAATAATATGTATTAAGCCTTTAACTGCAGAATTGAATCCTGCAAGAAAGATTCATAATAAGGACCACTAGTAGGGTTTCCTGTCAAGAAATTAGACTTTTTCCTGCATTTCGAGTTAAGAAGGAATAACAAAGATGATTAGGGGGTTGGAGGCTAAAACATACGAAGAAGGTTGTAAGAATTGGGTATGTCTGTTTTGATGAAAATAAGGACTAAGGTTAATATGATAACAGTATTCCAATACCTAAAGTGCTGCCACAAAGAAAAGGGGGGAAATTTATTCTCCAAAGCACTTGAAGCAGGACAAGAAACAATGGATGGGAGCTAATCAAGAAGAGAACCAATTTAGCACGAAGGAAAAATTTCCTAACAGTTACAACAATTAATCAGTGGAACAACTTGCCTCCAGAAATTGTGGGTGCACCAAATTTGGAAACTTTTAAGAAGAGATTGGACAACCATTTGTCTGAAATGGTATAGGATTTCCTGGTCGAACAGGGGGTTGGACTAGCAAACCTCAAAGGTCCCTTCTAACTCTGTTATTTTGTTAACTGTTTTTCAGGCTTCCACTACAAATTTTTGGTCTAGTTCTGATTTCAAACAGGACAGGAAACTATTCTTTTGATCTTTAATTAGAGGGATATAAATACTGAAAAAAAAATGCATTTTGGGGGAGCTGCTGGCAAGTTTTATGAGAACCAAAACATCAAAAGGAGTTAATCCTGGATAATATTTCAATCACTTAGCCTAAGTAATTTTCCATAGCCAGATAAACTATGCAAATGAAAAGTCATGGTGATACAATCAGAGCTTTTCCAAAAGTGGATTTAATGAGAAAAGAGAACAAGTAGCAGTTGAATTATTAACCGCTGATGGATGCTTGAGAAACAGGGCAGAAAATAGAAGAAAAATGGTGTCAGAGCTGTTACTTCAGTATGTTGATCTAAGCTACAGAGGGTAGAAACTAGGAAGAGAGATTTAATGGTAAAGGAAAAGACGATTTTTACCTTTCTTTATTCATGTAGTATTTAAATACTGGAGAAGTGAAACTTCAAGAATGTAAGGCAGTCACTGTTGGAAGTCCTGAGTGTAAGTGTCACACTTTAAAAAGGATTTAGATAATCTGGAACATTCATAGAAGAGCAAAGAGGATGATCAGAAGGCTAGAAAATTTTATAAGGAGAGATTAAAGAAACTTGGAATGTAAACTAAGAATATAATATCCCTTCTTAAAATCATGAAAAGACATCAACATATTTGAGGTCTGTGGTTTACTGTTGACAGACACACACACACACACACACACACACACACAGAGGGAGGGAGAGAGAGAGAGAGAGAGCAGTTCAAGAGTTACTCAAAAATGTAGTGATTCTGCCTTGCCGAGTAACCTCATGTATAGTCCAAATTAAAAAGATTTTAATTTGGACTATACATGAAGCAGATGGCAGAATTTCATAGTCTAAGTAGCTAAGATGCTAAGATTCTATGTGGCAGAAAGATGCAATCATATTAATAATTTTTAAATAATCATATTAATGTTAATGATAATGAATGTTAATATAAACAAAATATAGTTTATTTTTATCTTGTTTCACTCAATATATCATGCTGTTTAGAGATCAAATTGTATATCTCAATTTAATATGAGAAGTGCAAGAAAGTGGGTAGGGGGACTAAAAGAAAAAGAAAAAATAAAAATAGATAAAGAAGTAATTTCTAATTTTCTTTACAGTGATTATAAATACAATTATAAGTTTTACTCTCTGGGTACAAAACAACTTTCTTTGTACTATTATCTAGTCTGACTAATCATAAAACCATAAGTTTATTTTTTGATGTTTCACATGGAAAGTCCATAAGGAACTTCAGTCAGCAATAAACATAGATACTATGTTTTCTCTGATCAAAGAAGTCAATTTAGCCATTTCAGCAAGTTCCATCATCTTCACTAATCATTCCTCCATTGTCGATAATGCCAAATTGACCCAGAAACTCTCATGCATAAACATAATACATAAATAAGCTTACATCTCATGGGTTGAATCAAACTGAGTTTTTGGGAAACCCTCAAGTAGACTCGTTTGAGTTAAGGAAAAATCCTTTTTCCTAGTTAGGGAAGATATTGCTTGTAAGTGTAGACAACGCTGAATTAAATTGAGCTAGTCGAACTTCTCATTTTCATGTCCCCATGAAGAAGTTAATGGACCCAGGTCCTTAATTTATATTGAGGGTTTCCAGAAGTGGTTTCGGAAGTTTCCTGAGAATATGGTGGTTGCTTATTTCAGTAGAAATGTGAATTGTACCAGAGTCGACTCTGCCTTCTCACAATTTAATGCAGCTCCTTGATTCTCTAAAGGACTTAGAAAAATGCCTCTGTGAGACAGAGGAGACACTTAAAGTTGCAGGTGGGGGAAGACCCATTTCAAATCCAACTGGTCAGTGGTAAGAGCTCATATTAGAGCCTATGCCAGTGTTGGCGAATCTTTTTGGCACCCAGTGCCGAAATGGGAGCATGCACGCTGGGTGGGGAATGCCAGAAGGGCAGCTCCCCGGTGTGCATGTATGCACAAAGACCAGCTGGCAGTGTGTATGCACATGCCAGGGAGCTGCTATTCCAGTTTCTGGCACTCCTGTGCAATGCAAAGACTAACTGGCTGGTGCATATGTGTGCGCCGGAACCCAAAAGAGCAACAGGCGACCTCTGGTGTGTCCGGAGAGATGGCTTTGCATACCACTTCCGGCATGTGTGCCATAGGTTCACCATCACAGGCCTACTGTATGGAGTAGTGAGAATGATATATTTGTCACTCTTGTCATATTTATTGAGTGCCAACCAACAGCCCATTTTAACACCATCCATTCTTCCCTTGGGAAGAAGGTTTGCTAAGAACAACCCAACTGGCCACTGTAAGAATTATCATGACATTTAGCATATAAAATGCCCTAATCCAAGCCACTGTGAACTCCAGTTGTGAATGCCAATGGAGTTGTTTAGGGCTTTATCTCATGAAGTTATTTGGGAAATCCAGAAAAAGGAGATGGGACTTTGTCAGCTTTGCTGAATCACTGCCCCTCATGGCTGATTAAGGCTTCTGTGAGGTGATGAGGAATTGCATCTGAGCAGTTATCAACACCTATTTGGATGAGGGTATGGACGTCTCTTAAGAAGCCATCCCTTGACCCAACTACAATCTTCATTTAGAGACTGCCTTGTTTAGTGACTTTTCACAGTTATCATAGTGATGAAAAAGTAACTTTGCAACCAGTCCTTATATTCATGACCTTTGCAGGTCTGCAAAACTAAGGAAAGCTGAAGTAAGATTGTAAAAACATAGTATTTTAACTCCATACTACTTCACTTAAAACTGAGTTGCTGGTACCATCGTGATCACTGAATGAGAACTACCTGTATTTTGGACAACCTTAGACCTCTTTCTAAACATCCTTTTTGGGGGAATATGGTAGTGAAAGTGGTGCACCCCAACTTCAGAGAATTCTTTAAAAAGTAGATTAACAATATTACATAAAGTTCAAGCACTAATTAAGCTTTGAGATGACGTTTGGCAAATCAGGACGAGGAAATGCAACCTTTCTCAGTAAAGAAAATTAAACATCTATCTAAGTGAAAAAGAAAGTAATTTATCAGTAGAATAATTTGAGGTTAAGAAATTTCCCTTTTTCTGACACCGATCATTTAAACTTTCAAGGATTTCCACATTGAAAGTTTATTTTATTTAATTACTATATTCTTAGTGCCATAGAAAATTAATTCACATTATACATCTGCAACCTATTACTGAGCATACTGGTAAACAATTTCACCACAATGTTTTGTCTTGAACTATTTTTTGTATTATCTACTTAAGCCTTTTCCAGACATGTAACATTCAGGTGTACATTCAACCAGAACTGATAAGCCCTAACCAGAATATAGGAGATAAATCCAATACATCTAAGTATATTATATTCAATTAAATAATTCTTTAGACACTACTTCACAATATTTTCCTTGCCACAATAGCAAGCAAGCAAATCAAATATTTTGAGATAGCATTTTCTTTTACACTACAATATATAATTGTATAAATACAAGCAAAAAGCAGACACATAAATACTACAATTTTTCACACTTGGTATGCGTAGTTGTGCATACATAATAAATTGCATTTCCAATTGTTGGCAAAGCACATTCAAACAATACCAAGTCAAACTGATACAATAAAATCAAGTTATGGAATACACATAGCAAATTTACCACTTTCAAAATGGTCCAGTTTAGGGTTTTCATTTATTGATATCCTGATTTTGCCCACATATGTTCCAAAAATGTTAAGGTGAATAGCAATCCATCATAATCACTGCATTTGGGGACCATTCTTCCTCTCATTTCATTTGGTGGATGCTGTGCTCAATTTTATCTGCCAATGGCCTCTTTAGGTCTTAGAAGTTGGAAATTAGATTCAGGTCTCACCATGTAAAGAGAGGTAACATTCCCTTGCCCTCAGTGATGGGTCCAAATCTTAATTTACAAGATATTTTGTTTATATACTGAGAAAAAGTTCTTCCTGATTCAGGAGTAGAATCAATTATAGATCTTTGGATGTTTACCAGCAGAGATTAGCCAGTCACAAGTTAGGGCTGATGAAAGTTTGAATTTCCTGTTTCAAATAGGCAGTTAGACCAGGTAACCCATGAGGTGTCTTCCAACTTTAGGATTTGATCCATGAAACTGATCCCTTCACATATTGAAGCATTAGAAGACATCTGCTATCCTATGATCAACTCAACAATATATCTGTATTTTAGATATCAAATACAAAGTGGCAATGTCAGCTGTAAATTTTAAGTGTACAAATATCAGTTTTGAATAGTCTTCTATGCAGAACCGTAAAATATCATGAAAAGGATTCTAATTCAGCTCATACTGTAATCCATGCCGGGGTTTTTTTCTCTTTGTTGACAACTTAAAATTCCTTTGATTTTAACATACAGGAAAACATCTAGGGCATAGTGCATATTGAGTTGGAAACACGATATTTCAATTAAATGGGAATTATTACCAGGGGTGTGATTGAACCGGTGTAACAACTGGTTCAGTGAGCACACACTTCACATGCATGCATGCCAAATGCACACTTTGTGCACATGCAGAGCATTTGCTACTGACCTTCTCCAGCAATCCCTGTATGTTAAACAGCTGACACGTGGCAATCTGCTATGCTGTGCGAATCAGCTGAGCTTGAAAAACAGGATAATAAAGCACAGCCTAGAGCTGGGCAGTTGGACAGGTGGGTAACAGCTGATGGTCAGAGCAAACTGAACCGATTTGCTCCCAGTGGATCTTCAGAGCTACCAGTTCACTCGAACTGGGCCAAACCACTAGAATCCTACCCCTGATTATTACCCAGTCAGTGTCTGTCTTCATATCCTGCTTGTTTCTTTATCTCCTGCTTGCCACAGCACAATTTTGAGATATGTGTCTTCCTGATGTTACCTGTGTCTAACTTGCTGCTTGGAAAGCCTTTAGTTTTAATTGACTGTGGAAATAGTGTTTTCTTTCTTCTTTTGACCTAAAACATGCTGTTCAGGCAATCTACTGTAGGACACTTTGGGCATGAGGTCAGGATGGTCTTCCTATGTTCTTCTCATTTTTTAAATCCATTATGAAAAACCCCTCCCTCTGCCTGGACATGATCATTTTGCCTTCAGTGACAAGTGTGATGGACACCTAGTGTCTGTAGGTCATTTGTTTTGGGAAAGGATTGACATTTTTATTTTATTTTTATTTTATTTGTTTGTCAAACATGTACAAGATAACAAGTGTAGGTATGAACATAAACATGAACAAAGGTAGGCACGTTGGTGCACTTATGCATGCCCCTTTAAGGACCTCTTAAGAATGGGGTGAGGTCCACGGTAGACATTTTGAGATTGAAGCTGTGAGGGGTTGAAGCTGTAACAACAGAGTCAGGTAGAGCGTTCCAGAGCGGTTAGTGATGCTCAGTAGGAGGAGAAAGTAAAATAAAGAATTCACTAATCACTGCTCTGACAATAGTCTGTGTTATAGTCTACCAGGGCAACACCTTAGAGTTGAATTCTGAAGTTGGGCTGGAGGAAACAATTCAATTGATGCTGATATATTCTCTACACCTCCATTCAAGAACTTGAGGAAAGAATGTTACAGTGGTATTTAATTTTACTGACTGACCCAGAAATGTAACATTGTGAAAAAGAGAAAAAAAATTCTTTATCTCCAGCCATATTTTCCACACTAGTTCAATTTAGTTCTCTAAATTGGAATAAAATCAAAAATAGGGTTTAGGCAGCTTGCAACAAGATAAGAATTAAAATGGAATGGAAACCCTATACCACTTCGGACAAATGGTTATCCAACCTCTTCTTAAAAACTTCCGGTGTCGGAGCATTTACAACTTCTGGAGGCAAGCTGTTCCACTGATTAATTGTTCTAACTGTCAGGAAATTTCTCCTTAGTTCTAGGTTGTTTCTCTCCTTGATTAGTTTCTATCCATTGCTTCTTGTCCTGCCCTCAGGTGCTTTGGAGAATAGCTTGACTCCCTCTTCTTTGTGGCAACCCCTGAATTATTGAACACTGCAATCGTGTCATCCTTATTTTTCCATAAGACTAGACATACCCAGTTCCACCAACCGTTCTTTATATGTTTTAGCCTTCAGTCCCCTAATCATATTTCTTGCTCTTCTCTGCACAATTATTGTAATGTAGATGCAACATGTTATTATTTGTTAATGTTGAAGGAAGGCGGTCTTATGAATTTGGCCTGGATTGGAATTTCTTTCCTGGAATTGTTGTCTTCCATAGTGAGATGGTTCTAATTTTGCCAATATGATTTGTGTCCTTCAGCCTCAACTGGCAGTAATGCAGCAAATAGCTATAGCACAGTGTCCTCATTCAACTGCAGATAATTACATATACCTAGAGGACCTGTGAGAAAATGCTGTGACTTGGGAGCTTAAAATAGGGCCTTTCAAGCAAGCAACTCCCATATTCACACACTGCTTATCTTAAAGTGCAGTATTGCACCAATGTTCTTAATGACTCAGCAATAATCACAAAAATATCACATCTAAAGTTATCTCATGAAAGTGAACTGGGCAACTCACTCCAGAAAATATAGATAGGAAATGAATATTAAGGATACATGCATACATATCTGCAGTTTGCCTCTAGGTTTCCACAAAACAAGCATTAATAATATACAGTATGGTAGCTTCAATAAGTATGAGCATGTTGACGTTTACCACTTTGGATATTTTTAGATTAATAGGCAGGATGACTCAGAAGTGGATCACTCTATGACAGCCTTATCTAACCCAGCATACTCCCACTAAAAATTCTGGGAATCGATTTCTCAATACATCCAGACGATATCAGGTTGGCGAAGGTTGCTCTGAGATCAAATAGAACAAAAGCACAATGGAGTAAGAGATGCAGCTTCCTCCAACTTCACATGACCTGAAATGAGAAATTGAAGGATAAGTCACGTTAGATGACCACCATGCATTTAAGTTGATACAGAGGCAGATCAAAGTTGTCTTCTGATATTAGCTTTCACAGTCTTGAAACTGTACTATTCATTGGATGCTCCTGCTTGCAAGTGGCTGTTAAATACTACTATCTACTGCTAGGCAGACATTGCTTTAACAAAAAAAAAAAACCTTTCAGGAAAATTATGCCAAAAGTCATTTCTATCCACCCAGTGGTGGTATTCAAATTGTTTTACCACTGGTTCAATGGGTGTGGCTTGGTGGGCGTGCTTTGCCTAATGCCAGCACACAGTTTTCCCCACACCAGCTGAGACCTGAAGCATTGATCAGCTGAGAGGATAAAGAACAGAAAAGCGCAAGGAGGGTGGAAAGGCCGATCCTGGCTTTTCTCTTCTTTCTCCTCTCAGCTGATTGTCAGAAGATTTTTTCCCCTCCTCTTAGCTGATCATGGAAGGCTTTTTTTTACTACCGGTCTACTTTTTTTTTTACTACCGGTTTGGGAGAACCAGTCCAAACCGGAAGCATAGCATCACTGTATCTATCCAAATATAGGTAAAATCCCCAACATTGTAGGAAATTAAGACAGAATATTCTTAATCTCACATTCTCAGACAGATTTTCCCTGCAAAAAATGTTGTTCGTTTGCCATATTTCCATTCAGTTTGATAATTTCTTAGGAACCGAGGTGCTGTTTTGAAGTATATTGGGTAAAAACTGTTATGTTCATATTGTTTTTAATTGCACCTCTTGTCTCATATTTAATCATATTTCTAGATGTTTACACTTTCCAACCTGAGAAAGCCCAATGAGGGCGTAATCCTTTGTCATGTTTTCCTTAAGTTTTAAAGTGAACTGTGAGAATCCAGAGAGGTTCCTTAACCTTGGAGAGAAGATTCTACACTGAGAGGTCAAACCCTATGTCAACTTTTGGTGGATTTCACTTTTGATAATTTCGCCCAACTACATCTTTACTTTTATTAAATTAGAAATGCAGAAATGCAAACAAATAGTTTTGTATAGGAGTAGTAGAGATGACTTTTCATACTTTGATATACTAAACAGTATAGGACACACACTTGTCCACAATGTTCAAAATTGTCCGGCTATACCAATGTTCTCTTTTGTGGCTATTGATTGAAATGGCACTAAATCAAGCTGTTATTCTGGTTCTTACCTCGGAGGCCACACAGTTATCATCAAAGGATACCTTTGTGGATGACAGATAAGCCTCTGTAACCGTGATGTCCTCTAGTTCAGTGTTGAAATGTTCAGTTTCCTTAATGATGCTGTAGTTAAGGGCTACACTGTAGTTGGTAGGTTTCTCCAGCTGTTTCTGTTGGCACTTGCAAAGTTTTTTGAAGGCTGCTCGGAATTTTTGGGACATGAGGTTATAAATAACAGGGTTGATGGCACTATTAAGGTAAATGCAAATCCTACAGAACAGCAGGAACCAATGTTCTTGAAAAGGTTGAGATAAGAAGGAGTTAATGACCACCAAGGTCCTGTAGGGCATCCACAAGAAGGCAAATAGGATTACAACCACGGCCAGCATCTTTGTAACCTGTGGGAAGTGAATGGACATATCTGATGAGCAAAAGTAGAGTGACATAAACTTTTTCAATGATCTAATGCAGAGAAAGAGAACTTTTACTGTAGTTTTACTGTAGTTGTGTACTGCTGTACATAACTCCATCAATCTGACTATCATTATACAGGGTGGGATATATGGGAGTAGAGTCCTATAAAATAACAGAATAATAGAGTTGGAAGGGACCCCGGAGGTCTTCTAGTCCAAACCCCTGCCCAAGCAGGAAACCTTATACCATTTCAGATAAATGGCTGTCCAGTCTCTTTTAAAAAGCCTCCAGTAATGGAGGACTCACAACTTTTGAAGGGAAGTCATTCCACTGATTAATTGTTCTAACTGTCAGAACATTTTTCCTTAATTCTGGGTTGGTTCTGTTTTTGATTAATTTCTATCCATTGCTTCTTGTTCTGCCTTAAGATGCTTTGAAGAATAGACTGATCCCCCCTTTTTTGAGACAGTCCTTAAACATTGGAATATTGCTATTTGTGCTATTTAGGTACCCAGGAATCCGTACAGATCTTTCAGTGTATGTGTTGGTTTATCTCTGTTCTGTTCACATCTTAAGAGCCATGATGACATATTTTATTCAAGGGCAATTTCTGGATGCTTTTAAAGAAAGTATCATCTAAAATATGTTAAAATAATCACCTGCTCATGAAGAAGTTGGTGCAGTACCAATGGATGTGCAAATGGAATACCTATCATCAGCAAATCCAATGACATCTAGAGATTCTAAACTGTGATACATGGGTTTCAAAGGGAATGCAGCCCCATCTAGAGTATAATCACCCCAATCCCTGAATTCACTTGCTCCTTACCAACAACTCAACTCTTATCTGGATTTAATTTCAGTGTATTATCTCTCATCCAGTCCATAAGAGATAATAATTTTCAGAGCTACTGAGTGCTTCTTTGGATGGTAGCATATCAATGTCTTCCCATTCCAAAGTAATAAATGAATACCACCTGTGGGATTTTGTTTTGGCTGATGTTTAATAGAATAGGGGACAAGACAGAATCTTGTGGCATATCATGGATCAGCAGGAGCTGAAATGGACTTGAGAGACACTTTAAATTTTTATCTTTTCACAGTGAAGTCAAGGAACTTGAGATGAGTGTTAAACAATTGTTCCTTTTTCAAGAACGTTTTCAAGAACTTTTGGTTCTGCAACCCAACAGGACAGACACAGACTTCAGAGAGTAATTAGGACTGCAGAAAAAACAATTACTACCAACATGCCTTCAGTCGAGGACCTGTATACTGCACAAGGCAAAAAGAGGGCTGTGAAAATATTTATAGACCCCTCACATCCTGGACATAAACTGTTTCAACTCCTTCCCTCAAAACGATGCTATAGAGCACTGCACACCAGAACAACTAGACACAAGAACAGTTTTTCCCCGAAAGCCATCACTCTGCTAAACAAATAATTCCCTCAACCCTGTGCAACTATTACAAAGTCTGCACTACTATTACTGTTAATCTTCTCATCACTCCTTATCACCCATCCCCTCCCACTTGTGACTGTATGACTGTAAGTTTGTAGCTTGTATACTTATGATTTATATTGACTGTTTCCAAGTATGATTTGATTGCTGATTGTACCCTATGACTATCATTAAGTGTCCTACATTATGATTCTCGACTCTTGATGAATGTATCTTTTCTTTTATGTATGCTGAGAGTATTTACACCAAGACAAATTCCTTGTGTGTCCAATCACACTTGGCCAATAAAGTACTCTATTCTATTCTATTCTTGTCTCCCAACCAATCTTGAAATTGGATATTAATGATCTTAATGAGTATCAATATTTAATCAGGAGAATAATAGTACTGCCTTCATGTTGTTACCTTTCTAGAACAAGTAATGAAAACCTTTTTCAAAAAGCACAAAGTCCTCTTCTTTTTGGTTCATGGGGGTGTTTTATGAACCTAAACCTGGTCATCTGCAGTGACTCAGACTTTTAAAAAAGCCAATAGCTATAATTGCAAATGGAATCTACTTTTGCACAATTGAGATTCAAGTTTCACTAGTCAAGTAGCACCAATCAATTTTAAGCAATTTATCCCTGTGTTGATAGTGATTCCTCTGCTGAAGGATTCAGAGAATAAGTGAAAATTGTTTAATCTGGCAGAGAATTTAGCAATCTTCAATCCTATTGCATTTAATTAAGAATGCTGTACTTCATTGGGAAATAAAGACTAACCATTAATACTGTATAATAACTCTGTTAGTGCTATTACTATGAAATAATGACAGAGAGGATGAAAAGGATTGAAGGAATCTATCTTGCTCTCTGGTCTATAGAAATAAAAGCCCCAAGTACTTACCATAAATCAAGGATGCACAATTTTGAGTATGTGTGTGTGTGTGCAAAGGGCCACCCAAGATGTACGCAGATTGAAGACAGAAACAAAACTGATTTATATAATTCGAATTTCAGTTTGAATAATACAATATCATTACTATGATTACTTATAGAGTAATTTTCTCTTTCTATTGCTGTAAGGAGATGGTAGGGATGACATGCATTCTGATGAAGCTGGCTGGAGTACAGAGGCTGTGAGGACCTGTTTAAATCCAGATGGCCTTGACTTCGTTGTTTGATATGAATTACTAAACCAGCTGGATGAAGAGAAATCTGGACCAATTCCAGAAATGAGAGTTCTAAAAGAGTCTCTTGCATAGTGAGATCAACAGCCTATAAGTTTAATAAATAAATAACGATACATGCTCGGCATTGCAAGAAAAGATAGAAAGACCTGCACATGGATTAGGGAAGAAATGAAAGTGTATGGTATCATCCTAAGAGTTTTAAAAAATGGAAATGGGCTGGTCACATAGCAAGAAGAACTAATGGCAGGTGGACCAAGGTAGTTAAAGAATGGATTCCATTTGATAAAAAGCATCCACGAAAGAGACCTAAAACAAAATGGGTTGATGACATTGGGCAAGTATTACAGGTCCAACTGGCAAAAAAAACCTGCCCAGGACCACATTGGTTGGAAACATGCAGAAGAAAAACCTACAGTAGATAGACAATGGCTAAAATGAAATAATAGGGTAAAAGGCTAGTGAGAAAATTGGACTAGGGGAAAAATTGGGATTGATGTGCATCTGGCAGGAAGAATCTGTTCTTTCTTCTAGTTTGAGAAATAAACCGGCCTACAATGAAGAAGAAACTGGAATGGTGGAAGCATCATATTAGAGCCTTGCAAGTCAAATGGTATGTGTGGGGTGGGGTGGGGGGCTCAGTGATTAAAGTTACTGAACTTGTTAGCTGCCAACCAAGTCTTGAGTCCCAAGCGCTGTGTGACATGGGTTGAACTCTCATTTCTAGCCCCAGCTCCTGCCCACCTAGCAGTTCAAAAGCATGCAAATGTGAGTAGATAAATAAGCATCCCTTCAGTGAGAAGATAAGAGTTTTCCATGAACCTTAGCATATAGTCATGCTGGTTACAGAAATGTCTTCAGACAAATGCTGGCTCCCTCAGTTAAGAAACAGAGATGAGCACTGCCACCTAGAGTTGGACACAACTGGACAGGGGAAATCTTTACCTTTATCTTTGGTCAAATAAAAGGGAGATTAGAAAGAAGTTGGGTTAGAGAGGGAGAGAGAGACAAAGGTTACTATAATCCTATCAATCAGTTTGCACTATTATCTGAATGCCCTGGACTTTCCTAATCACAAAGCTATTCAAAGAGGAAAAGCCAGAAGTCAGAATCGATATTGGTTAAGCATTTGCTTTTTGAATAGTTAGTTGTTCTCCTTATAAATTAGGCCAGATGAAAGCATCTTCCCAGTTCCTCTGCTCTCTGAGGGAGCTGGCAAAATCAAAATCATGCTCAAAATTACAATTTGTTATCACTTTTGGAAGGGAACACCAAAGAGAAGCAGAAAGTCATAGGTTGGCTACCTCAGACTTAATGCAGAGGAAGCCAAGACACCAATAGTGTTTACAAAGCAGTGTACATCCCTATTAGTTCGTAAAGGAAATAATTTGGGTTTAAAATCTTGGGGACCAGTGGTGGTATGCTTCCGGTTCAGCCCGGTTTAAATGAACCAGTAGCAAAAATTGGTAGTAAAGGTAGTAAAAAAAGACTCCCACAATCAGCTGAGAGGAGAAAGAAGAGAAAAGTGCAGGATCAGCCCTTCCACCTGCCCCTGAACTTTTCTCTTCTTTATCCTCTCAGATGATTGGCACTGCAGTCCTCAGCTGGTCTGGGGGAAGCTGTACGCCAGCATTAGGTGCATGCGTGCGCACGATCATAGAACCGGTTAGTGGAACAGGTAGGATCCCACCGCTGTTGGGGAGCTAGGCAAAAGGGCAACATTATACATCACTCTGCTTCTAATTTTATTCATTAAGTTGCTAGCTCATAGCAATATGATCTGAATTGCGAATACCATGGTCAGACAGAGACAAAGATAGAGAAAGCTTGTCAAGGAACTCAACAGTCTTTTGTTTCTTTTTAAAAAGTCTAAAATTTTCTAATATTCACATATACCTGAGCAACATGAAAGTGAAGGAAAGGAGGAAAGAAAAAAAAAATCCCTGGGATGAGCTCCAGCATGAATCCAAATGCTTAGTAGACCCAGGGTGTCAAATGGGGTGCTTAGATCAGGCCCGCTGGGCCAACCTGGAAACAGCAAAAGACTGGCCTGTGGTGCCTCTGCCAGTGAAAATGAAACTCGTGGCCCTCCTGACCTCCATTTTCATTCTCAGAGGGTTGCAGGAGACCATCGCAGCTTAAAATGGATCTCAGGAGCCCATTTTCGCTGGCAGAGTGCTCAGGCCTCCACAGGCACTTATGATACAAGTGACATTGAGCTAGCCACAGCCACCTTGGCCACGCCCATCCTGGCCCCCTGAAGTTAAATACAACCCTGATGCAGCCCTCAATGAAATCAAGTTTGATACTCCTGTGGTGACCAAATCAGATTGGATCCTGCAACATTATCCTGGCACATGTATATTTGCCTTTGTTCGGTAATATTCCTTGTTTTAGGTCTTTCTACTAGGGAACGCCTAAACCATTATTCTCATTGGCTTTGATACATCTCATTTCTTCCTTCTCTTCCTTTGCCTGGCAGAGTATAAATTACTCTTAATAAAGGAAATTGAAAACAAAATGAAGTGTTTTGAACTCATCTGTTTTAACCGTCATTCTAAATGATGATACCATCTATGCAGGTCTGCAGCTTCATTAAAAGCTCTCTGTTATTCAATTATCAAAAGAGCTTTTTGTCAATAAAACATTTTGTTAGGGTCCTTGTTAAGAAAGCTCTTAATTGTTTTATTTAGATCTGATACTTGAAAAAAAGGCTCTTTTTATACTTATCTTTTTGTATTCTTGTTAAGGGACCTTCTTTATATTACAACCATTTTTAATCTTTCAAAATATTCCAGTGAACATACTATTACTAATTAGCTAAATGCAATAATTGCTACTCTGAATTATGATTTCTAAGAAGAAAAGGCTTAATCCTCTTTATTAATGAAAAAACTCAGCAGAAGACAAAGAGTCTATTCATTAAAGAATATTCTTGTTTTGACCAGCCACTTCTATGGACTTACATTATAAATTATGCACAGTTGGGATTTAAAAGGGTAAGTATCTCAATTTATCAGGAAGATACTTGAAATTTTGCAGTGTATGTTTTGTTTTGAACTATTGTGGAAAAATGTAGACCAATGGTGTCACTGGTAGGCAGCTTCAGGTCTGATGGCTCTCATAGTCTGCCAGGATAAAGCAATGCCCATCCCAACCAGGTGTTTTATTCAGAGGTGGTATTCAGCAGGTTCTGACCAGTTCTGGAAAACCTGTAGCGGAAATTTTGAGTAGTTCGGAGAACCGGAAAATACCACCCCTGGCTGGAGATTTTACAGTATCCTTCCCTTGCCACGCCCACCAAGCCACACCCACAGAACCGGTAGTAAAAAAATTTGAATCCCACCACTGCTTTTATTGCTGGAAATAGGCACTACTTTCACCAGGGTTGTCTGCAGGATGTAGTCAAAACAGTCAACATACATTCACAATAGTGTGAAAGGAAGGGACCTCAGCGGTCTTCTAGTCCAGCTCCCTGATTAAGACAAGAGCCTTATATCATCTCAGTCAAATGGTTGCCCAGTCTATTCTTGAAAACCTCCAGTGATGGTGGTGCACCCACCACTCCAGGAGTCAAACTATTGTATTGATTGATTGCTAGTGTTAGAAAATTTCCCCTTACTTATAAGTTGGATCTCTCTTTGACTAGCTTTTACCCATTACTTCTTGTCCTGCCTTCTGGTGCTTTACAGAATAAGTCAATCTCTTCTCCCTCATGCCATCCCCTCAATGGCACAGCTATCATGTACCATCCATTCTATGCTTATGCACTTGTTTTTCCTTCTTATGTGCAGGATCTTATTTTTCTCACGACTGAACTGCATCTTGCTGGCTAGGGTTCAGTGTTCACGTCTATCAAGATCTTTCTGGAGCTTGAGCCTCTAAAGTATTGGTTATCCCTCCCAGCTTGGTGTCATCTATAAATTTTGAATCCTAAATGTGTGCACTTTAGCTCCCAGAATGCTTAGCCAGAAAAGAGCTATAATGGAGTTTATGGGGACTTCACAGAGGCCACATAGAAGAAGGGTAACCTGCTTGAGGAATTCTGACTTTCAGACATGTAAGGCATATCTTTGATAACAAAGAATGCTTAGCCAGAAAAGAGCTATAATGAAGTTTAGGGGGACTTCACATAGGCCACATAGAAGAAGGGAAACCTGCTTCAGAAATTCTATTCTTAATATATTTGATAACAAATTCAGCTGCTCCTCTGTTGAACAAAACAGACCCAGCAGGAGGAGAGATCTGAAAACAGAAAGGCAAAATGTGTTTACAGAAAAACAACAATCTTTTAATGGGGGCAACTGTGCCAGAAATGACCCTGTTCAATTGCATTCTGTACCTATTGTTCTTTACTCACAGAATAGATGTGGAATGAAAAAGAGTCTGTTGGATAGAAGAGAAAACTGAGGCAAAGGGCTGGAATAGGGAATAATAGGGAGGGGGGAACAGGCCTGACTTCCTGCAGATTTGAACAGGATTATTCCATGCTGTAACAAATTAACCCTTGAGTATTAATAATCACTTTTCAGGACAGTGACATAAAGCATGGTATTTTCTTAGCCTGCAGTGTGCTAAACGAGTTCTCTCATTTTTTTTTAAATTATTATTTCCAAAAAGAGGATTTGAAGGTTTTAGAGGAAATTGATTGCGGCCACTTCAGGTGAACATAAGGCTTCCTGTGTTCTCTCTACAGCTGACATGCAGAAAAACACACGTACCCAGGATATGTGATATGCAATTATATGGATACTGATACTGGGGGGGAAAAACAGGCATTTCAGGTGCTTCCGAGGGACTTAAATGCCCTTTAGTTTTAATACCACTTTTCCAGTACTGAACCAATTGGTTATCACACCCAATGTCAAGGGGATGTATTTTGTCTACATTTTAAATTTGAGTGTCTATGGAAAGCATCAGTCATCCAGGTCATAGCTGTCCCAAAGGTGCTTTTTTTCAGTTGTCTGCAAGGAGTATAAATCCTTCCATTCCCCCCCATCCAGTCAGAGCTGAAGAAGCTTCTTGGATGAGAAGTGAAACATCTTCAAAGAAAAACAAGAAAGTCCAGTTGCCTCTTGAAAAAAAGCACCTTTTGGATTTCAAGCTTGAGTGTGCTCTGCTCCAGGGTAAAGCCTTTAAGTTTCTACCTTGTTTTTCTTTCTTCTCTTCTCTGCCTTTTGAATTCTGGAGTAGCAATTCCACACTGTAAATCTAATGAGAAATGCTGATTATCCATTAGTCCACAGGTCACACTGTCATCACAAGACATTTTGCAACGTTTTTCCTCTTCGCGGAGCTGGGGTGGGTGTGGCCTGTGCATGACGCATCCAGCCCATGGGCTGCCAGTTTGACACCCCTGCGTTAGTCCACTAGACTTGGAGATACTGCCATTTTTGTTGGCCTACTTTGTATCTTATCATTTGCTTCCCCAGCTGCTGAAAGGGTGAATTAAGAAAGATTTTGGGACACTAAGACAATAGCAGATACTTTTGTCCCCTAATAGAGATATTATGTCTCTCTCTATATATATATGTATACATTTATTTAATTTAATTTGTGGCCCACTGGCTTCAAATGACTCTTGGGATATATTAGATCATGGGACTTCTTTACAGAAGACTTTATTCTATCTTGGATTATGTATTTACATATATTTACAATGCTTACAACATCCTGATGTCATGTGATCCCCATTTGCAACCTTCCCAGCCAATGTTCAACAAGTAAAATCAATGAAAGAAGCTGGATTCACTTAACAACTGCACAATTCACTTAATGATTATGGCAAAAAAAATAGTAAAATTGGGCACCATCATATCTCACTTAATGACCACATCATTAGCAATGGAAGTTCTGGTCTGAATTGTAGTTATAAGTCAAGGGCTGCATGTATTGCAATGACATTTCATCTATAATGGGCGGTTCTATGGTCTATGGGAGAGCGGCCTTTGCTATTTTAAAATGTTTCAAATTTGAACCTGGTACAATTAAAACTTTTTTTAAAAAAAACGCCTCAGATAAAGCAACCAGATATATGAGCTTTTAAAGGTGTAGAGCTGAGACCATGCATGTTTTTCAAAGCAGGAAAAAAAAATGCCATAATTTAGTAGTCCTACCACTGAAAGGCTTCTGTTTTATATAAATATAAATTCTGAGTATTAGGGTTACAACTGTCAAATTAGCTGATTTAAACAGCCAAATCTGTTAACCAGATGTAGTAAAATTCTCATTTCAAGGTGAGGTAACTAAGCTTCTCTTTCTTCCTTGGATACTGTCCCTAATCAATTTAAAAAGGTATAATAGATTATCTAACATTTCAAATTCAGAAGAAGAAGAGAATGCAAGAAAGTTGGCTTATGTCTCCATAGCATGTTCTTCTAGCCTGAAGTATTACTGTAGTAGTGAGATAACAGACAGTTTGGTTTTTCTTTTTTAATTTTGTTTTTGCTAAAAACCTGGAGCAGAATTTTGGGAAAATAAATATAAACATTATTAATGTTTGTAGTAGAACCTACTGGCGATATCAGTTGGAACAGATTGGACACATTTGGCTATCTGGAGTTATGCTGGAGAACTCCAGACTAATGTAATCTTAATTGTACGATGCAAGGCATTTGGCACAGACTTCCTCCCAAAAAAGGACAATACATCTTCAGGGGAAAAAATGAAAGAAAAAAGGAATAGTTTCATAGGAATGCCATTATGAAAGGAGTTAAGACTCCTTTCTCGGAACACAAGTCTATATATTTTGAAAAGGATAGCATTGATTTCAAAAGCTGTAATGAAATTATGTCCTCTGTTAAGAGCTTTCTGTTCTGGCAGGAGAGATGCTTGAACTCATCTAAGTTCAAGTTGAGTAATGAAGAGAGGCACCTGAAAGGAATTGCTCTTAGTTCTAAGTGAGAGGAATGAAGTAATGAATCACCAAACAACAGCAAACACAGCTTGTGTCATGGCTCCACCACTGGACCTCTCTCCGGAAGTGAGTTCAGAAGAGGAGGGTGAGTTTGAGTCAGCAGAGAAAAGTATTGGTCAGGTTCAGGGCTCAAGGAGTACTACCCTGAGCAAACAGCCTTATCTGGGTCGATCGGACGAGTGCCAGGTTGAGCAAGGGGAGCCATAGCTTCAGCATGATAGCCAGGAAGCAATGAGGAGGAGATGGAGTTTACACCTCCTCCTGATCCAATGACACATAGAGCAGATAGGCACAACACCAGTCAGCTAGACTACTCATGAGGAGGCAACCTCGCCTCTCATGAAGGACTGCACTGATGTCACCTATTTAATCCCACCCTGAAGACTTGAGCATTGCTGGAGCAATGTGCCCAGTTCTGTGCCTTGTGTGCTCATGCCATGTATCCTGATCCATTTGACTCACCGACTGCTTTCCTGGACTTCATATGGGCCCATTGGTCTTGGTTATTCAGTGACCCATGGCGTACTGAGCTCGGAATCCAGATATGTGCAATGGGGGTGCTTTCTGACAACTATTTAGCGGGTTTGAATAAATACCTGTAGAACTCTTGCCATATGTGCAGTTGGCGGTGGGGAAGCACAGCTTGGAGTGAGAGCAAACATCCCTAACTTGGTGCTCTCCAGATATTGGGAAATACAACTTCTGGGAATAAACTGGTCATGTCTTTCATCATACAAACATATCTGGGGCTATTCCAGCTATCCTAATAATAACTCTGTAAGATCAAATCTTGTGATTTGTCTAAAATGGCGAAGGAAGGGCAACTCATGTCTTATAAACTAGATCAGGGGTGTCAAACTCAAGGCCCATGGGCTGGATCTGGTGCATGGAGTGCTGAGATCCGGCCCACGGAACCAGTCTGGAAATAGCAAATGTGCCTCTGCTAGCAGAAATGGGCCATGCGGCCCATTTTCAGCTTGGATGGCCTCCTGCAGCACCTGCCAGCCAAAATGGAGTGTGGGGTGGGCCGCGGGTGGCCCTTGCATGCCCCATTTTGGCCAGCAGGGTGCTGCAGGAGGGCGTCCGTCCTGTCTCCTCCTCCCCTAGCTGGCCTGTGGTGGACATCTACAATGCCGATCTGGCCCTCCAAGAAATCAAATTTGACACCCGTGAACTAGATGTTATCCTTGCATCACTACTTTAGATATTCTATTTTAGAACCACTGGAGTCCTCCCCTATTTTCCAGTTAACATTTGGTGGTTTCCTATCAGGTTTAGGGAGGAGTAACAATAAAATATCATTTCAATGACATTTGCAAGTGGAACATCCCTACTTACCAAAGTTGTGCAAAAGTAGCTTTATTCATTTCCATAACACAACTCCATCTTCTTGTCGCTATCTATCCATGGCCAAACCCTCATTTAACCCACTGCAACCTTAGCACCAAGCAAAAAAACTTGCAGTCTCCAGCCTGTTGCAAATTGCCTACTAACTGCATATATATCATATTAAAATCATAATGTTGAAAGGTATAAGTCAGGGGTGTCCAACCTTGGCAACTTTAAGATTTGTGGACTTCAACTCCCAGAATTCCTCAGCCAGCTTTGCACCCTGGTATAAGTAGTCCTTGCCTTACGGCCACAACAGAGCATCTCTCTGTTGCCAAATAACATTTGTTAAGTGAATTTTGCCCCATTTTATGACCTTTCTTGCCACATTTGTTAGGTGTATCACTGCACTTGTTAAGTTAGTAACATGGTTGTTAAGTGAATCTAGCTTTCTCATTGATTTTGCTTGTCGGGTTTGCAAAAGATGATCACATGACCTGGGACACAGCAACTGTCATAAATATGAGTCATTTACCAAGCACCTGAATTTTGATCACTTAAGCCTGGGGATTCTGCAATGGCCATCAGTGTGAAAAACATTCATAAGGCACTTTTTTCAGGACCATTTTAACTTTGAACAGATGTTAAACAAACTGTTGTAAGTCAAAAACTAATTATACTTCAAAGAATCATCTTGTTCTTCCCCTTCTAATGTTGGAAATCTTCCATTGCTTTGCTGCTGGGAGCTATTTTGTCTTTAAAGCCTTTAGAAATATAGAAACTTTCTGCAGTTTCTCAGCTCTGCTTCCTTTGCCATTTAGCCCTGAGTGCCTGCTAAGACTATCAGCATCAGAAATATGTCTGCTTTAGTTTCAAGGAACAAAACGATACTCTGTGGAATGCAAAGGTGTTCCTGGAGCACTTTTGTGGAGCTTTTTAAAGCTGCTAAGACTTTTCTCAGCTCAGCTGTCATGCAGGCCTGAAAAAAGTCACATTGGGTTTAATGAATTGCTGATAGTTGTTATAATTGTACCCCTGTGTGCTCCAACCCTTCTTTTTGATGCTTCAGAACATCAAACATATCCTGTTAGACCATACAAAGGAGAACCAAAATGAAGAACCAAACTCTCACATTAGTAGAGTTTTGAAGCAATACTGGGCATTATGAGTGTCACTCCTTCCAGTTAACAATCAATTGCAGACTGCCAGAAGACACGGAGGCTCCGTATAGATATCTCTGAAAGAATTGTATTTCCAGTCTTAAGTTTGCGAATTCCATAAATTAATCATGCATCTACCTAAGAAATATCTTGTGCAGCTGTACAAAAGCACTCAGGCAGGCAGGGAGGAAGGATCAAGTGCAGAACTAGTCTAGAGTCACTGCACAATCACAAAAGGGCTAGGACTGGACTTCCCAAATTCCTTGGGGGCCTTGTCTAATTGTTGTCTAATTGCCAGACTTTGTTATAGGCAGAACATAATAAAGTAGTTATCTTGAACTCTGGATGTGTGATTGTTTGTACTGTGAGTAACCTAAATACGGAGCTAATGAATCCTATTTGATCTGAGGTCTGTTTTTGAAAAAAGAGGGAAAATATGCTTAGATAAGTACAGTAAGTTCTATTACTGGCTACAGTATACCTTATTTTGTCATTTTGGTTTCTCTGGTGTGTGTGTGTGTGTGTTTCTCTCTCTCTCTCTCTCTCTCTCTCTCTGTGTGTGTGTGTACATTTATCCGGGATTTATTGGGATAATGGTTTCCAAGATGTATTGGGAAAATGATGTTCTTTGTACATGCACATTTCCCTTCATAAAAACTTAGTGGTATATTTCATTTGCCACTGTGATTCCATGAAACCTACATATTTCAAAATGGAACTATACTTTGACAGAAGCTCAATTCTACCAGATTCTGTCTATCTCAATGTAGATGTGGAAGGCAGAATGTACAAAGGACTAATCTAATATCAGTTTAAGACAAAAGACCTTATTATTTTTCCAAGTGTTTTTCTCTGTAGATTTCATCTACTGTAGTAGGGCAAAGCATGAGACACCAAATACACCAAAGAAGGTCAGAAATAATAACCACCCATATGCTCAGAATGAACCACACATTAAACTATGCAAATACAGAAATAATTGAGCATGAAAGGGCAGAAAGGCTAAAGAATTCCCGGAAACCATGGTCTTCAAATCAAAGATACATCAATAAATCAATGGAACTCGACATGATCCATCAGGCAGTCAGATATCCATTCAAAGCATACAGTATGTAAAGATGACAAGCTAAAATATAAAACATTTACTTAGGCTTTGATCTCCCAAAGTGTGGGAAATCCAAATTTTAAGTACTTCCAATTTAATTCTACACTGAATGTAAAACAAGAGTTTTTATTACACATTATGTCTAGCTGAGAAAGAACATATGCAGTATTTCTCCATGTACTTTTGTTAATATGCAGATTTTGGCAGAGCTATTTCTTTTCTCTTCCAATTTTTTTTCCTTTCTCTAAGTATTATATAAAACTGTAGTGGTATTGACAAGGATATGTTGAATTTGTGGTTGGTCCAAGATAACTCAATACCACCCTTAAATTACCATCTTGGATGGTAATTTCATGGATCCTTAGATAAGTCCAGTCTAAATTTATAACAAAATCCATTGGTCCTGAAACATCTAAAATTCCAAGACTTTATAGACCGATATTCTAACACCTCACTCAACCAGGATCCCACAGCCACTACCACTTCCTCTTCCTGTATCAGCCAGTCTGCCTTTACAATCTCTATGGTTGCAATGCCAAGAATTGGGGGAAGGGGAATTCCACGTTCTGTCAGCTTTGGAAGCCATTTTTCTTTTGAGGCTTCTGGGCTGCCACATTCAGTGCCTGGGAATTTGTGAAGGGGGATTTCAAGGAGCAGTGGAAGAGTAGTAATGACAGCATTCTTTTCTTGGAGAATCAAGAACAGTTCACTCTGCACCTGGAAGGGAGTGACTGGGGGTTGTTTCCAGTTGATGTGAAGACCTGATTGGGCCATGTGATGGACTGTTGGGTACAGGGGATGGATCTTGGCTTTCTTTGGGTTAGGGGAAACCCAGAACTCTCAGATTCAGGTTTTCCCCGGATGTGCCAATATGACCTCTCCAATAGAATGGATCTTTGAGAATGTGATGGTCTTGGAGTCTTTTACTTTGGAGTATATTACTTGGAATACTGACACATTACTTGTTAACTGAAGCAAGGACAACAGATCACAACTTCTGAACCATCGAACTATAGTCTGCTCAACAGGGATCTTCTGCAATTACGAGATCATTACCCAATGCAGTTACACTCAGCAACCAGCCAGGAAAGCATCATGCCAGCTTCCAGGTTTTGATCCACTGCCACCATGCCAGCTGTCTTCACCTCTGCTGCTGCTACCACTTCTCATTCCATTCCTCCTGCTATCTCAAGCAACTGGCATCAATATTACTGGCCATCCACC
Source organism: Pseudonaja textilis (assembly GCF_049901715.1). Classification (NCBI taxonomy): domain Eukaryota; kingdom Metazoa; phylum Chordata; class Lepidosauria; order Squamata; family Elapidae; genus Pseudonaja; species Pseudonaja textilis. Next base: position 180,167,256 of record NC_141992.1, on the reverse strand, counting down.
AAATCAACAAGGACCACCAAATACCTCCACACATCATCCATAGCATCCTCAAACTTCTCACCAAAGCAAGCCTATCAAACAGGCATCTACCTTGGTGCTCCGATGGAGAAAAAACGTTAGGCTGCCTGCACTATATTCTCTATCTACCCAGACAACTTCAGTACTAAGAAGTTAAGAACAGCCTTGCTGAATCAGGCTAAAAACATCCTCTCACATAACATTCTCACAGAGTGACCAACGGGTTACATTTAGAACCATGAAACCTATAATAGGTTAGTCATTTCCACTGTTATTCCCTAATAGTCGCTCTAGAAGTCCTATTGTCTTAAATTCCATCATCCAGTCTGACAAACATTATTTACCATGTCTGCCATGAAGTTTTCAATTGCCTCTTTCCAATTTTCTACACTGGGGATAATCATCACCACCATCATCATCACAGCTGTTGAGAGCTTATCCATAGTTTAGTTTTGTACTGTTTAAAAAACGGTATTCCCTTTATCATTCCCAGTGCCTCAATGAATGTAATGACAGTGGAGGTCTTCACCTTTTCTAAAATTGTGAGAGAGATAATTACAATTGCATTGATATTAAGTCTTGATTATAGATATTAAACCTGTGATGCCAGAGTGAAAGTTCACCAACTTTTCATGTGGTATTAAGATCTGCTATATCCTATACAATCTGTTCTTCATTCCAGAATCTGAAGGTGGGGTGTACACCAAATACCAACTGGAAAGCTTTCTTTTGATCTTCACCACTTGAATGAACAGGTGAAGTGCCTCCATAGAGTCATTCAAGATGAGTAGATATTCCTAGTGGACAAAGACAATGATCCACAGCTGATGCTGAACAAATTCCTCTATGCTTCTCTTCTGTCTGATTGTCAGCCTGAGCAAGACTGAAGTGCTTTACCCATCCAGGCAAAACACCAAGCTCACAGAACCAAAAACCACTGCTGATGACATCCAACCGACAAATGTCAGCTTCAAAGATTTGGGAAGCATCATCTCAAGAGATGAGACATTGGCAAATAAATCATCAAGGCTAGCCAGGTACTGGGACAGTTGCATACTAGAATGCTCCATCAACCTCCATCTTCACAAAGCTGAAAGCCTACAGAGCTGTGGCTGTCCCTTACCTCCTCTATAGATTTGAGTCCTGGACTCTGTACCAAAGGGATATCCAACAATTGGAGAAATTTCACATGTATGCTTCTGCTCCATCCTTGGCATTTGTTGACAAAACTGTACTCCCAACCTAGAAATCCTGGATCACAGAGTCCACCAGAATTGAATCCAGAGGTGATATTCCGTAGGTTCTGACCAGTTCTGGAGAACCAGTAGTGGAAATTTTGAGTAGTTCAGAGAACCAGCAAATACCACCTCTGACTGGCTCCGCCCCATCTATTCTCTGTCTCCCGAATCCCGTCTGATTGGCTCAGTCTTCTTTTGTTGCTCTGCACAGGAGAATGGAGCTGGAAAGCAGGTTAGTGGGGTGGGGAGGGAATGGAGATTTTACAGTATCCTTCCCTTGCCACACACACCAAGCCACACCATGCCCACAGAACCAGTAGTAAAAAAATTTGAATCCCACCACTGATTGAATCCCAGATGAAATGGGTTGGATCAGATGAATGAATGAATGGATAGTGTAAGCCTCACCAGTTGCTCTATAGTGTATGAGAATCTGGGAAGAGAACTTGAAGTCATGCACACAACAATTATACAGATGCTGTGAAAGAAACCTATACCACTGTGATGTGCAGCCAAGGAACTAGATGTTGCAACTGCTGACAAAACCTACTGGCAAGCCCTGTCCTATGAAGCCTCCATTGGTTTTGAAGATAGGCATTGCCAAAAATGATAGACAACCATCAACGTAACCACAGAATAATACACTTAGTTACTACAGCAGTGGATGTTCAGTGTCCCCATTGTGCAAGACTCGGCACTTCCAGTTTGGGGTTGCAGAGCCATCTCTGTGTCTTCTTTGAACTCAAAGGATTACCATATGTATTTAATTGGGCTGAAGTGTTGAGACTGCACCCATGAAGGTTTATTGCATTTTTGCTTGCTATAGAGATATTTGACATTGTAGCTATTCTTTTTCACCTTCTTAATCTAAAAAGCTCTCTAGGCATTGTGTTACCTCAATCCTGTAGCGCAAGTTTCATCATTTTGCATTTCACTGCTGTTTAAATAGTTATGATATGATAATCCTACCAGTTATAAGTTAAAGGTGCTGCATGCTAAGATATCACTATGCTTATCACAGAGTATACTGTAGTTGTATACCCAAAGGACTAAAAAAGAATGCATGTTACATTTGGAACTCATTAGAAAAGCATTAGTATGTTACATTAGAAACTCATTCTTCAAATATAATAACAGGGCTGAAATTACTCTGGAAATCTTTAAAAAAAACAAAAAACCAGGGCATAAATTCTGCAATTCCCCCTCATTCCACTGTTCATCCTCAGCTTATGTCATCCAGATAAAATGGTCTGGTTCACCCATTGCATAAAGCACTTTACTTTAAAAAGAACCTGTAGTTTATAAAATAAACAAGCATTGTCCGGGTTCATACAACATGCTAAACTATAAAACACACTTTACAGATTTCATTTCATACAATCTGCTAAGTTAAAATCCATTAATCACATCAAAATAGTGGTAAATGCATTGGTAACCTGCAAGCTAGATTACTGCAGTGGATTCTTTATAGGGCTGTCTTTGGATCTAGTCCAGATATTTCCTGCAAAAATTCAACAGCCAGGTTCATCTATGAAAAGAGTCAAAGGGATTGTTACATCTACTATATGCAAAAGGCATTATGTCGGCTGTCCATTTGCTTCCAGACAACATACAAAACTTATTATTTTTAAAGCCTTAAATATGTGTGGATCGCTGAAGAAAAGTTCTTCTCTCTTAGCTGAGATCATTCAGGGAAGGTCAACTGCAATAAATGCTTCATGCTCTAAGTTGGGATCACCATTGTCAACAGTTTCTGGTTCTAGAATCAGAAATTATGGGGAATATAGTTTGAATTTGTGGTTGAAATTATGGTGCAGGTATTGACTGGTATTTTGAGAAGACTTTAGTCACCATACTTATGGGCAGTCTTAAAAGTATTGATAGTTTAATTTTTTTTCTAATATCAATTCTGGCTTTATATTTTTGGAACATAAATATTTGATTGTTAATGAGATATTTATTGTTATAGAGATAACCAAATAAATTAAGGAAGTTTTGTATGATGTACAAAGGTATCTGTGAACATGGAAGCCTCATTTTGTCTGGACTTTCCATCGAGAAGACTCTTGCTACAGATGGAACCTCCCAAACCATTTGGAGCAGAGATCTCCAACCTTGGCAACTTTAAGACTTGTGGACTTCAATTCCCGGAGTTCCTCAATCATGCTTTGCTGGCTGAGGAATTCTGGGAGTTGAAGTCCACAAGTCTTAAAGTTGCAAAGGTTGGAGACCCCTGATTTAGAGGGTAGTTTTCTTACCTGTCTTCTTGAAGCCATGGCACTGTTCATGCTCTTATTGGTTGCTTTGGTTTTGCTTGAGAGAATCAAATCATTCTTCCATGTTGCTGAGTTTTCTTTAGAGTCAGACGAAATGGGGTTCAGAAACAAAATCCTAGCAATCAACCCATAGAGGATAGTTGCTAAGACCATTGGCATGACATAGAATATCCCAAAGTCCATCATATAGATTGGAGAGTAGTAACTCCGAGACACTTTATACCCACATGACACTACTGTGGCTTCTTTGTAGACTTCCCTGTTAAGATCCAGTAAGAAAAACCAGAGCATGCAATAGATAGAGGTGAACGCCCAGACAAAAATGATTATTTTTTTGGCTCTGGAGAAAGTGCATAGAAACTGAGCTTTGATGGGATGGCAAATGGCAATGTACCTCTCAATAGTGAAGGCAGTAATAGAGCAAGAAGAAGCATTGATGCCAAGATATTGGAGGTAAGTAATGCAGAGGCATCCAATGTAGCCATAAACCCAGAAACCATAAATGCTTTCAGTAATATTGGGTAGTCCAGCAGCCACAAGAACCATGAGATCAGCTACTGCCAGGCTGACCAGATAACAATTAGTAGGGGTCCTCATGTGCTTTGTCCTAAGTACCACCAATACCACCATGATGTTGCCCACAATGCCTAGCCCACAAATAAGGAGAACCAAAAAGATAGTGACCACTTGGTATTCAGTAGTGACCACCTCCAGATTTGGCAGAAGTTCTGTCTCATTCTGTCCATTGCCTGTGTTGTTCTCCATTGTTGTCTGGATGCTTCTGTCCGTTCTGGTCAATACATTTTCTCATTGCCTTCCTAAGAGGAAAAAAAAATAATCACAGGGAATCTAATGTAAGGTGAAATCCCTGTCCGTAGGCTTTACATCCCTCATATATTAAACCCTTGACTTCCAACAGTGCATTGACCCATTTACAAAAACGCATGCACCGATCTGAGCACCCCACAAGAAGGTCACTCTCTCTGTCTCATTAATCAGCTAGATTTGGGGATTCTTGTTGGTAAACAGTTATGCTGGAACCGCAACTCCTGTGATGATTTATTTTTCTCCTCTGCCAAGTAGTTTGTGATAGAGAGAAAACATAAGCTATCAGAGTTTGCTCTTCTCACCATTCAGAGATATTGCCTAGCACAGATGAATGACAAAAGGTCTGGAGGCAGGTCACCCACACTCCTGCCCCACTGCCAGTCTTGAAAGATAGAGAACAGGTTTCAAAATGGTTTGGGGGGAAATTCCCCACTTCAATGAGGAAAGCAGAAAGACATGCTTTGCCGTTTTCAGCTTTGTTTATGGCTGAACACAAAGATTGAGCAACCCAGCTTCAGCACCCTTTGCCGTGGCTTTGGGGAAACCAGCAAGTTGATGAAAAGGAGATTTACAATTAGACAATTAGAGCTACATGCCATAATTATCCCAGCTTAGTTGCTGCAATGATCAGCTCTGGCTGATAGGCAAAGTGGATTATTCCCTTAGAGACACATCGCATTTGTTAATCTACATAGGAATCTATGCTGCAGGGGGAGAAAAATTAAAACTCTTCCATTTCCCTCTCCGGTTCTTGGATGTAAAATGCCAGGCAAAACTTACCTGCAGCTTCCTTGAGTTCTTTGAAATTAGCATGTTCTGTCTGCATAGAGAGCACGAGCTCTGTTTCAACTTTGAGCAGCCAGAGAAAACCTTCCAAGGGTGATACTTCCCCCTCCCTGGCGAATGGGCTGGAGTAGATCAGTTCTGTGACAGTGGGCTCAAGCTTCACAGCATCAGCATCTTCCAAGCCCTCCCGAAACGGAGCCTCTCCAAGCGGCAAAGCTGTCAAATCACAAAATTACCTATTAATGAGGACAGCCACAAACAGGGTTCCTTGTACACAGCTTTATTCTCCTTGTGGAAGGAAAGAGAGCTGTCCAGTTTTAACTCAAGAGGACTGTTTAAAATAAAACGATAAACCTACCCAGACATAGTCAGGAGTCTAGGCTAGTTCTTAGAGGAGTAAGTGCTAATGAGGAAATCCAAACAGTTGTACATGATAAAATTGATGCTCGTATGAATCTGTAACCTAATTCTTTTTCTGCCTTTTGCTGCTTGGTTTCCTGCTCTGAATTTCCACATTTTATCATATATGAGAAAAAGGATAAGGCTAGCTTCCAAATCAGTGCATCTCTGAATATACGTGGGTGTTTGTGCATCTAAGACATATAATGTCTCTCTCTCTCTCTCTGTGTGTGTGTGTGTGTGTGTGTGTGTGTGTAAAGCCCTTATGTCATGGTACTCTCCACATGGGACATTGAATTCAAAAGATGAAAATCTTTTTTTAAAAAAATTCAATTGTCTTTTTGATATATAGAACGGTTCTTTTGTGTCTCTGGCCTCAAATGCAGCAATTTGGGAAATAATAACTGGCAAGGTGGCATTGATTTCTTAACAAAGCAGGAATATATAACTGTTCAAAGAACAATATTTTATACTTTTTTTTTTTTTACCAAAAATGTATTTTATTCTACTTTTAACTTTTTAAAAAAGCAAAAATCATCAGGTAAATCTGTAAGTGTGTAATTTTGAGAACCAGATTTTCTAACAATATTAATGCATGAACATACATAATTGCCGCAGGAAATTAATCACATTCAATCGAACTACACATGTGTAATGAAATAGCCAACCCATAATCTGAATCTAGCATTAGATTCAGATTGTGAATTAACCTGTCTGTCTGTCTGTCTGTCTGTCCATCATCTATCTCTTCTGTCTGTCAGTCTGTTGGTCTGTCAGTCTGGTGGGCTGTTTGTCTGTTCCTGGAATGTGTAAAGGCATGGCTTAATTCCATTGATGTTGAAAGACACACAGATTACAGATTTCCACAGATTACTGCAGCTTCTCCACCCTGCATAAATTAGAGCAGAGTCGGACTTCTGGCTTGAAGGGCTTCGGCGACAAACAGAAATCCATGATCGTGCACAGTTTCTGTCTGGGCTCGCCACTGGAGCGCCCCAAGCCAGCTGTTTTCGGGGCTAAGCCACCCCGTAGAGGTGGTGAAGAGGGGGGAGACCACCAGCAGGGTTGAAGAGAGCCGCATCTCTCCTCCTCAGCTGGCCATTACTCCCTTTACCGAAGGCGGTTGCAGCGGTGGTCAGAAATGGCCACCACAAAGGAGAACTCGAGCGGAAAAGAATGTGCAGGAGGAAGATAAGAAGTGAAAGTTTTGGCTGACCGGGTTAAATTGTAAAAGCAACAACTAAGGTATCCTGGAATTTAAACTTACAAAAAATAACATCGCTCCCAAAGAAGAGTCGGAAGCAGCGAAGGAAAGTGAAAAGAGAAAGGTTTGGCTTTTCTTTTCTTCTCTCTCCTTCCCTATACTGACAACTAAGAGACTTAAATAAGAAATTGGAAAAATCCGCTTTGACATCAATAGGCAATTAATCTGAAAATAAAACAAAATGCCAAAGGGATAATAAGATTTCTGGACATTAAAATTTTCCTTTTTCATAAGCAGGAAGGGAGAGAAAAAGAATAAGGGCAGGATCTGGAAGAGGGAGGAGACTGCCTGGAATTAAAAAGAATCTACAGTAAAACTTCAACAAGACTTCTAAAAGATACATTTTAACTGAAACTTTGCAACTAAATAGTAACCCCAGGAAGAGAAAGTGAAAAAAAAGAGCAAAAAAGAAACAGCTTGCATGTATTTGGATTATTTGGTGATCTTTGGATTCTTGGTTATCATATTTGAATGACTAAAATCAATCAGGTGGTTGTTTAAAAATTTATACAATGGCACCACTTCTGGATGAATTGAAAATGGAACTTAAAAAGTACAAAGAAGACGCACAAGAAGGGAAGGGTTCTTTTGGCTTCGTTTTTCAATTCTTAGAAATGGAGATTTGGAACTATGAGAAACAAGAAGAAAAGACTGCAAAACAAGAAGACTGGGACAAAGAAGAAGCCATCTTTAATGAACAAGCAATTTTATGTGGGGAGGAAAAAGGAAAGGGGGGAAAGAGAATGGAGAATTTAAGACTTAAAAAAACAACCAAAGAAAAGAAAAATAATTCAAAAAATAAGTATAATACTGGAAAGCAACAGAAAAGGGGAATACAGAAGAGAGAAATAGAGGTACAGAGGCAAGGGGGTAAAAAGGGGAGAGAGAAGAAGAGAGGGAAGAAGGAAAGGAAAAGAACTTACAAAGGGCTGGAGCAAGATATAGAGAAACAGGACCTATTTAGAGATAATGGGTGAAAATCCAACTGAAAAGGGGATTCTGTAAAGGTACATAAGATTGTATTGTTATATTAGTATAGAAATAACTTTAGAAAATTGGAAACAACGTATGATTAAAATGAGGGATAAAATAGTTAGTGTAATTTAGTGAAATATTTGTGACTAAAATAAGTGAAATAAAATAAATGAGAAAATTGAATTAGGAAACGGGAACATTTTAATTAGTTAATGTTTTATAAAATATAAGTGAAGGGGGGGAATTAACTATGGAAAGCTTATAATTGTTCCCATAGAAGTATGATATTTAATTGAAAAGTACTGTTAAAGAAGTTAAGACTTTAATGAATATTAATATTAATGGTAGAATTGAATTGGAATGGAATGTTGTTTTAATTATATTATACATTTATATTTTTTTTCTTTTTTTAAGAATACAGTGTGTATTTTAAGAATGTACCAAGCAGAATCCGAATGGAAGTTATTATATTGAATGTTACAACTTTAGGGAAAAGGTATAAAGGCGTCATACTCCAATCAGTAACTACAGGAGAAATTTTGTTTAATGAGAAAAGATAATAGATAATTGAAACAAGACAGACAAAAAATATAAATACAATGATTTGAATTGAAATGAGATAATTAAAATAAAATTGAGATTGTTTGTGCAAATGCAGAATACATGTGACACAAATTACCTTATCAACTAACAATTTTAGTGTGTTGGAAACCCATTGTGTTTATTGAAACCTTCTGAAATTGTCTGAAACCTTTTGATGTACAGCATATAAGTTCCACAATTTCCCACTGAATGTTGCTATTAAAGCTCTATTTTTCTAAAACAGTCGTTTAGAGGTTTGTTATGGAAGCCCATGATTTGTATAAGGAGCCTCAAAGGAAAAAGACTAACAGGAAATAGGAACATCTAAACATCTAAAAGGGAGCATTTGGCTAGAGATCTACTTTCCTTAAGATTTTCAAACTCAGAGATTTGTATGGAAGCAAATTCTTGCTTAGCAATTTTGTTTTAAAAGTGCTATTATGGCCTGAGAAACATAAAATCAACCAAGTGGTAAATAAACCCTGACTTTTCAATTATTGTTCTTATGAATTCCATTGGAAAATGAATTCACAAATGTTGGATTCACAAAGGTTTCCGAAAAATATATCAGTTGCAGGGTGGACCTCATGAAAATGCATTTCTACAACAATATAGGATAGTAGACATTTTCATCATGTGCTTTTCTGAAGCTCTTTAAGACTTATGTCCTACCATGGAACTGGGAAATTTCATGGCAACGTAAATTCCCAGGGCTGAAGTTTGTGGGTAATGCTGTATGTTCCAGGTGAGAATAATTGAACTTTCTCAGAGAATTTCATTGCAGGTAGATGTTATAGTTCCTGGCAAAGTAACATGCATCAGGCTTTGACAGAAGCAATTGGACTTTTACAGGAGAGCCAGTAGGAGGAGGATAACGGGGTTTTCAGCACTGAGCAACTGCTGAGCAGAGTCGGGAGAAAATAATAATGCAGGTAAAGCATCGGGCGGGGGGGCAACGGCCCTTTTATGATTTGGAGACTTCAACTCCCAGAATTCCTGAGCTAGCCATGACATACAGTGTCATTTTAACTTCAAATGAAAATTAAATGAATGGTCGATAATCCAGGACTACCTGTAAAGATGGCAGCTTTGATTGTGTAGGCAACATTTTGGTTCTCTTGTAACATCCTCTCCCTGGGATTTGCCATAACTAGTTGACAAATGGGATGCAAGGAAGCTGTCATGAGCAGCATGCAGGAAAGATGCCTCAAATGTGAAAGCAGGAGTGAAATAATGTGATTAGATCATAGATTGAGATGAGACACTTCTTAGTAGACAAAGGGGAACACAGATTGCAGATCAACAGAGTTTGAAGGGACCTTGTAGGCAGTGGTGGGATGCAAGGTTTTTTTACTACCGGTTCTGTGGGTGTGGCTTGGTGGGCATGGCAGGGGAAGGATACTGTAAAATCTCCAGTCAGAGGTGGTATTTGCCGGTTCTCCGAACTTGTATTTGTTAGTGTTTGGGGATAAACCCCCGAGCTGAGTGCACAGCAGCAGTCAAGCCAGGCAGCCAAATGAGAGAGAGGCTGGGCCCAAGAGTATACACACACTTGAGACAAAAACACTGTTTGTGGTTTTTAAATAGATATTTAATTCACACAGAGATTAAGAATAGTCATTCAGTCCATATGTCAGTATCCAGTATATCTATCCAGTTACCTAGTCTTTTAAACAGTAAATACAATGTCTTTATCTGCTTGTAAATCTTCTTCTTCTGATACCTTTCTCTCAAAGACAATGCTGAATCCACAGCTCACCAAGCAAACAGTCCTTGTGTTCAGTAGAGAGAAGTATCTTGCACAGTAGACATCTCATACAGGAGTATGCAGTATTAGGCAGACAGACCAGAGACCAGTAACACCAGGAACCACCAGGAATCAGACCAGGGACTCGAAAACAGGATCAGAAACCAGGAAGTGTTACGTCTCTCTCACTGCCTATTATTGCAGCTTACAACCGCACCCATAATTATGCAATGACATTGCAGTTTTTAGCTTAAAGGTGCAAACACTTAAAACTAGGTTTTATATATTCATTCACCCAAACCAGTTGGTGTATTCATATACCCAACATACTCCCCTTTTGGGTGACATGAATGCCTTTACAATCTGAACCCATATTTTTCACAACTCTCTAGGTGCTTATTAACACCTTGGGCTTTAGTAAAATTATCAGCTATATTGTCCTCCGACATACAGTACTCTAGCTGAATCATTTTACTATTTACAGATTGTCTTACATTCAGATATCTCAAATCTGTATGCTTGCTCCTAGTTTTTACTGCAATACTTGTGGCCATTTGAATTGCTGCCTGATTATCCTCATGTACAACTATAGGGTAATTTACAGTTATACCCATATCTTTCAGCATTTGTTTGTACATAATCAACTCAGTACACAATAAAGATAAACAGGAGAATTCTGCCTCCATAGTAGACAAACTTATATGCTGTTGCCTTATTGACTTCCAGCCTATTAACGTCTTACCCAGCATTATGGCTGTTCCTGAAGTCGATTTTCTAGTATCTCTTTCTGCTGCAAAACTAGCATCTGCATAAGCACTCAATATGAGATCACCTTTTGGTTCTAAATACAGTGCATGGTGTAATGTTCCTTTAAGATACCTTAGGATTCTTTTCAATGCTATCCAGTGACATTGAAGCGGATCATTATTGTGTCGTGCCAGCTGATTAATACTATAAGCAATATCTGGCCTTGACCAATTGCTAATATATGATAAGCTACCAATCAAAGATTGATACAGTTCCTTATCAAATTTGGGACTTTGAGTGTCCATTTTGCAAATATCCTGACTCATTGGAGTCTTTGCAGGCTTACAAAGTTCCATTTTATAATCTACTAGCAATTTAGATATCTTATCTTCCTGAGATATCTTAAACCCTTTCTGTGTTCTCAGTATATTCAAACCTAGATATCTCTTTATCTCACCTAATTGCTTGATTTTTACTTTCTTGGCTAATGATGCAATTATTTCATTTGCTTCATCATTAGTCTTAGTTATCAGAGCAATATCATCAGTGAACAACAATAATAATGATATCTTCCCATTCTTTTCTCTCTTAAATAGACATGGGTCAGCTAAACCAGCTTTAAACCCTATATTGGTCAGTTCCTTCACAATATACTGGTTCCATTCATAGCCCGATTGTTTAAGACCATAGAGGCTCTTCTTTAATAACCAACAATCATTATTATTATTATTGTCATCTTTACATCCATTAGGCCTTTTCATATACACAGTATGTCTTAGTGGAGCATGCAAGTAAGCAGTTTCCACATCTAAATGGTTAACTATATATTGCTTGCTTGCTGCCCATACTAATGCTGCTCTTAAAGTTGCTGCTTTCAGACTAGGTGCAAATACTTCATCATAGTCTTTTGCACTTTGTCTAAAGCCTTGGGCTACTAACCTTGCCTTATGGATTGTGTTTCCATCCTTATCTGTTTTTATTTTAAAAATCCATCTGCAGCCAATGGGTTTTTCATTACTAGGTAATCTCACGTTTTCATACACCTTCATATCCTTCAATGATTTCAATTCTTTATTAATAGCTGCATACCATTTTTCTTTCTCTTTAGAAGGATATCTTTTTATCTCATCCACAGTAGATGGAATTCTATTTTCCTGGCACACTGTGTTAGCCTGGTATCTATCAGGCAGTCTAGAAATACGTGTAGTCCTTCTGGGTATTACTGGGCTTGATTGAGTTACAACCTGTTCCTCATCTTCAGCTATTTCTTCCTCTAGGGGCTGTACTTCTTCCTGTACTTCTTGCTTTACTTCTTTCTTAAAGTTACAGGGACACTTAATGGGATTTCTATAGGATTCAATAATCACTTCGTTATTGTTATCCTGTTCTAACTTATCCCATCCTACGTGCTCTAGAAATTGGGCATTAGCACTACATAACACCTTAGATGTGCCTTTCTCCCAAAATCTATATGCCCTATGGTTAGCTTGATAACCAACAAAGAAAAATTGTTTAGCTCTATGTTGCCCTTTACGCCTGAGTTGTGTAGGGATATGCACCCATGCTGGTGCACCAAATGTGTGCAGGTAACTCAGATCAGGCTTCCTGCCATGCCACATGGTGAATGGTATTTCACCAGTGGTTGAGTTAACCACATTATTTAATAAATGATTAGCACACATTGTTGCCTCCCCCCACAAAGAATCAGGTAACCCAGAATCAGTTAACATAGTACGGGTCATTGCCTGCAGAGTTTGGCCTCGCCTTTCAACAAATGCATTGTGCTGTGGTCTGTATGGTGCAGATGTCTTATGAGCTATTCCAGCTGCCTTTAATCTACTCTGGAATTTGCTATTAACAAATTCCGTGCCATTATCTGTCACCAGGGTTATAATTTGCCGTTTACTTTTTCTTTCAGCAAACCTTAACCAATTGAAGAAGTGTTGATATGTTTCAGTTTTGCTTTTCATTAGGTAGCAAAACCCATATCTAGAGTAATGGTCCATAATGCTCAGTATATACCGAGCACCCCCCATACTGGGTTTCTTTGGACCTATAATGTCTGCAAATACTACTTCTAAAGGTTCTTTAGTTTTGAAACCATTTAGCCTATTTGCAGGCATTATTTTACTCTTATCTTCACAACAGACATTACAACGCAAATATTTCTCACAGGGTTTTAACCTTATTCCTTCAGATAACTCTACTGTACGTTTTAGCATTTTAAAATTTACATGCCCCAAACGTCTATGCAATAAATGGATACATTCATCATGAGGCTTGATATTATTAAATACAGTCTGTGCCTCCCCTTTCTTACTATCATGTAAGACATATAATGTTCCATTTAAAGCTGCAGTTACCTTTTTGCCATCTCTTTCCAGTATGCACTTATTATTCTTAAATGTAACCACATATCCTAGTTTATCTAATACTCTTACAGAAAGTAAATTCATCTTTAACTGTGGTACATATAACATTTTTATATTCTGTTTTAAACATGGACAATAAGCAATACCTTCACCCTTGGCCTTGAGATGCCAGCCATTCGCGAGTGATATACGTTGTGAGCTTGTAGACATTTTTATAAACTTTGTCTTATCTCTCGTGATGCAGTGGGATGTACCACTGTCCACCACCCATAAATCATTCTTCATATCACAATTGCCAAGCATGGCCAGTTCAAAGGATTTCTTTGGCTTCTTTAAATTCTGGCTTTTTCCTTTTCTGCAGAATCTTGCCAAATGTCCTCTGCCTCCACAATTAAAACACCTTTTAATTGTGTATGCCGTTGAAGATAACTTCTCTTCCTCTGGGTGCTTTACCTTGCATAGCTGGTTTCTTTCAGGCTTTGAAGATAATTTCTCTTCATTATTAGGCTTATCTGCTCTCAGCTGGTCACGTTCACTCCTTCTCCTGGCTTCCTCTAATAGCCTGCCGGTTATCTCAGTTACTGATAAACTGTCTTTAGGCAATACTTCTAAAGCAGTCACAAAATCATCATAGCTTCGTTCCAAAGAAGACAGTATGATGTATACTTGTTGCAACTCATTAAATATAAGCTCTTTTTCTTGTAGCTCTTGAAAAATGCTTTTCATACAGTTTAAATGAGTTAACATGTCTCCATTTTTCTCAAGATGTGTTCTAAACAGCTTCCGTGTAAGATTTATATGAGCTCCTACACTGTCTCGAACATAAATCTTCTTAAGATTATCCCAGCACTTGGCAGCACTATCCTCTCCACGAATATGTATCAGTTGCTGGTCTGAGAGAGTCAGTCCTATGATGCACAAAGCTTGTTCATTCTTTTGCTTATAGTCCTGTATCTTTTTGGCATCCTCATCAACAGTAGGATCCAAGTTGGATACATCTGGTGGGTTTGTAATTATGTCCCACAAACCTTCTCTTCGTAGCAGTAAACTACACTTCATTGACCATGAAACATAGTTTGTTCCATCTAACCTGGATATCATGGACAGACTTGGCAAATTCACTTGTGCCATTGCTCTGGAGAAAAATAACTATTTAACAAACAGTTTGTCTTTACAGCAATGTGTAACTCTTGACCAAACTCTCACTGGTATATCCTGGTTAGCTAGACTGTGCACGCTGCTGGGCCCATAACCAATGTTAGTGTTTGGGGATAAACCCCCGAGCTGAGTGCACAGCAGCAGTCAAGCCAGGCAGCCAAATGAGAGAGAGGCTGGGCCCAAGAGTATACACACACTTGAGACAAAAACACTGTTTGTGGTTTTTAAATAGATATTTAATTCACACAGAGATTAAGAATAGTCATTCAGTCCATATGTCAGTATCCAGTATATCTATCCAGTTACCTAGTCTTTTAAACAGTAAATACAATGTCTTTATCTGCTTGTAAATCTTCTTCTTCTGATACCTTTCTCTCAAAGACAATGCTGAATCCACAGCTCACCAAGCAAACAGTCCTTGTGTTCAGTAGAGAGAAGTATCTTGCACAGTAGACATCTCATACAGGAGTATGCAGTATTAGGCAGACAGACCAGAGACCAGTAACACCAGGAACCACCAGGAATCAGACCAGGGACTCGAAAACAGGATCAGAAACCAGGAAGTGTTACGTCTCTCTCACTGCCTATTATTGCAGCTTACAACCGCACCCATAATTATGCAATGACATTGCAGTTTTTAGCTTAAAGGTGCAAACACTTAAAACTAGGTTTTATATATTCATTCACCCAAACCAGTTGGTGTATTCATATACCCAACAGTATTAATCAAAATCAGAAATTTCTACTGCTCTGTTGCCAGTAAAGAGACTCAGAGACCGGAGTTGAGTTCAGCTCTTTAATAATAACAGTAACTTCAACTGCAGTCGAACCGCACCAGCCCTCTTTATAGCGGCTGCTCCATGGCTTGCAACCAATGACATTTAGTTAAACTTCCCGCCGCTATTGGCGGCCAATCAGGTACTAACGTTACTAACCAATTGTATCGTTGCTTCTGTTAACCAATAGGAACATCGCCCTAGAAGTCTTTATTTAAATACACTACATCTACTTCCGGTTCTCCAGAACTGGTCAGAAGCTGCTGAATACCACCTCTGCCTGTAGGTCATCTAGTCCAACCCCCGGTCCAAGTAGGAGACCCTACACCCTATCGGACAAATCTCTGTTCTTCATATGGTTCAGCCTCTAGTCCCCTAATCATTTTGGTTGCTCTTCTCTGCACTCTTTCTAGAATCTCAACATCTTTTTTGTAGTCTGGTGATGAAAACTGCATTATTCTAGATGTGGCCTTACTAAGGCTTATATGGTGGCATTAGTACCTCACTTGATCTTGATTGTATCCAGGGGTGGGATCCTACCAGTTCTGCCCAGCTCTACAGAACCAGTAGATCTGAAGAGCAGCAGACACAGAACCAGTTTTGTGTCTGCTGCTCTTTGGCCTGCCACCCTCCCGGGCTCTTATCTGATCTTTATTTTCTGTTTTTTCAACCTCAGCTGCTTTGCGCAGGCAAAACGCAAATACCAAACCGGTAGTAATGCCGGTTGAATCCCACCCCTGATTGTATCCCTCTGTTAATGCATTTTGGGGCTGTATCAGACAGAACAGGGGACTTTCCAAAGCAGTCTGGGCAAGCAATGTATCTTGCAAAGATGTGGGGAGGGAATGAAATTTAAAACTTTGGAAATGATGTAAAAAAAATATGGTGTTGTGGATGCAAAACCACAAACTAATGAACAAGGAGCAAATTTAAGTAGTCTGCTTGATGCAAAGAGATTGATCAACTCTAAAATTAAAACCTTGAGTAGGAAAAGAACAGTGAGAAGAGTTGGTTAACTTAGAAATGCAATTTGAGAAAATAAGATCTAAGTCCCCTTTTTCATAACTGATTTTTTTCCTCAAGATTTGTATTAAAAAATTTTAGAGAAAAAAAAAACTTGTCAGACAGAAAAAAAAATACTTTTAATTGTTCCATGCATTCTTAACCAACCCTATTTGTGAAAGGAGGCAGCTCAAAAGTAGAGAATTAAAACCCATGCCCAGCACGTTTCTCCAAGGTTTCTTAAAGCGGCTGAGGTTAAATCAAAAATCTGCAAAGGAGAATCCCTGTACAAAATTGCTGATTGATCATTTGTTAAGAAGTTCAGTTCAATCACCTGGACCTGAGACCAAATGACATGTTTCTATTCCATGGCATTTGCTAAGTAGATTAGAAATGCCAAGCTTTTGTATTATAATCAATACTGCTTTGTGACTGGTCACTGTGATTTTTTTTTAAAAGGCTTTAAGACTGAACGGTATGGTTAGAGATGTGCAGGCCTTGATTTTCAAAAGGTGCTTTAGAGTAGTGTTGGCCTGCAGTTTTTTAAAACAGGTGGCTGCTTTTATTTTTATAGGTCCTATTTTTTATTATTATTTTTATGAACAAATCAAGGTGGAGAACATACCTAATTCATCTTCTTTCTCCTATTTTTCCCATGACAACAATCCTATGAGGTGAGTTGGGCTAAGAGAGAGAGTGTGACTGACCCATCCAGCTGCCTGTCATGGCTAAAGTGAGAATAGAATGGAATGGAATGGAATGGAATAGAATAGAATAGAATAGAATAGAATAGAATAGAATAGAATAGAATAGAATAGAATAGAATAGAATAGAATAGAATAGAATTCTTTAGTGGCCAACTGTGATTGGACACACAAGGAATTTGTCTTGGTGCAAATGCTCTCAGTATACATAAAAGAAAAGAAAAGAAAAGAAAAGAAAAGAAAAGAAAAGAAAAGAAAAGAAAAGAACTCACAGTCACCCAGTTTCCAACCTGGTGCCTTAACTTCTAAGACCAAACTTATCGCTAAGTATGGGACAGTTCCAGAGGGTAGCACTAGGATTTCAGGAAGAAATGTGGTGTTTTATAAGGGTTTCAGACAGATGCTACATTAACACTTCTTATCAGTGGTGGGATTCAAAAACTTTTTACTACCAGTTCTGTGGGCGTGGCTTGGTGGCATGGTGTGGCTTGGTAGGCGTGCTTGGTGGGCATGGCAGAGAAAGGATACTGCAAAATCCCCTTCCCTCCCCACTCCACTAACCTGCTTTCCAGCTCCGTTCTCCTGTGAAGGGCAACAAAAGAAGACCCAGCCAATCAGTTGGGATTCAAGAGGCAGAGAATAGATGGGGGCGGGGCCAGTCAAAGGTGGTATTTGTCAGTTCTCCGAACTACTCAAAATTTCCACTACCGGTTCTCCAGAACTGGTCAGAACCTGCTGAATGCCACCTCTGCTTCTTATGCTCTGAAGCAGGGGTCCCCAACTGCGCGGCTGCAGCCCACTTCCAGGCCACAGCCCATTCAGAACCAGGCCGTGGATCTGATGGGAGAGCGCTTGTGGGTGCATTTCCAGTTGCTTGCGTAGCGAGTTTATAATGTGCACATGCCTGCCACTTGTGCAAATGGAGCTGTGTGTGCCCTCCCCTTCATCTCCTCTTTCCCACCACCTCGGTGGTCTGCAAAGGCAGAAAGGTTGGAGACTATTGCTCTGAAATGTATTTTCCTGCTTATTTTTGGAGCCCTTGCAATCCACCTAGTTGTCTTTGATTGGTTCTACTTTATAGCTTGCATTGGTTTACCCACCTACACTCGTATGCTGGAGATGCACGCCAGTTTTGGAGAATCTGATAAATTGGGTTCGAGTCCAAAGCAGCCATCATAAATCTGCCATTTTTTTAAAACAAAGGTTATTAAGTTTCTCTTTTCTTTCTTCTTTTACTCAGGATGGTTGGGAAATAAATACAGTATGGAACCTGATTCCCTGAAAAGTGACACTATGTGGAAGGAATTAATGACTGCAGCAAAATTCTGTATAATAATGGATGCGATCATTTATGTACAGGTCGTCATCGAGTTATGACCACAATTGAGCCCAAAGTTTATGCTGCTAAGTGAAACATCTGCTAAGTGAGTTTTCCCCCATTTTATGACCTTTTCTGTCACAGTTGTTAAGTGAATCATTGCCTTGGTTAAGTTACTAACATGGTTGTTAGGTGAATCTGCATTCCCCATTGAGTTTGCTTGTCAAAAGGTCACAAAAGCTGATCGCATGACTCTGGGATGCTGCAATCGTCATAAATATGAGTCAGTTGCTGAGTATTTGAATTTTGATCATGTGACCATGAAATTGCTGCAATGGTCATCCATGTGAAAACTGGACTTAAGTCTCTTTTTCAGTGCCATTGTAACTTTGAATGGTCACTAAATGAACTGTTGTAAGTCGAGGACCATCTTTATTTATTTATTTAATTTCTATGCCAGCCGTTTCACACTAAAAAGCAATTCTACAGCTCTTTTGACATCTTTCTGGGTCCATAAGCAGAATATTCTGCAGAATTAGGCTAAGAACAGAAAAATAGGGAAGACATAGGCTGAAAAGAATCATATCTAAAAGCCCTGCACTCTAATTGGCATTACTCTCTGACCTACCCTGATCTCTTCTGCTTAAAAGCTGTTTCTGTTGCTATGGTTATATTAAACATGTTTTATTTCTTAACCCAGCACCCTTTTCCAAATTCTGAACTTATTGCATTCAGCTATTTATTTAGAAGCTTTGCCAATAGAAGAGATCTAATCACCACAATCTCTCTTTCGTCTTTTTTGAATTTTTTTCTTTTTCTTTTTACAATCCTGTGGAATCACTTAATTCCTAGACTTGGGGTAGCCGAATAGAGATTGACATCATTCACCACCTTAAAGTCTTTTTTGCTTGCATGGAATTTTATCTGGAGATGTGGAGATGTTGAGGGCTGTGAAAATATCTACAGACCCCTCACATCTTGGACATAAATTGTTTCAACTTCTACCCTCAAAACAACATTATAGAGCATTGCACACCAGAACAACTAAACACAAGGGCAGTTTTTTCCTGCATGCCATCACTCTGCAAAACAACTAATTCCCACAACACAGTCAAACTATTTCTAAGGCAGTATTAATATCATTCTTCTTATTCTTCCTATTACCTATCTCCTTGTCTACTTATGACTATAATCTTGTTGCTTGTATCTTTATAATTTATATTATTTAGTTTCCTAGTATGATCTGATTGCTTATTTAGTATCCTATGACTATCACTAAGTGTTGTAACTTGTGATTCTTGATGAATGTATTTTTATGTACACTGAGAGCTTATGCATTAAAGACAAATAACTTGTGCATCCAATCATACTTGGCCAATAAAGAATTCTATTCTATTCTATTCTATTCTATTCTATTCTATTCTATTCTATTCTATTCTATTCTATTCTATTCTATTCCTAGGGCAACCAAAGAAGAGAAGAAACATTATAGTGGTGAAGATACAAAGCAGAACTCATGTTTTCAATATGACCAGCTCAAATTCAATACACAACATCTGATGTCTGGGATAATAAATTAGAGTCAAGACCTGCTGCTGGACAGTTCAGAAGGACAATGTTAGATCAATAACCTGACTTTATATAAAGCAGTTACATAGATATTGATTTAAAAATGCTATGAAAACAAATGCAAAACCTCTTGCATTAGGTATCAAAGAGAGAAAATTATTTTTCATTTGACTCAAGAAGCAACAGAACTGGCTGCTTAATTTTAGTATTTTTCCCAAACTGAACAGACACTGCCAGTTCTCAGTTTATAGAACTAAGCGCAAGCTAAACTGAACATCTCACAGAGAAACTTTGCAAAGGAAAACCAGGTGTAATCAAAAGGACATATGGGAGAAGGGGCATGCTAGTCTATTGCCCTCTAAAATCAGAATGAGCCTGTTTAAGTTGAAATGAGAGTGAAGGTTGGCTGTGTAACCTGCATACAGGTTACAAAAGGTTTCATTTTGTTTCGTATATCAGAGACGTTGCAATTGTTAATGGATGAGATATTTGTAATCTATTTCCCATTAAGCTGCATCTGCTCATCCAACCCATTTCTCCCTTCCTTCCTCTCTTTCTAAACCTGGTTAAATCCTACACAATCTGCTCTATATATCTGAGACTGAGCTGTGGCTCACAAAAAGCTTGTTCCTTTTATTAAAATGTATCAGCTGGAAAAGGGGCTACCAGGCTTCTACCAATATTTGTCTGCCAGAAAGGACAAAGTGTACTCTTGTAGAACAAAATTCATTCATGAAGCATCTATTTAAAAAAGAGATCCATGTAGCAGATAATTAAATACCAGATTAAAAACTATTCCTCCCTGATGATGGTTTTTGGGAGGACATACAAAAGGTTCATTTCCAAAGTTCAAGAAACATCAGCTCTGTTCTAAACCAATGATCAAACTGATTCCACATTGAAAAATGAAGGAAAGGAGGGAGGGAGGGAAGGAGGGAAAAAAGAAGGAAGGAAGGAAGGAAGGAAGGAAGGAAGGAAGGAAGGAAGGAAGGAAGGAAGGAAGGAAGGAAGGAAGGAAGGAAGGAAGGAAGGAAGGAAATGTTGTAAATGATATGTACACCAGGCAAGAACAGGCCACAAGCAGCCTAAAAGTCCCTTATTTTTCTTCAAAATGGAGATTGATATTAAAAATCCAATCTAGACATTAAATTCCTCTGATCTGAATATCCAAATGCAGGAATGGCACTGTAGTCTATTGCATTCATCCATTCCACTTATTGGTTTCAGAGTAGAAATCTTTATTGTCAGTTCATGAAATGGTTTATTGACTAACCCACATGCCCTCTTCTAAAATGATGCAACACAAGACTTTTTTATGTGGAAGAAAAAGTATTTTCTGTTTTAGAATAGAATTCTTTATTGGCCAAGTGTGATTGGACACACAAGGAATGTGTCTTGGTGCATATGCTCTCAATGTACATAAAAGAAAGGATACATTCATCAAAAGTCAAGAATCACAAGGTACAACACTTAATAATAGTCATAGGGTACAATAAGCAATCAAATCATACTAGGAAACAATAAAAATAATTAGGATATAAGCAACAAGATTACAGTCATACATTCATAAGTGGAAGGAGGTGGGTGAAAGGAAGGATGGGAGGATTAATAGTAATAATAATGCAGACTTAGTAAATAAATAGTTTGACAGTGTTGAGGGAATTATTTGTTTAGCAGAGTGATGGCATTCGGGGAAAAAACTGTTCTTATGTCTAGTTGTTCTGGTGTGCAGTGCTTTTATAGCATCGTTTTGAGGGTAGGAGTTGAAACAGTTTATGTCCAGGATGTGAGAGCTCTTAAAAAAAGAAAAATAGCTCAAAGTTTATGTTTATAGATTTGCTTCTTTCTTCCCCTGTTGAGTGTACATAACTCATTTTTAGCACAAAGTAGGCGGTTTCTACTTTATAATTGCTGCAGTCAAGCTGCACATATGTCCTATTTTTCCAAAATAAACTATTTTGTATGGAAGCATTAATATATTTTAGATTTTAAATGTATAAATATTACTACGGTATGAATTAAAACAGTTAATTAAAACAGAAATAGTAACTATAGGACTTAAGTCATTCTGCTAGTATCTTGGAAATCTAATATTCCACTTTCATACACATCCCAATTAGGGTAGGATCAATATACTAGCTCAGACTCCATTACGTATCATACTAATTCTCTATAACTAGCAATTGAACATAGAATACAACATAGAATGCAAGTGATAGCAACAGCAATGGCACTTGGGCATATATACTGCTTCATGGTGCTACACAGTTCTCTTTAAGTGGTTTGCAGAGACAACATATTGCCCCTAACAATCTAGGCCCATTATGGCGAACCTATAGCATGCGTGCCGGAAGTGGCATGCAGAGCCATTTCTGCCAGCACGCAAGAGGTCACCTGGAACAGCCCCACTGCGCATGCACATGCGCCCCCTGCCAGCCAGCTGATTGTTGGGTATCTGCCACACGTGCGCAGGGGGAAACGTGTATGCAGAAGACACATGTGAATGAGCAGGGGGTGAGGCACATATGGGGGGGTCACGCATGCATACACAGCGGTTAGCCATCACTGATCTAGGTTCTCATTTTATCAACCTTGGAAGGATGGAAGGATGAGTCAACCTTGAGCCGCTCAGAATTGAACTCCTGGAGAGTGAGCAGTGAGTTAACCCCGCAGTACTATAACAACAACAGAAACATGGGTAAACAATGTGGCTCATTCAAAGACTGTGAAAACATCTATATTTCTTCTCTTCTATCATACTTAGAGGGTTGGAAACTTAAAACACAGAAAAGCCTATCTGCTTATTTTTTTTTCTCTTCTGAACTATTGATGGAAGAATTTTGAAGCTTGAGAATTCATGTCTTTGGTTGTATGTGACCAGGGTAGCTCTTTATGAATTTCAAGTTCAGAATTAAATCAATATATTTGAAAAAAAAAAAACTGTAGATACTGCCCAAGGCACATCTTTTACTATACCTAAATAGCAGAAAAAATGTTTTTTTGCTCTTACATGAGCTGTCACACAGAGCCAAAAATATTATATTTTAACATGACTATCATATTTAACTTTAACTTTGTTAAAGTTGCCAGCAGCAGAAATAGTCTTGGTGTTAAATGAAGCTATAGTTTTGGGGAGTTATTAATACCCAAATGACAAAACAGGGAAAATTATTATCTGCTGTAATGCCTTCTTTTAAAATATTGCTAACATGAAGCTAATGGCTAAAGTAGCCTGCTAAGTTTGTAGTTTAGCATTTGTACAAATATAAGCCTACGCTAAAAGCAATTGTCTGAAACTCTTTCAAAACTCATTATTAAATATAGTATTCTTTCTGTGAATTTTTTTTTAAATTTTTTTGCATATAATTGCGTACTTTGTAGGGGGAGGGGAGGGACCTGAACTATGGCCCACTATGAAATATCATCGTTAGATTAATAGTTAAGAGTGGTGGCTAATCTTTTTGGGCTCCTATGCTGAAAATTGTGCGCACTTGCATGCCAGCACCCAATGTGCGCGCCCTCTCCCCCACGCCCCTTCACATGCATGCACGATCCCCCTGCCACCACCCTCTTACCTGCACTGGGCATGCAAGCACCTCCCAGCTGATTTTTGGGCTGTTTGAGACAGTGGTGGGATTCAAAAAAATGTACTACCGGTTCTGAGGGTATGGCTTGGTGGGCATGGCAGGGGAAGAATACTGTAAAATCTCCATTCCCATCCCACTCCAGGGGGAAGTTACTGCAAAATCCCCTCCCCTCCCCACCCCACTAACCTGCTTTCCAGCTCTGTTCTCCTGTGCAGAGCACAAAAGAAGATCCAGCCAATCAGCTGGGACTCGGGAAATAAAGAATAGATGGGGGCGAGGGCAGTCAGAAGTGGTATGTGCTGGTTCTCAAAATTTCCACGACCGGTTCTCCAGAACTTGTCATAACCTGCTGAATACCACCTCTAGTTTGAGGCCTTTTTCAAGCTCCCAGAGGCCTAAGGGAAGCCTCTGAAGCCTTTGCAGGTCAAAAAATGGGCCCAATTTGTCACTTCCAGTATTTCTGGAAATACAGGAAGTGACAAAACGGGCTGTTTTTCGCTCTGCAAGGGCTGCAGAGGCTTCCCTTGAGCCTCTGAGAACCCCAAAAAGGCCTCAAACATGCCGAAAATCAACTGGGAGGCGCACGCATGCACAGTGAGGTAAGTTTGTCTGGGGCTCTGTGTGCCACCTGTGGCATCTATGCCATAGGTTTGCCATCATGGGCCTAGAAACTAGTAGACCATAAGTTCTAGTCCTGACAAAGGCATGAAAGTGGTCAGTCGCTCTCTCTCAGGCCAACTCACTTCACAATGTTGTTATTGTTGTTGTTGTTGTGAGGAAAATAGAAGAAAGAAGGTGTATGATACATATGTACCACTTGAGTTATTTATAAAGTAATAAAGTTGGGATAAATATCTAATAAATAAATAAAATAATAAATAAGTAATGTAAGAAGGGAAAATGCCTAAGGGAGGAAACTGCAGTTCTTGTGAAATTATGAACATCTTTAGAAGTCTGAGAACCTGTTATGAGCATTCTCTCAGAACAACCACTACTTTCAAAATAGCCATTTATCAAATGTCAGTCTGACAA
The DNA here is from genome assembly GCF_049901715.1 of Pseudonaja textilis. Classification (NCBI taxonomy): domain Eukaryota; kingdom Metazoa; phylum Chordata; class Lepidosauria; order Squamata; family Elapidae; genus Pseudonaja; species Pseudonaja textilis. The sequence goes on along the minus strand of NC_141992.1, from coordinate 180,142,878 downwards.
TATTGGGCCAGACCACTTCCAATAGCAAATAGGCATTTCTTTACCAGACTAGATAATATCGTCAGTGCTAGTAGCGAAGAATATTTGCTCTCATTTTATAGCCCACCAGTATCGCTGAGAGTGGTTTTGGTGGTTCCTTGATTAGGCTATTGGTTACCATTAGCTTGTTTGTCTGAGTGGCAGTTCCTGGATTGGAGTATTGTTTACTTCTTGATCTAATGGTATTCTTTGCATATCTGGTTGTTGACTGCTGGTGTAGAAGTATTTGGATCTTTTTTGTTTCTTTTTTTTTATTTTTTCAGCTATCAACTCAGACAGAGGAGGAGGAGGAGGAGGAGGAGGAGAGGAGGAGGAGGAGGATACTTAGGGCTAGCATTTTGCTTTGCAGCATCATTTCAAAATATTAATTAAAAGAAAAATAAAATGTGAAAAGGCTTAGAAAATGTATTAGAAAATACATTCTTTTATTTGTTTTTTTTTAAATAGTTATGTAACCATCTTCTCAAAGAATGCTGGAGAGCTTACAACCAATACAGTAATATAAAACAATAGCAATAAAAAGCATCATTTAATATTACAGGATGTAGCAAAGCTTGATAATATTCATTTATGTAATTCTGTTTGTGAACATTTTGTATATTTTAGTCTGCTTGGCATGGGCTACAAACTTACATAAAGGTCTTTAGCCTGGTTTCGTTTTGTGTGTGTTTTTGTCTGTTTGTTTTGAGAAAAGACAATATAAGCTGTTCTTGTCAAGAATGGGGACTCATGTTATTCTGTGGTTTCTTGTGTCCTATTCAGCACTAATTAAGATTCAGATATTATTTAACAGCTTGGTGTTCACAGAAATATTTTGTTCTTTGTTGTTTATTTTTGGATGTTATATAAATGTATATGTATACATAAATATTGATGCATGAATATTCCAAACACAACTCAAAGTACCTATTTTTTTAATACAAAGTGGAAATGCAAAGGCATACATAAGATAAGCCATAACTGCTTACAGTTAAAATCTAAAATTTAGGGTGACAATTCACTGATTTTCTTCTCCAGATCTGCCACATTTTCATTTCTTGAATTTGCAGCCTACATATCTTAAAATATCTTAGATTCTGCTATTCTCTAAATTTAAATTGTTGGTCCTGGCTAAGATGATGGCAGGGAGACACATCCAACAATATCAGGAAGAAATACAGCAATAACCGCTACTTGACATTGTCTGATATCTTGATGTCCCAGAGTGGTAATAAGTGTGAACAGTAGAAATATTGGACCTCAAAGCAGAGCAGAAGCCATCATACGGTCCAGGAGTCAGATGGTGGATTGGCAAGTTTGATTCAACTGTTGGTGAGTTTAGTTCCAAGTGGAAATTCTCGATTTAGAAGACAGACATTATTTTCCAATACTGCATAAAGCTTCTGTTACAGGAAATCGTTGGTTTAGGATAGAAGGTTCACTTTGAAATACTGTGCATTACTTCAAGGCAGATATTTGATGATTTCTGAAGAGAGGTTATTTTGAAAGACTGCTTATTATTCTTGACTGCTTATTGATGGATACTCAATGCAGAGGAGCATAGCACACAATATATTCCCTGTTATTTACTTTATGGACTTTCACTGTATTAATATATACATGAACCATGAAAATCATGAACCTGAGTTGGCAGATAAAGTCATCCATCTGTAATGACTTCTTTTTGGGAAGTTTAAATATGATAACCCACTTAGGAAAGGCATAAATATTACTTTGTGAGTTTCATACAATGCACCCCCTTCAAGTGATACTATATTACACAGACATTATACAGTACACAGAACTGATATTTCTTAAATGGATAGTCAACAAAATTTTAAACTACTGTCATCAATTCTGATTAGCAAGCTGGGTATGCTGCTATTTTACTAAAGGCATCTATTATTTGCATTAACATTGGAGTAGCAAGTGAGGTTTTGAAATAAACAGAAGAATGTTATCTGCAAATAAAACCAGTTTATGATCAACTGAACCATGCACTACTCCATAAATTTCTTCATGTTCTCACATTCTCTAATTGCACAAGCCAAGAGTTCCACATAAATATCAAAAAGCAAGGGTGAAAATAGCAGTATGCTTGTCTAGTAATGGGAAAGTAGGAGAAAATATACCATTAAACTTTACTGTAGATGTGGGCAACTCATATAATATCTTGATCCACTTTTTTGAATTTCAAAGAAAGGACATTCAAACCTGTTTCATACAGCAAGCATGTACTGTAAATATATTTTGTTACAGAGTTTTATATTGTTTAATAATAAGATTACAAATTGGTCTTCATTTTTATTCAAATCTATTAAATCTACAACTGTCAAAGAATCAGGACTATACATAAGATCTATTGTTCAAGCCTATACACAAGAATCTAGTGGTCAACACTAAATTGGCACTAAATAAGAGTCAACAGAATTCAAAGGGAGGCTGGACTTGGAGTATTTGTGGACATGTAACGATTCTAGGCTGAGTCCTCTCTTGATGCTGCCCCTGGTCCTGCCTCTTCTTTTTCTTTAAAGAGAATAGAAAAGAAGACACCTCAACACAGAATGTTTGGGACACAATGAAGGCCTATGCTAGAGGCTTGATAATAGACTATACAAGAAAAAGGAATATTAGGAAAAGGCAAACTCTTAAAGCCTTGGATGACGAATATAAGAGACTTGAAAAAGAATTACAGAAAATACCACACAGAAAAGATGTCAAACTGAAACTGGATATAACTAAACATAAAATGGACTTAATAGAGAAAGAAGAACTGGCACAGAAAATTAGGAATGCTAAACAGAATTATTTTGAGGATGCAAATAAGCCAGGTAGATGGCTAGCATACAAATTGAGAAAGGAGAAAGAGTCGAGGAAAATACTGCAGTTAATAGACGACCAAGGTAAAATTTGTTATGGCAGCAAAGAAAAAAAAGAAATTATCTATGATTTTTATAAGCATTTGTATAAGAAAGAAGACATTGATGAGGAGAAAGTTAAACAATACTTGCAGAATGTAAATTTACCTAAGATATCTAAAGAGATTGAAGAAATGCTAGAAAGCAATATAACAATGATGGAGTTAAGCCAAGCACTTAAGAAACAAAATAATGGAAAGGCACCAGGTCCAGATGGACTTCCTGTAGAATTTTATAAAACTTTTCAAGAATTACTTTGTATTCCACTGTTAGAAGTTATGAATGAAGTCATGGTAAAAAAGATAATTCCTAAAACATGGTCAGAGGCTTATATTACACTTATTCCAAAGGAGGAGGCGGACCTACTTCAAATTAAGAATTATAGACCGATTTCCTTATTAAATGCAGACTATAAAATTTTTGCTTCAATATTGGCAGAAAGACTTAAAAAGTATTTGAATAACTTCATCCACCCAGATCAAAATGGGTTTCTGCCAAACGACAAATTAGAGATAATATGAGAGTAATTTTAGACACCTTGGAATATTATGAGGCGCACCCTGAAAAGCAAATGGCTCTGATATTTTTAGATGCTCAAAAGGCATTTGATAATGTAAATTGGAGGTTTATGGTACTCCTAATGGAACAGATGGGTTTTGCTAGAAGATTTATTCAAGCAATAGAAGCAATTTATAATGAACAAACAGCTAAGGTAATGATGGAAGGAGAATATACAGATTCTATTAATATAAGAAAAGGTACAAGACAAGGTTGTCCTCTTTCGCCTTTGTTATTTGTATTGACTTTGGAAGTGTTGAATAGAAACATTAGAGAAGATAAAACTATAAAAGGAATGAAAATCAAAAAGGAGGAATTCAAATTACAAGCTTTTGCAGATGACCTAGTCTTTATTTTGGAAGATCCTATAGAAACAGCCTCGAAGCTGTTGGAAAAGATAGAGGCCTATGGGGAGGTGGCTGGTCTGAAAATAAATAGAGATAAAACAAAGATTTTGTCAAAGAACATGTTGCTGAAACAAAGAGAAGAGCTGGCAGAACTGTTAAAAATCCAAGTTACAAACAAGGTTAAGTATCTGGGGATATATTTGACATCAAGATGTAGTACATTGAAGGAGAATAATTATATTAAACTTAAACAACAGATAGCTCAAGATTTGAAAAAATGGGAGAACTTACAATTGTCATTAATAAGAAGGATCTCAACAATCAAGATGAACATTTTGCCCAGAGTCTTATTCTTGTTTCAAACAATACCAATTAGGCTTGGAAAAGAATACTTTGAGGATTTAAATAAAATTGTTTTGAAGTATATATGGCAAGGCAAGAAAGCAAGAATAAAGTTAAAGCTTTTACAGGATGCTAGATTTAGAGGAGGGTTTGGTCTGCCTAATTGGGAGTTGTACTACCAAGCTGCAAATTTGACATGGGTTAAAGAATGGATAACATTAAGGAAAACCAGATTGTTGACATTAGAAGGTCATGATTTGTTGTTGGGCTGGCATGCTTTTTTATGGTACAAGGGAACCAAAACACAGGGGTATTTTAGAAGACATTATATACGGGAGTCTCTGTGGTTGAATTGGGAGAAGATAAAAAAACAGTGTTATTTGAAAATTCCAGTTTGGTTATCGACGATAGAAGCGTTCTCTTATCCTATAATTTATAAAAAGGAACAAACAGTTAACTATGGGGAATTATTAGATGAAAAGGGTGAACTTAAATCGATACAAAAACTGGAAGAACAAGGTATACAGATGAATTGGTTTTCATATTTGCAAATACATTCAAAGTACTATGAGGATTCCAAAGCAGAGGGATTTTATGATAAGCAAACTGACTTGGATAAGATTTTGATGGGTACTGATGAAAAGGTGATTAAAAAATTGTATGGTTATTTATTGCAAATTAAGCTTGAGGAAGAACAAGTTAAGGAAACTATGATTGCGTGGGGGAGGAATTTTGGATATGGGATTGATTTAGAGAAATGGCAGAAATTATGGTCGCAAAATTATAAAATGACAATGTCTACAGCCTATAAAGAAAACTTGTATAAGATGTTTTACAGGTGGCATTTTCCCCCGACAAGGATAGCAAGAATGTTCAAGAACAAATCCGAAAAATGCTGGAAGTGTCATCAGAAACCTGGTTCATACTATCACATGTGGTGGACTTGTGAGGATGCTAGAAAATATTGGACTAAAATCCACATGTGGCTGGAAAAAATGACGAAAAAGCATATAGACTTGAAACCGGAGTTTTTCTATTGGGAATCCTACCAGATACTTATAGTAAAGAGTTGAAATATTTGATTGTAAATGTATTGACTGCTGCTAGGATTGTATTTGCAAAAAATTGGAAAAATGAGAAAATTCCATTGCAAGAAGAAGTTGTAAAGAAAATTTTGGAATGTGCTGAGATGAGTAGATTGACTTTTGAAATTAGAGAGCAAGAAGATAAACAATTTTATTTAGTTTGGGATCTTTTCTATCAATGGTTGAATGATGAAATATTAAAATATAAAAGTTAGATAATAAGGAATAATAATGACTTTATTTTCCCTTTCTTCTTATTGGTTTTTGATACTATATCTATATAATAGTTTTTCTGTTTTCTTCTTTTTCCTATTTGGGATAGAATTGGTATGATTATAAGATTTGTTTTAGAATAAAATATTTAAAATATAGTCATCTCACAAAGGCATGACCGAATAAAAGTTTAGTCAATTTTTTTTTTTTAATAGCGATACTATGATTTATAAATTTGTATTGATAAGAGTATTATATAAGCTAATTGTAATTGTGACTATGAGGTGAATGCACAAAACCGATGGACCAACCGACTTACTGTGTGTACAAAAATATGGGGGAGCTGATACTTTTATGTTTTGTTGTTGTGTTTTGTATGTTAAAAAACAATAAAAATCTTTATAAAAAAATATATATATATATATATCCAATATTTTACCACTTGCCATTTTCAAAATTATTTGTTTAGTCTCTACCTTAGATAGTAGGGCAAATAAAAATTGTTTTTATATATAATCTAAATATGGTAGGTTTATATTATTTAGAAAGGCTTCTATTGCACCATTCAATACATTCTCTGTTTTTCTAACTAACTGTAAAATAGATTTTAAAAATTGATACTTTACATCATTTGGAGTTTATATATTTGATCACTTTCCCCTCTAATATGAGCCACGGTGGTGCAGTAGTTAGAGTGCAGTCCTGCTACTACTTCTGCTGACTGCCAGCTGTCTGTAATTTCACGGTTCAAATCTCACCAGGCTGAAGGTTGACTCAGCCTTCCATGCTTCCGAGGTGGGTAAAATGAGGACCTAAATTGTTGAGGCAATATGCTGAGTTTGTAAACTGCTTAGAGTGGGCTGTAAAGCACTGTGAAGTGATATATAAGTCCAAGTGCTATTGCTATTGCTAATAATTGATATTAATATTGTACATCATGATGTATGAGGGAAAGATAATTTAATATTTGCTGTGATAAATATCTGGATGGAATGTAGTTCATATTTCCGGGATGGAGGAGGTGTACTTTAGAGGAACAAGAGACCACTTGGTTCAGATAGATTATTTGACAGAAAAGAGGTGAAGACAGCTCCTCCATAATACTTCCCAGGGGATATGCTTTATGTTTGCTTTAGTTTTGCAAGATTCCATCTATGGGTGAAGAACAATTAAAAAAAAATCACTTGGAAGAATCACAATGTGTCTTTCTGGGTCTTAGGATCCTGGCAATATCAGGACACCCCAAAATCACTGAAATTTTTACAATAGAGAACACTTGAAATGTATCACTACTTTCCTCACTTGGCATTAGATGGGAGCTAAAATTGAATATTGACAATTTTCCAGATTGTCAATAACCCATGCAGAAAGCAAACATTTACAGATTGGCTGAAGTCTATAGCTGGCAGTCAGCCAAGATAATCCCTTCACTTCTCAATAAATACTAATTATAGCAATACCTCCTGAAGACAACTGATTTTTTTTGTATTGGCTTTGATCAGTTATAATCATTTTAGTGAGAAAAGAGGGTAAAGGATGTGGGAAGATCAGGATTTTAGCAGACTCACAGGCTGCACCCAAGGGAAACTGATAGCAAAGTACATAATTATTGTTTTTCTTATAATGAAATAAAACTACAGCACAATTTTACCTCCACCCACTTCTCTTTCTCCAAATTAGGAAGAAAAATAGCATTCTGCAATTTACCCTTTATTAAATTAAAAGCCAACAACAAATTAATGAAGTGCAATTTTATGTTGTTGTTATGCATATCATATTTACAGACCAGCAAAGGTAAATCACGCAGTCTAAAATCAAATCGCATAAGACTACAAAATAAATAATTAGTTAGAATTGCCTACTTCTTTCTAGATCAAAGGATATTTCAACATGTTGGAATGTCAAAAGCAAATTTTTATGTCAAAAGCAAATGTTAAAAATATATTAAAAACTTTTGAAAACCTTTTCTATCACATCTAAGTTTTCCAGTTAATTAATGCTAGTTTTATTTGTTTCTTGATATAAAAAAACAATATGGACACTATTTTTCATGATTCCGTAAAGTCCTTTTACAGTTAAAAAAAGTCCAACAATTTTTTTTCAAAAAACATAGCTGTATCTCTGAGCTAAATTTCAGTATGTATTTTCCCGTTTCAAATATCAAAATGTTTTTGGAAGGCAGCTTCGGAATGAAATACAACAATAACAAAAGTCAAGTTTTAGCTGCTTTGTAATTACACAACATACCCCATTGTTGATTTATTTATCAACAATGAAAAATGGAATTTCACAATTAGATAATAAGAAGCTGTAATGACTATTGGACACTATGATGTTTCTACTTCCATAATCTTGGAACAATTGGGTACTTTTTTTAAAAAAATGCTAAAGTCACATACTTGAGAGCAATATTCACTTACTCTCACTTAAAGTTTTTGAGCTATCCTAAAGATATTTCTCCTTCTACTCTCTAGAATCTTAATAGAAGCTATAGGTTAATTTTCTTCTACTTTTCAAAATCAATTGTAAATATGCCATTTATTTCAGAATTTGTGGTAACAAGTGTGGTTTAACCACACAACAATGATGCATAATTTCTATGGACTTCAAAAGACTATCTAAAAAAGATAATGGAAATGACCAAAGCTCAAGAATTAGTGATGATTTAACTATAAATGGTGCCTAGGAATTAAAGCAAGTCTGGACTGTTACAGAAATGCTTGGAAATACCGACCACATTGTTTTTAAATTTTTTATAAGGAAATGGAAAACTGTCAGGAAAGTTCTTCACAGTTGCATTTGACTTGTCCAAAGAAAACTTCAAAAAACAGAAAAGAGAAAGGTGCAATTCAAAAGAAACTTGAAGAAGAGATGACTTAATATCCGTCCAGGATAGTTGAGCATTATCATACATGGAGGGAGGGGTAGGCTTCAAAAATTTTAGCAATGAGTTGTCTGCCTGGTTGCTGGGTGGGTGTGGCCATGGTGGGTGTGGCCTCCTGCACCATGGTGGAGGGGCATTTTTGCCCTTCCTGGGCTGTGGAGGCTCTCTGGAAGCTGGAAATGGGCCCATTTCTGGCCTTCCCAAAGTTCTGGGAGGCCCATTTTCAGGGGTGGGATTCTACCAGTTTGCACCTGTTCACTTGAACCAGTTGTTACAAGAAATTACTGGCCTAATCCTGTAAGGAAGGCAGGAAGGAAACATTCTGGTGTTGCTTACAGAAACTGCCTCTCCATTAACCTTTATTACATTCTTGGCAGGACTAGACTTCCTGTCTCAGGAACATCTCTGGAGTTTTTTTCCCCTCCTTTGCTGGTACTTTGCTTGTGTGAAGTGACCATTCAAAGTTACAATGGCACTGAAAAAAGTGACTTATGACCGTTTTTCACATTACAACTGTTGCAGCGTCCCCACACTCATGAGAGGCCAGGCGAGGAGATGCGTGCCTCAATGTGAGTTATGTTGAGTTGGCCATGCTCAGCCAGTCACATGACCACCAAACCATGCCCACCGACTAAGCCATGCCCACAGAACCAGTTGTTAAAAAATTTGAACCCCACCCCTGCCTGTTTTTCATCCTCCCTGAGCCTCCCATATGCCCTGAACTTACCTGCATACAAAACGGGCCACATGGGGACTCCTGGGAGTGGCGGGATGGGGCAGGGGGGACTAGCCAGCCATTTGGGGGTTCTCCAAACTGTGCAGAATCTTAGCTAGAGGATCTCCCAAACCCCTGCAAGCCCCCACAGGGAACTCCTGCGAACCACTCCTGCATGGAGGTCATCTATTTTTATTGAACGTTGCAAAATGTTCTTTAGAGTTCTTGTCACATATATATGTTGCCTTTCTTTTAAGAAACTATGATATGAGTCAGTCACCATGACTCAGCTGTGTCTTTTTGAAGAAAAGCAGTGGTGAAATTAAAGGCAAGATGAAAGGCTACCCATTTAGTCACTCTCTAGTCTCCAGAATCTTGGATGGTACATATTTTTAATCTAGGGGTAATGCCATTTTAATTGTTGCACAATACTCAGGAATGAAATGATATCCTGTTTTGTTTGAATTATGAAAAAATATCTATTCTTTATCTTCACATTATTTGTTTAGCTATAGCAGCTCTACAGACATAGCCAATGACTACTGTTTACTTGGGACTAAATCTCAATTAATTTCACAAGGCTTTCTTCTGGGTAAGATTGCACTTAAAATAAAACATGTAAAAGATATGTGCTCTTTTCTAGGACCTCCCTGGAAAGACTTCTATTTTAAGAAATCTATTCAGTGAAATTAATGTGACTCTAAAATGGAAATAATTTAGTAGTGAGACCCACCCTACTGGATGATTTGGGGCCAGGAATTCTCTCTTGGCCCAACCTTCTTGCAATGTTGTTGTAAGAAAAAAAATTGGAGGAACAATGAAGAAGACATCACCTGCAAAGTTCTTAAATTGGATCTTTTAAGTAATACACAGTTCCCTGGAGTTCCAAAATGATCCCACAAAATCCCCAGCTTTGTCTTCTTGTGGTACTGAAGGCTCAGAGTCTTCACAACCACAACACAATCCTATCCTGAAAATATATTTGAGTATTTGCTGTGTGAGCAAGAAGGAGACAGCAAGGAGTCTTGGCGTGGCTTAGCTCAATTGTTCTGTACTAAAGCTGCTTGGTGCTGTGAAACTAAAACTGAAACTCCTGTTCTCTGCTTGTGTTTTGCATTTGGAACAGATTTCTTTTCAGGTGGGGAGGGGAGTAGAGCCCCTTAACATCAGAGTGTGTTACTAATAATATACAAAATACTAGGTGTTATGTCCCTGGAACTTGCAAGAGTTCCCACCCAGGTCCGCTCACGCTGCGGGGGCGTTTGCTGTCCCTCATTGGCTGGTTTCCCCCAGCAGCCGGCTATAAAAGCTGGCTGCGGGGTTCAACCAGTAGCTGATCGCTGCGAGCCAGTTCCAGGCTTGGCAAGCACGTTCAGTCCTTTATTATTCTAATAAAGTATTGTTGCATCCATGCCCTGGTTCAGCCTCTCATTGCTCAACTACAACACTGGCGACGAAGGTGGGATGGCTACCAGAGGCAAACCGCAACAGCTGAATCACTAACCCGCCGATCCGCAGCCGCGCAGTCAGAGAGCTCGGTTGGCAGACAAGCGAAAGTGAGAAGCTTCTGTAGCCGCTTTTGGTAGCAAGCTACAAGGAAAGTGTAGCGCTGCGAGCCGCAGCCGCTCAAAACAAAGGGCGCGAAATTCAAACGGCTGTCGTTTGAATTTCTTTACAGAACACAGCGCGGTGCTGTGTTTCTTTTGAAATCACTGACGCCTACGCAGGCGCCAAATTCAAAGCACTGCCAAACAGCCGTTGCCGCTTACCGCGTGTAAACCCAGAGAGAGAACGGGAGGCGCGGAGCCTCCCCAGAGCTGTAATCACTTGCCTGCCTAGGCACAAGAGTTTTTTTCTTTCCTCCATTGTTGTCCCAGAGAGATTCCATAGCAGTTAGCCACTAGATTCTCAACATGAACTCCAACCCAGCCTTCCCATCGTTCAAGCCGGATGAGGAGAAATGGGAGTCATACAAGAATCGTTTTAACCACTACATCGACGCCATTGGGCTGGCTGATGCAGGGGAACACCGAAAGAAAGCATATTTCCTGATCTACTGTGGAGCCATCGTCTTTGATACTGCCACAGCACTCATGGCTCCACATGAGTTAAAAAACGTCCCCTGGACAGAACTGTTAGAAATCCTTACTAACCACTATTCTCCTAGACCCTCACAGATTGCCAGACGGTTCACCTTCCGAATGAGGAAGCAATCAGGCAAAGAGACTATCAACCAGTACATGGCTGCCCTCAGGACTGCAGCACTCCATTGTGGGTTTGGGAGCTACCTGGATGACATGCTCCTCGATCAGCTAGTCTGCGGGGTCAAGGATCTTCACCTCCAAAGGCGCCTACTCGCTAGGAAGGACCTCAACCTCGCTCAAGCCGTCGAGGAAGCCCTGGCAGCGGAGCTGGCAGCACACTCAGCCACCGAGATCCAAGGTCCTGTTTCCAAACAAATTGCAGTTTCCGTCCATTCTGAAGAGGTGGTCATCAAGGAGGACCCCAGTGATGCGGCCGACATCCACCGCCTCGCCCACACCAGACACCCGCAGGTAGGAGCCAAGCAAGAAAGCATCAGTCCACCCAAGCACATCACCCTGTGCCTATCCTGTGGTGGATCTCACCTGAGGGCCACCTGCAAATTCAAGGGAGCCACCTGCAACAATTGCCACAAAAAGGGGCACATCGCCAGAGTCTGTCAAGCCGCTCACAACTCAGCACAAAGGGTCCCTTCCTTTTCACATTCTGGACCCCAAAGGCAAGTATTGAACTGTCGCACTCGCCACCATGCTAAGCACGCTTGCCATGCCATTAGTAAAATCTCTCTCTCCGTTTTATTAGAAGGTAAACCTTGTCGCATGGAGGTTGACACGGGGTCAGCGCTCTCAATTATCTCTTGGAGCACCCTCAAGAAACTACAGCCCAGTCTATCCAGAAACCGGCTCCAGAAGTGCCAGCTTAGCCTGAAGGACTACCAGGGGAAGGACATTCCTGTAATCGGCAGAGGCAAGTTTCTTGTTAATTTTAAAACTTTCAAAGGCCACCTACCTCTAGTGGTAGTTAACGGCAACCTCCCTACACTCTTGGGGCTTGATTGGTTCCCCCACCTCGGCCTAGGGTTAACAGGAGTCCATGCTGTCTCAACCTCTGACACTGACTCCTTATTCGCTGACTACTCAGACGTATTCAGCAATGAGCTGGGGTGTTATAACGGTACCCCTATCTCATTCTCAGTCGACCCCCAAGCAGTCCCAATCCGGTTGAAACCTCGTAGAGTTCCATTCGCTATTCGGCCTAAATTGGATGCGGAACTGGATAAATTATTAAAACAAGGGGTCATTGAGCCAACAGATTTCGCCAAATGGGAGACACCCATTGTCACACCCCTCAAAAAAGACGGTAGCCTGAGAATTTGTTCAGACTACAAAACCACAATTAACCGTTTTTTACAAGTTAGTGCTTACCCAGTACCCGTCATTCAACATTTATTGCACACTTTTGAACCTGGCAACATTTTTGCCAAATTGGACATGTCACAAGTGTATCAACAGTTCCCTGTTGACAATCAAACAGCCGAACTTCAAACCATTGTCACCCACAGGGGTGCTTTCCGGTGCAAGCGTCTCCAATTTGGCGTAAGTGTTGCTCCAGGCATTTTCCAATCCCTCATGGAGCGGATATTGCAGGGCCTCCCTGGTGTAGTACCCTACTTCGACGACATTTTGGTCTCGGCCAGGGACAGACCCCAACTCTTCCAGAGAGTTCGAGCAGTGCTAGAGAGGTTCAGACAGCATGGCCTCAAGTTAAAAAGGGAAAAATGTGCCATTGCCACTAGACAGGTGGACTTTCTGGGTTATAAAATTGACACCTCAGGCATTCACCCCCTGGAGTCCAAGGTTAAGGCAATTCACGAGGCACCCACACCAACCTCCAAAGCAGAACTGCAGGCCTTTTTGGGATTATTGAATTTTTACGCATCATTCCTGCCCCACAAAGCATCAGTGGCAGAACCCCTGCACAGACTTTTGGATAAAAAATCATCTTGGCACTGGGGACACAAGGAAGACACCGCTTTTCGCGCAGTCAAGTCACTACTCACTTCAGATGCAGTCCTTATTCAATTTGACCCTAACCTTCCATTAGTACTGGCAGCTGATGCATCCCCTTTTGGAATTGGGGCAGTGTTAAGCCACAGGCTCCCCAATGGCTCCGAGGCCCCCATCACCTTCTTTTCCAGGACGCTCTCTGCAACAGAGCGCAATTACAGTCAAATCGATAAGGAAGCTTTAGCAGCTGTCGCAGCAGTGAAGAAATTTCATGAATTTCTTTTTGGCCACTTTTTCGAGCTAGTCACGGATCACAAGCCTCTCCTGGGTCTCCTAGCAGGAGACAAACAGAATCCCCAAGTGCTGTCTCCCAGGATGACGAGGTGGACCCTTTTCCTAGCAGCGTACTCGTATAAACTCATACACCGTCCAGGTAAAACATTATCCCACGCAGACGCCCTCAGCCGCTGCCCCCTGCCTGCTCCAGCTGAAGACCCTGCCCCGGTCCACGCTATCTTCGAGGTCACCCAGCTTGACCTTCCCATCACTGCCCTTGACATCGCCTCCAAATCCAAGGCAGACAAAACGATCGCCCAGGTACTGGACTGGGTGGGGAGGGGGTGGCCAGGAAATAACATTGAAACCAAATTCACACCTTTTAAGACCCGTCAACAGGAGTTATTGAGCTTGCAGGGCTGTTTGCTGTGGGGCACCCGAGTGGTCATCCCGACCTCACTTCGCACTCGAGTCTTGGAGGCATTACACGAGGGCCACCCTGGCATCATCAGGATGAAGGCGTTGGCACGCAGCTACGTCTGGTGGCCAGGCCTCGACGATGACATCATCAGATGGGTAAGCTCTTGCCATCCCTGCCAAGAATCCCGACCATCCCCTCCAATCGCCTCCCCCACAAAGTGGGAAAGCGCCAGCGCACCTTGGTCCAGGATTCACATTGACTTGGCGGGCCCGATTCACGGCAAAATGTTCTTGGTGGTCGTGGATTCTTACTCAAAGTGGATTGATGTGGCCCAACTATCCACGACCACCACACAAGCAGTTACTAAGGTGTTGACCCGCCTGTTCGTAACACACGGGTTACCAGACTCTATTGTTTCCGACAATGGCCCCCAGTTTGCCTCAGCCGAGTTCAGTCGTTTCGTCGCTAACCTGGGCATCCGCCACATCTTCACGGCTCCCTTTCATCCTGCCAGCAACGGTTTGGCAGAGAGAGCCGTTAGGACCACTAAAGAAGCATTAGCAAGGTTCAGCAAGGAAGACTGGCACCACAGACTCTCCCGTTTCTTGCTGAGCCAGCACTCAACCCCGTGCACAGTCACCAATAAATCACCGGCTGAACTCCTGATGGGTAGACGCCTGCGAACAGTGCTGGACAGGCTTCACCCTAATTACTGCCCTGACTCTCCCCTTGCTTCAACGTCGGGGGTTAGACATTTTGTCTTACAGGAACCTGTGTTCGCAAGGAACTACGCTGGAGACCCCTTGTGGATCCCAGGAGAGGTCGTGGCCATCACTGGCCCCAGGTCGTACCGAGTCAGACTGGAGGATGGCCGCATCTGGAAAAGACACCTGGACCAGCTACAGAGGCGCCACGGTACCTACACCAACGTTGACGCTTGGGCGCAGATCAGTCCAAGGCCGATGCATCAACCATACATCAACACCAGCACCGGTGACCCGCCACCACCTCCAGCCGAGCCGGGGAGTCTGGACATGGACCGTGTCCGTCTGATGACCGACCAACCCGAATCAGCAGACAAAGACGCATCTCCATCGACCAGCTCTACAACTCCCGAACCAACGCAGACCGATGAGCAAGTTCGCGATTCCCCACTGGTCCAACCTTCCGCTACAGACTCTGAGTTACTTGACAACCCACCTGAATTGCACCGTTCAGGGCGCCAGCACAGACCACCCGCTTATTTAAATGACTATGCGTGTTCGCATCTGGGGGGAAGGGGTGTTATGTCCCTGGAACTTGCAAGAGTTCCCACCCAGGTCCGCTCATGCTGCGGGGGCGTTTGCTCTCCCTCATTGGCTGGTTTCCCCCAGCAGCCGGCTATAAAAGCAGGCTGCAGGGTTCAACCAGTAGCTGATCGCTGTGAGCCAGTTCCAGGCTTGGCAAGCACGTTCAGTCCTTTATTATTCTAATAAAGTATTGTTGCATCCATGCCCTGGTTCAGCCTCTCATTGCTCAACTACAACACTAACACTCTGATGGTCATTTCGAAAAATCCTTTCTTAGTGAGCACCTAGAAGCCAGAAGGAACATACATGTCAAATTTCAAGTTTGTAGGCTTTTCGGTTCTGGAGATTTTGTGATTATGCATGAGTAGTATTTCACTTTTATAGATGAATCTGAGACAGAAAGACTATATATATCTATATCTATATATCTATATCTGTCTATGTCTATATCTATCTATCTACCTACCTACCTACCTACCTACCTCTATCTGTATGAGTGTGTGTGTGTTTTCAGACATTAGCCAGAACTCAAATTTACCAATCTCATGATGACATTGACACTTATCTGGGAGTAAGAGAAGAGAGAAGCAGAGGAATGCACAGGTAGACAAAGAAACATCTGGAGTAGCTGGAATGGATTCATTGAAAGTGGTTTGAATTAAAATTCGGGAATAACTGATGTTATCTGTATTCATCCAGAGGCTGAACATCCTTAAGGACCTATGATACTACAGTAAACCATTTCGGTGCAGCCAGTCATATATACCATGCCTTTGGCTCCTGACTCTGATGTTTTTTTAAACAGTGTGATCACATGAACCTTGGCTGTCATTGGAGTGATCTACCTTCTTTGAACCTGGACAAAGGCCACATCTTTGCTTCATGAATGAACAATGGGGACACCTTGCAATGGTTAACACAAACTTATCATTTCCTTCACCACCAACCTCTGAACTGTATGATAGTAGCTGAACTAAACCTCTTCCTATAAAGAAGATGTCTTCAGCACTTGGATGTGGAGGTTGATATGGGAAGATTGTTCTCCTATGTGCAGGTGTTCCCAACCTTCAGACCACAGACCAGTGCCGGTCCTTGGCCTATTAAGAACCAAGCTGCACAGCTGGAGATGAGTGATAGATGAGCAAGTGAAGCATGAACCTTACTGTAGACTGTGCATGGAAGGGAGCTAGGTTAGGTGCGAGACTATCCATGGAAAAAATGTCTTCCATGAAACTGGTCTCTGGTGCTGAAGAGGTTGGGGATTGCTGCTATTGTGTGATTTCTTTTTCTGAAAATATCCAATCACAATCCATATCAATTTGCTGACTTTCTATGATGTCAATTTGCAGTGGTTTAATTTCATCTCTCACTGTGAGGATCTGTCCTGAGTAGAATGATGAGGTTTATGCTACGTGTGTCCCATGCTCCTACTGTAATTCTGTCTTTGCAGAAAGGTTTTCATTTCACATATGGCAACATCAGGAACTAGACATCTTGAAGGCTTTCATCTACACATATCGTAAACACTGCTTAGTGTCAGTCCTTAGGAGGCAGCACAGCAGGACTTGGGGACGGGGGGTGGGGGTGGGGGTGGGGGTGGAGGATGGGATTGCAAGTAAAAGAGAAAGAAGTGACAATGTTGGTTTGGTGCAACGTGCAGGACATTAATGCCTATGTTAAAAACAAACAAACAGGAATGTGGAATTGGATACTAGCCATGCTAATTGCTCCAGAAATGCTGGCAATCAGCGGTTAGCTGCTAGCTGGAATAAATCTCTCTCCTCCCAGTCCAAGAGGGAAAGAGTGTCAGATGCTACAATCTCTCCAGCAGTTCAGACTGGCATCTGTAATAATTGGCTGAAAATGCTAAGATTCAAGCCAGCAATGAAGCCTCCTAAACAATGGTGGGATTCAAAAATTTAACAACCGGTTCTCTGCCCTAATGATTTCTTCCAACAGCTTAATCACACCACTACTCCTAAACCTAAAGTAACTAAAGCTTTGCTAACAAGTACTGTAACTCAGCTAAGACCCTCCCCACAATTTAGAAGTGAGAGAGTAGCCGAAGAGAGGGATAACTAAACCTAGGGAAGACAATTTTTCCATGGATAGTTTCGCACCTAACCCAGCTCCCTTCCATGCACAGTTTGCAGTAATGTTCATGCTTCACTTGCTCATCTATCACTCATCTCCAGCTGTGCAGCTTGGTTCTTAATAGGCCAAGGACCGGCACTGGTCTGTAGGGAATTTGAATCTGCCTGTAAAGGAGAAGGTGAGAAAAGAGAATATATATATACAAATGCATAGTAATAATTAATAAGAAGTCATTACAAATTGATATAGAGCATAGGGATAACTTTAAAACATCCATCTAGTGATGAACTTAGAATGCAACTTATAACCAGTCTTTACGCTTACAACTGTCACAGCATGCCTACAATCACATGATCAAAATACAGTTGCTTGGCAACCAGCAGGTATTTATGACAGAATTCCAGGATCAAATGATTGTTATTTGCAACCTTTCCATCTTGCTTCCAACAAGTAAAGTCAATGGAGGGAGCTGGATTCAGTTAATGGCCGTATGATTCATTTAACAACTATAGCTATTCACTTAACCATAGCCCCCAAAAAGTCTGTAAAATTGGGAGGAACTCACATAACAGTTTGCTTAGCAATGAAAATTCTGGTTCAGTTATAATTGTAAGCCAAGAATTACCTGTACAGAAATAAGCCCGGGACTAGTTATGGTATAAGTAAGATAAGTTATTAAGGATATGATACTGATAGGTATCATAAATTTGGTCTTAGAATCACTATTTTTGTTCAATAAAGCTTTCCAGTGCAATAAAAGCAAGGAATATGGAATTATGCTTTGCTACCAATTCATTTAAAGAATTTTTGTCACCTACTAACTCAGGTGACTGGTAGGTATGATCCGAGTTGTTGAAAAGTGGGAAACTGGAGAATGTATAAGGAACTAAGTCGAGGGTAGGAGGTTTCCTTTTACAATTTTTAAACTTGGAAGATAGCCAAATGAAGGATGGGGAGGCCGACAAATCAGGCGACATAAATCACGCACTGATGATATTATCTAGTTGGACAAGGAAACACCCTCAAGAAAACAACTAAGCTCAGAGAGCATCAAGGACTCCAAAGTCCTAAAGCCAGTCCCATCTCTTTTCTGATTACTAGATTCAATCTATCTAGAGGTAGATGATGTGCTGCTGGAGAGCAATGATCAACAGCAAAGAAACAAGCAGCTCATAAATCCAAACAATGCCATCAGGCAGTGCCTCAGAAGAGATGCCCCCAAGGCAGAATAGAAACTGGCAATAGGTAAAGAAAACAGCATGCCAGTATTTGTGTGTGCATGTGTGTGCCAGGTAATGGATGAATAGATATTATTTTACATCTGTAGTAGAGAAAGCCCAGAGCTTTTTTGATCAGAGAACAGAGAAACTTTGCAAACATTGCCCAGAATCAGGTATTTCAGGTCACCGCTAATATTACACCTGTTTTGAAATGGGTAAGGCAAGGACAAAAAAAAAGAAAAAATGTGTATTATGATGTCAGGTCACAAAAATATAATGTATATTTGCATCACAAATGTAGGTATGTAAGGCTGGACTCTGTATCATGGCATTGCACATCATTTTGACATCATTTCAGTTTAGCTGTGGCTTGTCAAGGTCCAAAAAAAGTTAAAATATGTATATCTGAGCAGCATTTCATAAAAACTATGGTTGACTTTGCTTTGTTTTGTTTGGCGTTATATTTCTCAAAAGATTTCAGGTTGCCTTGCTAGATGTTTTCCCTACAGGAAAGCAATGGAACAGAATGAGTGTGGTTCAGCTGAACTATTAAACCAGAGGTACTTTAAAAATGCCCTTAAGGTCAAATTCTCAATAGATACATGTCAGTCGATGTTTTTTTTTCCCAATTGCACCAGGTAAGGGAGCACTTCACTTTAAAAAGTTACAATGGTAAGTTGATGGGCGAAAACTACTTTTCTGTTCTTTTCTTCTTAAAAACAGAAAATTTTCAGCTTGAAGAGGTTTATTTATTTATTTTCTTAAATAGAATTATTATAGCCGTCATGAAAATTCTAGTAATAAACATAAAATTGATAGTTTAGATTGACATTCAAGGGGGAGGGAATGCACTCATGATTTAAATGAATTTTTATTTCCAAAAGAAGAAAGTGCTCAAATGCTTGCCTAGGTCTTTAGTCATTATTATTATTATTAGTAGTAGTGGTAGTAGTAGTAGTAGTAATAGTAGTAGTATTCACCTCCTTTCTAAATAAACATGTTTACAAAATACAGGTAGATGTCATTTAGCAACCACAATTGGGAGCAGCAACTCACTTGTTAAGCAAAAAAGTTGCTAAATGAAGCCGTGATTGTGCATGTCATCTTATTTCAGCTTTCTTTCACTTTACAGACCTGCAAAGGTCATGAATGAGAAGATTGGTTCAGGATCCAATCTGGGTCAGTAGAGAGAAGTTCCCTGAAGATGGTCTCCAGCACAAATCCAAAAGCTCAGAAGATAAAACCTCTGGTCCCAGTGACTGGCCTACATTGCAACATTATCCTGGGACATATATTAGCCTTCATTCATGAGAGAAGATTAGTCATCAAGTTACATTTTCATCCTCCTGGCAACTCCGAATAGTCAGTGTACAAGGCAGTCATTAAATGAGTATTATCATTTAATAAGTTAAATACCTTTTCATTCTCAGAACGGAAATACCACTTCTTTGGAATAAGTTTATTTGAAAGTAGATAAAAGGATGATTTGACTCCAAAACTGGACAGATTGCTTTCTGTTCCAGAAGGTTCACTTTAGAAAACTACTCACCATAACAGGAATGGTAAAATGGACATATTCCAGAAGAAAGATAGTAGATTGCATCATTTGGATTTTGTACATGATTGAATGGAAAAATTGCATGATACACTGAATGGAAGTGCCTGATGAATTAGAATAGGATGTACCTAATTTACCTTGGCAGATTTCAGTAAAGTTAAGTGAAGTTGAATTTGACCAGTTCACCAAAAGATCTCCAGGGAATTCGAGGTCTGTACAAGAGTGTGGAGATAATTAAAATGGGATAGTGATGTGAATGATTTATTTTTTATTATTTTACCTATATTTTACTTCTTATAATTTATTTATATTTATATTGTTAGGATTTTGTTGGTGCACTGTCTTACTAAGATTGTATAACCATTTGTACTAGTGCACTCTATTATGTTAAACTAGTACTTTTATCACCCTATAGGAGAAAAAGGGGCACTGCTGGGGGTAGAGTTAAACACGTCATCAGCATAGAGTTGCTGCATCCCCACAAGCGCTCCAAATCCAACCCCTCCTGAATTCCATTTACCCGTATCTGGCACTCATTCAACATTAAATTTTAGTTCATCAGATTTGGTCATCACTGAACTGATCAACAATCCAGAAGTGCCACAGATCATAGAAAAATAGGGTTGGAAGGAGACCTTGAAAGTCTTCTAGTCTCATCCCCTGCCCATGGCAAGAGATCCTATGCCATTCTAGATAAAAAAACTGTTCAGTCTCTTCCTAAAAACTGTGATGAAGCACCCACAACTTCCAGAGCTAAGCCATTCCACTGATTCTTACTGTCAGAAAAGTTCTCCTTAGTTCTAGTTTGGATCTCTTTTTAATGATCTTCCAACCTTTACTTCTCGTCCTATTTTCAGGTTGACCCAGTCTTCTCTGTGAAAAAAAGGGTAAAGTATCAGGTTAGGATCTAACAATATCTCACAGCTACTGAAAGAACATTGTATCATAAAAATTTAATTTTATGTATAGTGTGCATTTTGTATCTTCTGTTTAGAATATCTCAGCTCCAAACATAAAGAGAAAATTCTGTTCTGCTTAAAATCCAGGAGACTCGATAAGTCAAACAGGTATTTCTTAATTAGATGCACTGATGACCTAACACAGTATAAGGCAGCTTCTAATGATTTTTACCATATGGGAGGCTGACAGGTTGTTATGAGTTGTCCCAATGTAAGTAGCCCACATTCTCTTCTGTGCAGCTCTATAATTAAGTAGCCAGATAATATGACAATGTAATTGCTTTGTTTGATTTCTGTATTCCAAAGGCTCATCTAATTTGGGTATTCTGGGTCACACAGTGGCCAGTTAAGATGTTTTATAGGATCATGAGAATGAACAAGGGATAAGTATTAGCCCAATTCCCCTGTTACTTCCCAATAACTGTGAATTCAAATTATGCTGCTTGTGATTCTGTATGTTCCTATCAGATTAGTAGCCATTAACAACCCAAGCCTCCATAAACATATTTAACCTTCCTTTCAAACTAGCAAAATTGGTGGCTGGCCATCCTTACTTCTGATAATATTGATGTCTGTTATTCAAAAACATATTGAGTCAGGAATATTTGCTGTATTTCACCATGCATATTCTACAGCAAGAGTGTCAAGCCATGGGGCAGATCCAGCTTGCAGGGTGCTTAGATCTGGCCTACAGGGCTGCCCTGGAAACAGCAAAGACAAGCCGTTGGTGCCTCTGCCAGAAAAATCGGAGTGTCAGGGCTCCGGTAGTTACCCCCATTTAAATCATGAGTCTCTAGCTAGATTTTCAAAGCTTAAAGAAGATTGACTAGGAGTAAACATGCCAGTGCTATCTGGGGGTAGCCAGCTCTGAGACACATCATTCATTATCACCCTTGACCTTGGTATTCCCCCAACCCCTGGGTGTATCATAATTCATATTCTCCAATGGGACACATCCATAGCCAAGAGTCATCAATCATATTCTCCAGTTAGAATTTTGCATGGCAGAAACTTTGGTCTCCTAGAAACCATCTTTGAAAACATTTATGGAATACAGTTTCGGTTTTCCAAGCTGCGGCACTGCTCTCCCCTCCCTTTCTGTTGGCAATTCTAAAAGACCAGAGAAATATTTTATGAGTTGACTTGGAGCTTGGCATGGCCTTCCCAGGCTCTGTTTTTATTGGTAGAGAGTTCAAACACAACCCTGATGCAGCCCTCAATGAAATCAAGTTTGACACCCCTGTTCTACAGTATATATCATTGGTGGCTAACCTTTTTGAGCTCCTGTGCCAGAAATTGTGCACATGCTTGCATGCTCGCAGTCACGTGCCAGCACCTGGAAGGCAATGCACACGCCCCCACACCCCCTACGCATGCGCACATAATCCCCTCCCATCCCACCCACTCCCACCACCCCCTTACCTGCACAGCTGATTTTCGGCCAGTTTGAGGCCTTTTACAGACTCCCAAAGGCTTGAGGAAGGCTTCTGCAGGCTTTGCAGGCCAAAAACTAGCCCTGTTTTGTCACTTCTGGTATTTTCGGAAAAACAAGAAATGATGAAATGGGGCTAGTTTTCAGCCTGCAAAACCTGCAGAAGCCTGCAGAAGCCTTCCTTGATCCTCTGGGAGGCCTAAAAAGGCCTCAAACCAGCCAAAAATCTTCTGTGAGGCACGCGCATGCCCGGTGAGGTAAGTTTGCCTGAAGCTCGCATGTCGGCAAAAAATGGCTCTGCGTGCCACCTGTGGCACACATGCCATCGGTTCACTATCACGGGTATATATCAACTAATGCCCCGAAGAGCTACTGCAATGACTTTAGAGTGTGGCCCAGCTCATGCTAAAAAGAAACTGATCCATCATCAACCAAGTGATGATCAACCTGTAGTTGCTCATCTTCCATCTCGGAAGATTAATTAACAAGGTGTGTGAAAATACCCCTTGGCAAGGACTTTGGATTGCAGGGAAAAAGATAAAATTATAGAAAGGCGTTTAACTTCAAACCATTATAGGGAATTTAATAAAGGCATTAAAATGCATTGGCAGACTGGTATTATTGGGAACAATAAGACACATACTGCAGGTAAAAGCAATCAGGTGTTATAGAAACCAAAGAGAGTGAAAGCATGATGCACAGTACAGCAATCAGAGCAGATGACTAAGTAATTGCTAGTCAGGACACTCGAGTAGGTTGCTTATTGCCTTTGCATTCTGAATATACAAATGAGCAGTAATGAACTTATTACTGAATATGATAATCAGAAACAACCACAGAATCAACAACGATGAGATCTTTGGAGTCACCAGTCCAAATCTCATCCTCGATGGAGGAAATCTAGAGGGGCGGCATCCTCAATAGATGGATGCCCAACCTTTGCTTCAAGGCATCTAGTGAAAGAGAGACAGAAAGTTCACCATCTAAGCCAGGGGTCTTCAAACTTGACAGCTTTGAGACTTGTGGACTTCAACTCCCAGAATTCCTCTTCCAGTCATGTTCGCTCAAGCTTGCCAAGTTTGAAGACCCTTGCTCTTAGCTAATTATATGATTTTTTTTAAAATATAAAAAAGAATCATTCCTATAATCAGAAAGTTATTCAGCCAAAAGGTACTGTTCTGTAATTTAATGCCATTGAAAACAGTTCCATGTTCTCAGGCAGTACATTTTGTACCTTTTATGAGACTTCAGATGGAAGTTATGGATCTTGAGCCCACAGAAGAATGGTAGACAGGTAGTGCTTGACTTACAACAGTTCATTTAGTGACCATTCAAAGTTACAACGGCACTGACAAAAGTGACTTATGACCATTTTTTATAGTTACGACTATTGCAGCATCCTCATGTTCATAAAATAGAATACAATGAAATTAGAAAGCTACTCCAGTTCCGTGCCCCAAACACCACATCACAATCATACCTTAGAGTATTTAAAAATTAAAAATAATAATTATAATAATAATATGACTAAATCACAAATGCACTGTTTGATTCAAGACAATTACTGCCTTGGAAAAGAAACTGTTTCTCAATCTGTTAGTCCTCATTTTAAGACACCTATAATGCCTCCCTGATGGTAACAGTTCGAAATATGAATGTCCAGGATGAGAACAGTCTGTGGAGATTTTTAATGTTCTAGAGAGGAGTCTGGTCTTCTCAATTTCTTCCAAAGAAGAAAGAAAGCAACCGATGACTTTTTGTGCTGTGTTGATAACTCTCTGGAGCATCTTCTTATCCACTGCAGAGCACCCAGCATACCACACAGTTACAGAGTATGCCAAAATGCTCTTGATGGTAGAACAGTAAAAAGTAACCAGCAACAGTGACCAAAATTGTGATGCTTGACAACTAACTCCTATTTATGGTGGTTGCAGTGTCCCAGGGTCATGAGATCACCTTTTGCAACCTTCTGGCAAGCAAAATCAACGGGGAAGCCAGATTCACTTAACAACCAGGTTATTAACTTATCAATTGCAGTGATTCACTTAACAACAATAGCAAGAAATATGGGACGAAACTCACTTAACAACGACCTCACTTACAGGATTTTTGCATTGCTGTCCATGCATGCACAGCACATGTCAGGTGTGAGTGCATGCAAAGTGCACAATCACCGAACCGGTTGTTACACCAGCAGCATCCCACCCCCGAACACAATGCCATTCTTTTCAAATAAAACTGAAATTACATGGATTATTTTTGGCTCCAATATGGACCTATGTCACAAAGCTCAGAAATTCTAAGTAATTCCTTTTAAAGCTAAGCAATAACTTTGGGGGGATAAAAATTCTCTAGCACAGATGACTTGGCTAGACAATTCTTACCACAGAATGCTGTTCTGGGAAATGTGGTCTCCTGGAAAATTGGAAAGCTGTTCAATTATTTGGCACAGCTCTCAGGAAGAAAGCAAATTTAACCATAGGAACTCCTGTCCATTCCTCTGTAGAGAGTAATTATTGAGTTTCACAGGAAGCAGACATCAAGCACAATTGTCCATTTATTTTTAAACTTCAGTTTTCTTTCTTTTTTTAATGTTATAAAAATCAGGCATCAAATCATACATCGCACATCTCAGTAATATAGTAAAGTTCCTTTACTACACAAGAGGGGGTTTCTGCTGGCTTCCATTCAGAATGCTAGCTCTGCAATGTTCACTGTTGGGGTGTTTTTGGAGGAACTAAAAGAGTAGATGATTGCTAGATGAAAACCACAAACAATGATATGAAGACCATGCTATCTATACCTAGCAGAAATATTTCCCAGATTGTGTATATAAAGCACACACAGTTAAAGAATAAATCATTGGCACGAAAAGAATTTATATGCATGCAAGTGATGTGAATTTTTTGGAGAAAGATAAGCTTATGCCTTCAAATCCTCCCAAGATATACTCTGAACCCAGAGCTGGCCAACTTCCACTAACTGTGAAGTAAATTAAGATGTTACCTATACTTGTTGAGGTAATTCCCCGTGAGGAGAATGAGCACATACAGGGAGATGTATAGAGAGTAGTGTTGGAATAATACACACAAAGCACACAGATTCACTCTACAGTAAATGTAGGTTTTTACTTTCAGAAACGTTAAGCAAAGTCTAAACAAGCAATCCAAAGTCATTCACAGGTAAATCAGTCAGTTTTTAATCCAGGGATAATTCAATAACAAATTCCAGTGTCAAAAACAGTTCAGTATCAGACTTACATTAAATCCAGAAATATCAGTCAATTAGGAAAAATGGAGGAACGGCAATACTTTCCAACAGAAGGAAACAGAGAGACTCACTCAGACACACTCTCTTCTTAGACTAAGACTAAAACAACCCAGGTTTCTGGCTCCATCTTATGGCCGTTTGAGTAACCATACCCAATTGCAGTTTTTAGCATGCTCTTAAAGAGACAGTATTAAAATGTCTATCCTGGTTTATATATTTCTAACCCAAATACCTGTTAGGTGACTCATATTCCTAACAGTACTATATATTATCTAGCGTGTTAACTTGTTTCCAACAGAGTTTTTCTTTTTCTTTTTCATATAGAGAGTTTTAGGTGGGGTGAAGTATGGCTCATTTGGGTTATAAGTCTGAGACACAAACAGAAGTGATAG
Organism: Pseudonaja textilis; assembly: GCF_049901715.1. Taxonomy (NCBI): domain Eukaryota; kingdom Metazoa; phylum Chordata; class Lepidosauria; order Squamata; family Elapidae; genus Pseudonaja; species Pseudonaja textilis. The sequence goes on along the minus strand of NC_141992.1, from coordinate 180,116,838 downwards.
ACTTGTTGAAAATATTGCAAAATATTGTCACAACTGATGAAGCTCTTTCGATAAGAAGCAAATTCTTCTTCTATTTCTCCTTCTCCTTCTTCTCTTTCTCCTTCTCCTTCTCCTTCTCCTTCTCCTTCTCCTTCTCTTTCTCTTTCTCTTTCTCCTCTTCCTCTTCCCTTTCTCCTTCTTTTCCTTCTCCTACTTCTACTTCTTCCCTTTTGAGATATTGCTGCCAAAGAACATTTTTGGCTACTATGAGAGAGCAATGAAGTGCAAAGTAAAGACGTTACCTGCTGGATGAGGCAAATGTCAAGGTCCATTAGCCCCAGCAGGCCCAATTATTGGCATTGGTTGTCAACATCTTTCTTCTCTTTCTTACCATGTCTGGCATTCAAACCCTAAGTGAAGTGTTGCTCAGGGCTGCAGCCATTAAAATTACGTTTTAATGTAATTAGCACATTAAAGGTTTTTTGTTCTTTTTGTCCATAAGGAATTTTGTATGACCATGTTTTTTACAGTTTTGTTTTAATTACTTTGGAAGGGAGATGGTGCCATTTGCAAACTCCATGGAATATTTGCAGATTTGCTAACTGGGTCTGCATTACTCTTCCCTTGCAAGACTGATAATCCTTTTGGATTATTTGGAGATGGGTTAAAAGTGACTAGAACTCTGCCATTTTTTTTTCTTCTAGCCACATGACTGGGGGGGAAATACTAAAACCTTTGCCCTATCACCTAGGCTATTTTTGACTAAGGTTCACCTTAGTACCAGAAGGCCAGTAAACCTATGTTCAGAAAGAACCTGAATAGCAGGTTATTGGTGTAGAACAGGGGTTTTCAAACTTGACAGCTTTAAGACTTGTGGACTTCAACTCCCAGAATTCCTCCTCCAGTCATGTTATCTCAGAAATTCTGGGAGTTGAAGACTCTGGGGGTCTTAAACTTGCCAAGTTTGAAGATCCTTGGTGTAGAACATCACCACCTCAATGTCCTACCACTCAGGAACGTGAAATATAACTAAAGCCTTCATCCCAGGTACAAAGCCAGCTTTGACATACTTCAATGAGAGCTATTCGTAATAGCTTTTCTCTTTGACATGGGAGGGGGGTGAAATGTACCAAAGAAATATATCAATCACTGTCAATTATCCTCTAGTGAACCTATATGGGATGAGAGCCATTTTGGCATAGTCCAGGCTTGTCCAATCCATGGCCCACACAGGCAACACATGACCCTAGACAGCTAGTAATGCATCCCCACACAATGGTAACAAAATAAAGGGAGTTTGTTATTTATATACATTAACTATATTATATATTTTATATGCAGCCAAGACAATTCCTCTTTACTCAATGCATCCCAGGCAAGTTTCAAAGTGGTGGCTCTTCCATCTTGCCCATGGTAATAGCTTTTCTCTTTGACATGGGGGTGTGTGTATGAAATGTACCAAAGAAATATATCAATCACTGTCAATTATTCTCTAGTGACCCTATATGGGATGAGAGCCATTTTGAGAGTTCCATGGGCAAGATGGAACCTGTCCAGTACTACAATAAAATAATTATACCTGTTCTTCTGGGTCAATGGCTTTTCTGACTACAAAGTCTCTTGGTAGATACCCAGTAATACTTATTTGTGAGGCCAGACAAGCTTTTTCATGCTGAAACTCTTAAGATATCATCTTTATAACCTCAGTAAGCAGATGGAAAGGCAGATGGAAAGTTGGACCACTGAATCATTCAGAATGGAAACTTCATTTTTCAGCAAAGGCTGATACTCTGGAACACTAAGTCATCCAGAGCAGTGGTGAAATGCTACCGGTTCAGCCCAGTTCGGCCGAGCCAAACAGGTAGTAAAAAATAGCTCCGATGATCAGCTGAGAGGAGAAAGAAGAGAAAAGTGCAGGATTGGGCCTCCTGTCCACCCCTGTGCTTTTCTGTTCTTTACCCTTTCCCCTGATTGGCGCGGCAGAGCCTCAGCTGGTGTTTGGATTGCCTACTAGTTCGGAATCTAAGTATCAGCGCGATCACCAAACTAGTAGGGAAACTGGTAGAATCCCACCACGGATTTAGAGAGGCCACAGAAAGTCTCATTTGTTAAATACTTGATTTCCTATTATATTCACATATTTAATATGTTTCTCAGTGCATGGTAACAGTGCATAAGAACCTACTCACACATTTTGGCACTGCTGGTTTTAAAACATGAATAAATATATGGGTATGTCAGATTCCTTAACACACTCAGGGGAGGGAGAAACCTTATAGAACGTGCTTTGTGAAGAAATTTTAATTTGTTTTTTCAGAAGAAAATGGCTTAAGGCAGTTTGGGGGTTCCTGAACACTTCTCATAACAAACTATAAAGCAACACCCAATGAATGAGGCCTTTTTAAATTCCCCAACTATTGAACACAATGAATGTAGCTGCTGACACCTTGTGGCATTTTTGCAAAATGTCAACATTTGATTTCAAATCATTTTTAGAGACAGTGAATTTTCTCCTGCTGCGGGCACAAAGCCAGCTGGGTCATCTTGGGCCAGACACTTTCTCTTAGGCCTAGGAAGGAGGCAATGGCAAACCACATCTGAAAACTCGCCAAGAAAACTGCAAGGATTTGTCCAAGTAGTCTCTGACAATTGATTGAATGATTTAAAAAAATGCTTCAGTATTTCATGTGAAAGAAAACACTATATTTGTCAGCTGTTGCTCCATTCAAAATCCAAGAAAGAAATACTTAGATTCCATTAATCAGAGAAAAGATATCTTTTACTGGAAATCAAGTGGTAGCAACAAAAGAATTCTGAATCTGAGAAAATGGGTGTGTAAATCACATATACAAAGTAATGGCAACGTTCCCACCCCCAATAGTTCAATTGGCTCATCCAATTAAAAGTTGTGTGTATCATCATGTGGGCATCTCCAGGTGGTGATGAGGCCTCTGTCCATTGACCTTGACATATTTTGATAAAGAATTGCAGCTGCGCATAGCATAGGATAGAAACCTAAGAATCTACCCCACCCCCCCCACCCCCAGATTATACAGTTCTGGTTTGTATCACTTCCAGCTCACTTCCCAAAACCATTCCCCCCTCCTCCCCGCGTTACTTATGACAGCCAAAAGATGCAAAGCAAAGGGAGAAAATCTTGAAGACTGACAATATTGCTTGAATGTATTGAAAATTAGATAAAGCCAAATTTGAACTGCCAAATTGCAGGCAGCCGATAGTCAGCAGAAGTGGTCTGCAGTACAGCATTCTAACCACTGCACCACTGAGGCTCTTTATAAATTTGTAGTCTGGTGATTTAATCAGAAGATTGGTAAAAAAAGAATTGGATGGTAGTGTCTATCTCTTTCTGTTAGTGCATGGTAAATAGCATTCTATGTTCCCATGCAATGTTTGAATATGTAACGTCGAACTAAGCAAACCTTTGTTGTAGTCACAAAAGAGTTATACTATGCTTTGCCTTGTCTCTGGTGTGACATCTGCATAGAACAGGGTATTTCCCACTGTCAATCTAACAAATGGGAAACAGACATAACTCAAGTCTGAAATGCTCTCATCACCCACTGGCACAAACAAATATTCCTTAATCTTAATGGTCCAATTTTTTGCAGAACTAGAGAAAGTATTCCAAGGACAAACTAAAATGAACTGGTTCCGTGACAAATTCAAGAGAGATAAGACCATGAAAAAGGAATGTGATTGATGGTAGTTCAGAACTTCACTGGAGACTTAACCCAGAGATTACTCCATACTTGCTCTCTTTTGAAGAGGTCCAGCAGCTATAATCTATTTGGGATTCCTCGACTAGCGGAAGGGGATAAGTTCTTCCTTTCTTTGTCTTATGGCATTTTTCACTGTTCTTGAATATGCTTTGACTGCTGTCTTCAGTTTTCTTTATATTCTTCAACATTCTTGAATATTGTTTGATCAGCCTCAGGTTATGTTATTATGATATTTCCTTACACTGCATTGCAATAATAAATCCTGAACTTAGAACCACAGTTGTGACCAGATTTTCCATTGCTAAGCCAAATATTTGTTAAGTGAGTCACACCCAATTTTAACACTTTTTTTTGCCATGGTTGTTAAGTAAATCACTGCAGCCATTAAGTGACTCGTGCAGTTATTAAGTGAATCTGGCTTCCCCTATTTACTTTCCTAATCAGAAACTGGCTGGATAGGTCACAAATTGTGATCACATGACCCAGGAAGCTGCAATCATCTTAAATACATGCTGGTTGCCAAGTGTTTGAATTTTGATCACATGACCAAGGGGAATGCTGCAATATTCATAAATGTGAGAATCAGTTGCAATCTTTTTTTTAAATGCTCACTAAATAAATAGTTGTAAGCCGAGGACCACAGGTAAAGTCTTATGTAGTGAGGTCACTGCTTCTGAGTCCAAAAATATCTGTGTTTCCCCCAAAATAAGACAGAGTCTTACTTTCTTTTGGGCCCCAAAATAAGCACTAAGGCTTATTTTTGGAAGGTTTCTTCTCCCCACCCCCACGTACTGGAGCCCCACTTCTTCTGCTTGCTTGTGGCAGAGCAGGAGGCATGCAGTGTGCCAGTTCCACCATTATGAGGCACAGGGGAGTGGAGCTGCCCCACACGCCCTGCACCAGCTTACTTCAAACCCCGCAGTCAAGGCCATCCACACCTTGCAGCCCCAATACCAGCACACAATGGAGCTTCCTGCTCCATTGCAGCTGCGAGCAAGCGGAAGAAATAGAATGATGGCCACATACGGTCCTGCTTCACATGGTTGCCAATGCTGTCACCGTGAGGCAGGTGCTGGGGCATGAATGGCCTGGCTACAGGGGCTTGAGGTAAGCCGGTGCAGGGCATGTAAGGAAACTCCACCACCACCCCGCCTCACCTTGTGCCTGTGACACCTTGAGCAACCAGACAGAATGGGTGGGTGGCCAGCTGCACAGGCTCTTAAGTAGGTCTTATTTTGTGAGCAGGGTTCATATTAGGCACATGCGTAAAAACATGCTAGGGCTTATTTTTGAGATAGGTCTTACCAGTATTTTGGGGAAAACAGGGATACATGTAACTCAAATCTGTTGTGCTGGGACCTAGCAGTACAACATTTTGAAATAAATATGCGAAAATACCAAATTTATTTATTTCCATTTATTCCTGTATATTCTCCAAATGAACCTAATGTGATATGTACAATGTAATTCCCCTTGTCTCTGGCAGTAGGAAGAGAAAAAGAATATAATATTACTTTCTTCAACTTTAGCAAATCTGATCTTGTCTCAGGGTGACCTAAAATGGATTGTAATGCAATAAATAAACTTTCAAGGTAATTTTCTCATTTCTGGCAGCACAGAACTGTCCTATCTGTCTTTAAATAGAATTTTCTCAGTACAGAGACAAGAGGGAATTCATCTATAATTAAAGAAATGGTAATGTAAATGCTTCAGCGGCAGGGGAATCCCACTGATGTAGGAGGTAAATAACAGGCACAAATTAAGAGATTAGTTGAAAATGTTAGAAACTTATTATTAGGCAAAGATACCATTAAGAAGCTGGTTGCAAATATACAAAGGAATAAAATAGCCTTGCAGTTGGTGACATATAAAGCAAAAACCCCATTCACTTATCAGTTATTGTTCAAGTTCCAAACCAAAACTGATCTTTTCAGCTGATATTTAATATGATATTTTGAGTATTTTAAAGCAAGTTTCATAGGAAGACAAGTGGGTTTTAAGTAGGCATGAAATTTTCCCTTGCTTGTATCTAACTATAGCATAAATATTCCCATGTTATCTCTTTTTTTTCTGTTGTGTTTTGAAAATAAGACCTACATTTGATCTCCCATCCTTGGTTGAAGCTACCATGAATTGTCCTTATCTGGACTGGTTTAGAATAGCTTTTTCCTCTAGCATGCTTCACATAGTTTTCCATCAAGAACATGACATGAAGCACATCTTTAAACCCCAGAGGGCATGTCCTCTTGCTTCCTGTCTCTGGAAATTGTCTTCCACAGCCATTCCTCTTGAAGAAGAAGTCTGTTCTTTCAACTGAGACTCTCCGTACTGCAATCTTGTAATAGAAGAATAACAGTGTTGTAAGGGGCCTTGGAGATCTTCTAGTCCAACCCCCTGCTCAAGCAGGAGACCCTGTGCCATTCCAGACAAATGACTGTCCAATATTTTCTCAAAAGCCTCCAGTCATGGAGCACCCACAACTTCTGAAGGCAAGGTTTTCCCCCTGATTAATTGTTCTCACTGTTAGTACTGTAAATTTCTCCTTAGTTCTACTTCTCTGCTTGATTAGTTTCCATCCATTGTTTCATGTCTTGCCTTCTGGTCCTTTGGAAAATAGGTTGACTCCTTCTTCTTTGTGGCAGCAGATATTGGAACACTGCTATCATGTCTATCATATCAAGAAATGGCTGGGAAGAGAGGCATCTACAGAGGAAGCCCATCAATGCTAGAAAAGTAAACCCCATAGCAAAGCAGCTCTGACCTGAGTAATCATGGTGGTCCAGTGCTTAGAGTGCAGTACTGCAGGCTACTTCTGCTGACTGCTCTCTGCCAGCAGTTTGGCAGTTCGATTTTCACCAAGCTCAAGGCTGACACAGCCTTCCATCCTTCCAAGATTGGTAAAAGGATGACATAGATTGTTGGGGGCAATATGCTGACTCTGTAAATCACTTTGAGTGGGGCAGTACAATGAAGTGGTATATAAGTGCTATTGTTATTGCTATTGCAAACTAAAAAGAGTACTTCCGGTGTTGCTAAGGGGTTTTCTTGTCAGTTTGAGTTAGAAGAGAAGTGTGATCAGACAAGGAATAATGTATGGAAATTGAACAAGGAGAGATTTAGCCTGGAAATGAGGAGATTATAAGGAGAAAATAAACAACTTGTTTATGGAGATTCTCAGTCATCCAGGTCATGGCTGTCTACCTTATTGCAACTCTGTATGGTTTGCCAATTGCATAGTGGCAGATAGGACAGCACTCCAGAGGGTTAATGTTATTGCCCAGAAGATCATTGGTTGCCCTCTCCCCTCTTTGGAAGAGCTTTATAGCTCCCACTGCCTTAAGAAAGTTTAAAACATTCTCAAAGATCCGTCTCATCCTGGGCACCCTTTTTTTGAACTATTACCATCTGGCAGATGGTACAGAATAATAAAAACAAGGACAAACAGGCTGAAAAAAAGCTTCTATCCCAGGGCAGTAGCTGTGTTGAATTCTACTGTATAGTGCAGTATTGGTGCAGTGTCGGGAATTTTCAATTCAGTGTCTGGAGTGTGAAGGATGTATGTTTGTGTTTATTTTCATGGTCATGATGTGCACTGAAGATGGTGTTTGATTTCGTTGTATGAGGTACAATGACAATAAAGTAAACTAAACTAAAACTAAACTAAACTAAATTTTCTGACAGTGAGGACAATCAACCAATGGAACAGCTTGCCTTTGGAAGTTGTGAGAGCTTCATCACTTGAGGCTTTCAAGAAGAGATTGGACTGCCATTTGTCAGAAATGGTGTAGGGTCCCCTGCTTGGGGGGGTGGACTACTAGATGACCTACAACATGTAGCTCATCTGTCATAGGTCATCTAGTCCAGGGGTCGCCAATCTTTTGGATCTCAGGGACCACCAGACTCATAATTTTAAATCCTGCAGACTACTAATATGAATTTTGACTGACGGTGGTTTGCTGATGTTTTCCAGGGTCTCTGTAGAAAGCAGCTTTTGGAAAATACCAAAAAAAGTCTGCAGGAAAATTCTCCACCCTGTTTTCTACTGATTGACCATTCATTATTTGGGATTGCAGGATACCGTCTCTATCTCCATTCTCGGGGAGGGGGGGGAGGATAGATGTTTGGCTTTATGCAAGGAAAGCAGCAGAAGCAGCAGAAGCAGCAGAAGTCTTTCTTTCTCTCCCCCCGAAACTCCACCAGAAATGAGTCTTTACGAGACTTGTTGAGCAAGGCATCCTGCTCCAAAAGGCTGTGCCGGCACAACAAGTCTCACAAAGACTCATTTATGGCGGAGTTTGGGGGAGAGAAAGGAAGACTTTTGCTGCTTTCTTTGCATGCAGCCAAAAGCAGAAGAAGAAAGAAGTGGAAAGAAGCAGTCCGATGGACAGGACAGGCATGTGGAGCGAGTGGGGCAAGTTCCCCCCCTCCACCCTTTCCCCCCCTCCCCTCACTACCTTTTGTTGTTTGCAATGCAAACAATGCAAGCCTTGCATTCCCGCAGGCCATGGAGGTGGTGCAGCCTTGTGTTCCCACATATCCTGGATTAATTGCTTTGAGGGGTACTTTGCAGGTGACATTTCTCTGCGGACCACCAACATTTTCTCGTGAACCACCAGTGGTCTCCGGCCCACTGATTGGCAACCACTGACCTGCAAGGTCCCTTCCAACTCTATTAATCTGTAAATCTTATGACTGTTTTTCACACTGATGGCCATTGCAACATCCCTATGGTCACATGATCAAAATTGGCACCTGATTCCTTTTTATGATGGTTGCAGTGTCCCAGGATCACATGACCCCATTTTACAACCTTCAGACAAGCAAAATCAATCAGGAAACCAGATTCACTTAACAACCATGTCATTAACTTAACAATTGCAGTGATTCACTTAACAACTGAAGCAAAAAAGTCATAAAATGGGACAAAACTCACTTAACAAATGTCTCTTTTAGGAACAGAAATTTGGGGCTCAATTGTGGTCATAAGTCAAGGGCTATTTGTACAGACAAATTGAACCAATTTTTTATTGTACTATTGTGCAGCTTCGATGATGTACAGAAAAAATGTTTACAGCAGATGGCACCCTTCTTTTTCAGATCCTTCCTATTGCATGATTTTTTCTTTCATTTTAACTTCCTATTCGCTTGCTTGAAGTTACTTTTCAACAGAAAACTGAATTTTCGAGGTTTGTGGGCGTTGTTTTGTACCCAGATGGTTATCATTTAGCGAGCACAATTGGGACTAGAGATTCAGGTATTAAATAAAGCTGTCACTAAGGGAAACTTCACAATTCTACAATCTTACTCCAGCTTATATTTGTTTTACAAACCTGCAAATGTACTAAATATGAAGAGTGATTTTTTTTCATCACTGTAACTGTAAACAGTCCATAAATGAGACAGTTATACTTTCTGCATATGTATAGACATACCACTGATGTATCATTGTACTTGGAGGTATATTAATTTCACACTGCAGTAGTGTAGTCCACACTTTTATACTTCAGTGACTTCAGGGAGAGAGCATTCACTTAATTACAAATTAATAGCACTTAGCAATAGCACTTAGACTTATATACCACTTTGCAGTACTTTACAGCCCTCTCTAAGCAATTTACAGAGTCATCATATTGTCCCCAACATTATGGGTCCTCATTTTACCCACCTCAAAAGGATGGAAGGCTGGGTCAGCCTTGAGCCTGGTGAGATTTGAACTGTGAAATTACAGACAGCTGGCAGTCAGCAGAAGTAGCTGCAGGACTGCACACTAACCACTGTGCTACCATGATTCATTATGAGTGTCTTGATGGACTCTCCCACATTAATATTTGTGGGTTGTAAATTTGATTATGTGTCATCAAGAAAGTAATTGACTCTTAGCAATCACATAGAGTTTCTCCATGACAATTTGTTTATGGAGATTCTCAGTCATCCATGGTTGTCTCAAAGGTGATTTTTCAAAAGGTAACTGGATTGGGTTTTTCCCTGAAGAAGAAAACATATATCTTCTCATCCAAAAAGCCAAATCAGTTCTGACTATCACCCATCACCATCCAGTCAGAACTGATAAAACTTCTTGGATGAGAAACAAAACATCTTCTTCCTCAAGGAAAAAACTTAGACCAGTTGCCTTTTGGAAAAAGCACCTTTGAGACAACCATGATAATTTGTCCTTAGCCTAGTTCTTCCAATGATGCAGCCTTCTCGTAATACCTATGGCAAATTTAGGTGATCTGAAGTTACATATCTGGTCATAATTTGTGCAGGTCCAACATAAACGTACATGCGGTACTTAAAATTCTATGGGCCATGCATCTGGACCAGAATAAGTCTGCATCTTGGCATCAGATAGGATTTATGACTTATAACTGTTTACTAACGACAATAAGCTTCCCTTATTTTAAACCCCATTGTGAACATGAAGGAAGCCTGAATCAATAGAAGTAACTTTTTTGTTAAAAGGACAAAGAACCTTTCAATGAAAAATCCAGGCATTAGAACAAAAAAGCCACGGTGTAAGAAGACTTTAATGCTAAGACACAAGTAAACCCTTTTGGGGGTGTATTTGGAATTTAAAAATATATTGAGGGTGCTATCATAAAATGGGGACTGTCAAATGGTGATCATGGGAAGAAAAATCCCAAAAACTGCATGTGGTTTCAAAATTGATATCTTTTATAAATAAAAATTAAAATATTCTATTTTATTAATGGGGACCAGGATTGACAAAAGAATGCAGACCAGCCACGAATCAAGTTGTGGAACCAGAAGAAGATAGCGACCCCTCATCAAACCGGAGCAGTTCCTGCAGATGGTCGACGGGCCACAGGAAGCGTGGTCCATGCTGAAGAGCACTGTTCACACTGCCGGTCCGCCACGCCTGTGGACCGGATGTCACGAGGAGGAGAAGGACACCTTCTGGGAACTGCTCGACAGCCAACTCAGCAGATTGGCTTACCTGAATGGTCATGCACCACGAATCTCAACTCCTCAGGACGGGAGACCACACACAGATCGACTCATACTGTTCTAATTTACTCTAAGAGCCGCTAACGAGATAACATGGTCCATGCTGGCCTGGACACCGGCCAGAGAGACGCATCGAACAAGATGGAAGCACAAGATGTCGTACACCTGAAGAAACGGCTCTACAAGGCCTTTCTTCAGGACAAGACCAGCGAAGCTCTGCGAATCACAAGGCGGCCAAAAGGCAGCCAAGAAAGCAGTAGCGACAGCCAGAAGCTCCCACTACGATGACATCTACGAGAAGCTGAACACGCGAGAAGGCGAGAACGAGATCTACCGCCTAGCCAAAAGCAGACACAGGAAGACCCTGGACATTGACCAGTTTCATGGGATCAACGACGAAAGGGGAAATTTGATCGTCAACCCCAGAGACGCTGCGGAGAGATGGCGGCAATACTTGAGAAGATCTCCACCGAGGAGTTCCCACACCCACGAACCCCGCGAGGTGACCCAGTTGAAGGCCCAGTCTCAGGCATTTATGCCAGCCAGGTCGCCGACGCCATCAAGGCCATGAAAAACGGTAAGGCAACAGGACCAGACGACATCCCCTGCCGACTTCTGGAAAAAGGCACTACCGGGCTCGGCATTGTGGCTGTGCGAGCTGTTCAACAACATCGTCTCCACGGGAAAAGTGCCACACGACTGGTACCGCAGCACCACTGTTCCGATCTGGAAGGGAAAGGGCAGCCCAGCGGACTGCTCCAACTACAGACCGGTCAGGTTACTGTCACACACTATGAAGATCTTTGAACGCCCCTTGATAAGCACATTCGGGACATCGCGACATCAGCGCCAACCAGGCTGGATTCATCAAGAACTGCGGCACCACCGACGCCATCTTCGGTGTGCGGATGCTGATGGAGGCTCACAGAGAGAAGAAAATCCCGCTCCACACCGCCTTCCTAGACTTGGAAAAGGCCTTCGACCGAGTCCCGCACGATCTCATCTGGTACGCACTCGAGATCACGGCGTGCCTGAACTGCTCGTACAATGGGTCCAACTCCTATACAGATGTCACAAAAGCCGTGTAAAAGCGGCAGCTGGGATATCAGAGGAGTTTAATATTACCGTCGGCGTACACCAGGGCTCTGCTCTCTCACCACTGCTGTTCATTCTGGTGATGGACACAATTACACACGACCTGTACACGCCCGCCCCATGGACGCTGCTCTACGCCGATGATGTGTTCCTGGCCAACCTGTGCAAGGCTGAACTCGAGCACTGAGTCCAACAGTGGCACGACCGCCTCGAGCAGTTCGGGCTCCGGCTGAACCTAAAGAAGTCCGAATACCTGACCACTGACAATGAAATGACAGGCTCCATCCACGTGAACGGGCAGGAGCTACCGCGCCCCTCCACCTTCAAGTACCTGGGAACTACTCTTGGGGAAGAAGGCCTACTACAAACTGAGGTGGCAGCCAGGATCAATGCAGCGTGGGGCAAATGGAAGTCCGTCACGGGCGTCCTCTGTGACAAGAAGATGCCGATGCGCCTGAAGGCGAAAATCTATAACTCTGTGGTGCGCCCGTGGCCATATATACGGCGCAGAGTGCTGGCCGACGACCAAAGAAGTCGAAAGCAGACTCCAGATAATGGAGATGCGAATGCTCCGATGGTCGGTAGGCCTCACCCTACTCGACCGCGCCAGAACGAAGAAGTGCGTAGACGGTTCAACGCCGTGCCCATCCCCACGGTCATGAGGCAGTCCCGGTTACGATGGTTCGGCCACGTGAGCCGCGCCAAGGAAGAATCCATCATCAAATCTGTAATGAAGGTGACTGTCGGAGGAGCGAGACCGCGTGGTAGACCTAAACAACGCTGGATGGACACGATCAAGGCCGATCTAGAGATCGCGAAGGCAGACCCGACACACGTGGCAGACAGAGAGGCGTGGAAGCAGTACTCAAGGACATTAGCGGACCTCGCCCGAGCGCGAGACAAACGCTGAAGAAAAAGAAGAAGAAGAAGAAGAAGATTCTATTTTATTAATATGATGTTGAACACAAATTTTACAATTGTAAAATTTACTACAATTTTACTACAATTGTAGTAAATATATGAATGTGTGTGTGTGTGTATACTACATACATATACATGTATATACATACTACATGCTACATACACACACACACACACACACACGTCTGTACACACACACAATCTGTTTAAAATAAATGAAAAGAAAATAGATATGGGTGTTCCTGCACCACTTTTTCCATTTTTCCCTTTTGCCTTTTTATGAATAAACATGGACTCATTTACTTTACTATTTTTATGTCTGTCTAATAGCTATACAATTCGAAGGGAATGTGATCCAATGATTGCTCCTTTCTTTTTTGTGTTTTCATCATTGTGCCACCTAGTTTTTCCTTTGGATCAGCAAACCAAAATCTGTCCATGTAGAGCAGTTTAGTTGGGAAAATGCAGAATGCAGAAAGGAAAAAGTCAAGCATTTCATCCAGATTGCATAATGTGAGCAAACACAGTCATGGACAAAGTACTACCCAAAAATAGAGTATTATATGCTCTGGAGGCAGGCGGGGGAAAAGTATCATATGGAAAACAATTGAAGCTCTGAAATTTATGTTTTAAAAAAGATAGGAAAAATATTAATAGAGTTTGCATCTAAATGTACACTGCTCAAAAAAATAAAGGGAACACAAAAATAAGACATCCTAGATCTGAATGAATGAAATATTCTTATTAAATACTTTGTTCATTACATAGTTGAATGTGCTGACAACAAAATCACACAAAAATTAGCAATGGAAATCAAATTTAGCAACCCATGGAGGTCTGGATTTGGAGTTACACTCAAAATTAAAGTGGAAAAAAACACTACAGGCTGATCCAATTTAGATGTAATGTCCTTAAAACAAGTCAAAATGAGGGTCAGTAGTGTGTGTGGTCTCCACATGCCTGTATGACCTCCCTACAACACCTGGGCATGCTCCTGATGAGGTGGCAGATGGTCTCCTGAGAGATCTCCTCCCACACCTGAACTAAAGCATCCCCCAACTCCTGGACAGTCTGTGGTGCAACGTAGCATTGGTGGATGGAGCGAGACATGATGTCTCAGAGGTGCTCAATTGGATTCAGTCTGGGGAATGGGTGGGCCAGTCCATAGCATCAATGCCTTCGTCTTGCAGGAACTGCTGACACACTCCAGCCACATGAGGTCTAGCATTGTCGTGCATTAGGAGGAACCCAGGGCCAACCGCACCAGCATATGGTCTCACAAGAGGTCTGAGGATCTCATCTCGGTACCTAAGGGCAGTCAGGCTACCTCTGGTGAGCACATGGAGGGCTGTGCGGCCCTCTAAAGAAATGCCACCCCATACCATTACTGACCCACTACCAAACCGGTCATGTTGGAGGATGTTGCAGGCATCAGAACATTCTCCATGGTGTCTCCAGACCCTGTCACATCTGTCACATGTACTCAGTGTGAACCTGCTTTCATCTGTGAAGAGCACAGGGTGCCAGTGGTGAATTTGCCAATCTTGGTGTTCTCTGGCAAATGCCAAATGTCCGGCATGGTGTTGGGCTGTAAGCACAACCCCTACCTGTGGACGTCGGGCCCTCATACCACCCTCGTGGAGTCTGTTTCTGACCATTTGAGTAGCCACATGCACATTTGTGGCCCGCTGGAGGTCATTTTGCAGGGCTCTGGCAGTACTTCTTCTGTCCCTCTTTGCACAAAGGCAGAGGTAGCGGTCCTGATACTGGGTTGTTGCCTTCCTATGGCCTCCCTCACGTCTCCTGATGTACTGGCCTGTCTCCTGGTAGTGCCTCCATGCTCTGGATACTACGCTGACAGCAAACCTTCTTGCCACAGCTCACATTGATGTGCCATCCTGGATGAGCTGCACTACCTGAGCCACTTGTGTGGGTTGTAGACTCCGTCTCATGCTATCACTAGAGTGAAAGCACCGCCAGCATTCAAAAGTGACCAAACCATCAACCAGAAAGCATAGGAACTGAGAAGTGGTCTGTGGTCGCCACCTGCAGAACCACTCCTTTATTGGGGATGTCTTGCTAACTGCCTATGCTTTCCACCTGTTGTCTATTCCATTTGCACAACAGCATGTGAAATGGATTGTCAATCAGTGTTGCTACCTAAGTGGACAGTTTGATTTCACAGAAGTGTGATTGACCTGGAGTTACATTGTGTTGTTTAAGTGTTCCCTTTATTTTTTTTGAGCAGTGTCTTTTGTTTGTATTTCTGAAATCCTTTGGTGAATAAACATCCTTTAATACCACCTTTTCCTGAATGAAGAAATGGAACTTTGCAAATGAAAAAATGTATATTTTAAGAAAAAGTGCATACAAAAGTGTATTGTGCCAGAAGTTTGTGTAAAACTATGTATAATGGAAATGTTCATTTATGTATATGTGTGTGTGTATGGAAAGAGAGAAAGGAGAGGAGAGACAGAGAGGGAGAGGGGGAGGGGGAGAGAGAAAAAGAAACAATGATGCCAATATCTTGCAAACATTCACAGATCCAGGAAGAAACAAGACAAAAGATGCTTATGCTTGGATATATGAGAAATTGAGCAAAACTGGAATTGACAGATTTCTCCATCCCTAAAAATAGTCTAGCAGATTATGTTTCTAATATCATATCATGTTAGCCATTTTAGAAGAACATTTGTGGCCACAGAAAAGATGCATTAAAACCAAAATATTTAAGAACCAATTAACTATTTAGAAGCTGCACTCTTGCTTCTATTTTCCTACAAGTAAACCCTATCAAATACAATAACATTTTTGATGCTTAGGATTACATTTTTATATGACATTTATAGCATCGCGTGTGTTTCATTATTCTTTTACCAGAATTTAATTATGGAACATTTTGTTATTTCTGTTGAGGTAATTCCCCGTTAGGAGAATGAGGGCATAGAGGGAGATGTATTGAGAGAAGTGTTTGAATAATACACACACAGCACACAAATACACTGTACAGTAAATGTAGGTTTTTACTTTCAGAAAGGTTTAAACAAAGTTCAAAACAAGCAGTCCAAAGTCATTCACAAGTAAATCAGTCAGGTTTCAATCCAGGAATAATCCAATAACAAAATCCAGTGTCAAAAACAGTTCAGTATCAGACTTACATCAAATCCAAGAATACCAGTCAATTAGGAGGAACGACAATACTCTCCAACAGAAGGAAATAGAGACTGACTCACACTCTCTTCTGAGATGAAGACTAAGTCAACCCAGGTTTCTGGCTCCATCTTATGGCCATTTGAGAAACCACACCCAATTACAATTTTATGATTCTCTTAAAGAGACAGTATTAAAATGTCTATCCTGGTTTATATATTTCCAACCCAAATAGCTGTTAGGTGACTTACATTCCTAACATTTTCTATTAAATTAGGCTGTGCTTCATTATACATGCAGTATGTGGAAGATTAGCATTTGACTTTCAAGTGCTTCACAACTTATCTTCCCTTCTCCCCTTTTTTTTTAAAAAAAATAAGATGGAGAAGGAAGCTCCTGAATCAGGATTATGTCCATTGGTTGGACAAACTCAGACTTTGACTGATCTCTATTTAGAAGTTCACTTTCTTTATACTGGAGGTGGGCAACTGGACCATCTGGTAAAACATTGTAAATATTGGCTGCCAGTTATTCTTCAATTCCAGTTCTTTTCATTCTCAAGCAATGTAATCAATGGTCATTTGACACAAATAGGTAAAGGTAGTTGTTTCTAGCTCCAGGAGGCAGTGCTCATCTCTGTTATAAAGCCAAAGAGCCAGTGCTATCCAAAGATGTCTCAGTGGTCATGTGGCTGGCATGACTAAATGCCAAAGGCGCACAAAACACTGTTACCTTCCCACCAAAATGGTCCCTATTTTTCTACTTGGATTTTTTTTACATGTTTTTGAACTGCTAGGTAGGCAGAACAGGAGCTCACTCCGTTACATGCCAACTTTTCTGATTGACAAGCTCAGTGTCTTAGCCACAAATAGTCCACCTGAATTCTTGAAATCAGTTTGGTTAATGGTTAAGACACCAGGCTAGAAAGTGGAAGACTGTGAATTCAATCTCTGCCTTAACCACGAAACCCAGTTAGGAGTCTTTCTCTCTCAGTCAATCTTCTCAGCCCAGTCCACCTCAGAGAGTTCTTGCTGTGGTAAATATAGGTGGGTGAAAGTGTGTATGTATTGCCGTCTTGTATTACTTGTAGAAATAATAAGGGTGGGATACAAATAAATCATTTAAAAGACCACCAGCTGTACACTCTTGAAATGGAGAACTTCAAAAATACCTTCTAGGTTCAAGGAAGAAGAGTGACTGCTGGAACAAACATTCATTTCCTGAGGGGATTGAAACCTGAAGCGTAATAGGAATTCTAGCTTTCTTGCCCGGATAAAAATTAAAACGGGGCTTTTTACCAAGAACTATGGCTAATCCTTTTCAACTTCACAGCAGAAAGGCAGGTCCAGGTGGGCATGTGAAGACTACTTTGACCTCCTTGAACCTAGAGAGGGGCAGCTGTTAACTCTGAGTGACAGCCCACCTGCATGCAGCATCCCTCTATAAATACATTTGAGAGAAAGAACTGATTGCCTCAGGAAGACAAATGCCCTTTCTATCTGTTTAAATATTTTATAACTTCATGAGGCAGCACATAGTGAAGAGCAGCCAATAGGACAATGAGGCAACAAATGATAAGGTTACTGCTACCTTTAATAGCTATGCTGAAGAGGATGTTTCAAGTAATGGTGGGTTGTTGTTTTTTCCAGCTCTCTATGATGTATTGCCAGACATTGCCCAAAACTCTGTTTCATGAAGAAATAGCAAGAGGATGATGCCATACTAGGTGCTGAACCAAAGACTTCAGTTGTTTCTGCAAGGTTCAGTGGAGGTTTTGGTTGTTGTTTTGCAGCAAAACCGAGTCTTTTTGGCAGACACAAAAATATAGCCTTGTTAAAACAAAGATTTATTTTTACATTAGCTTTTGTGGATCACGGTCCTTAAGTGAAATGGATTATTATGTTCAGGTAGGTCTGCTATAATAAATTGGTTAATTTTAAAATGGTAATAACATTCTATTTATTCCTATCTTTGTGAGCCTTTTCTCACTTCTGAATCATAAGTTCTAGTGCCTTTTTTTGAGTTGGCTAGAAACCAGACTAGCACGAAATTTGCTGTGCTGATTATTAAGCTGAGCACTGCTTCTACTGCCTCTGTTTCAAGCACCTGCAGTCATGTTACTTCCTGCCAAAGGAAAGGCTAATAAACCCTAATGGATTCTTTGCATCTTGAGGCTGTCCTTGGACAGTCTTGTAACAAGGAGGGAGCACTTATTTTAACACTGGGCTAAGTGAGAGCTAAGGACAAGAGTACCAGTTTGGTGAAACAGGCTAAGAACTGGGAGACAAAAATCTTAGGTACAATGCCAGCTCACACTCTCTCAGCCCTAGATGAAGGCTATGGCAAATCACTTCCAAAAATCTTGCCAAGAAAAACAGGAGTCAACACTGATTCAAACACATACAGATACAGAGAGTGGGGAGAAGGAGAGAGAAAACTAAGCACAATGTAAACCTTTCTTACCTTGGACTGAAGATCAGATTGGAAGAAAGGAGAGAAAGTCTTGAACATATATTTCTATATTTCTAATTCCCATGGCTATTATTTTTGTTTTGTGTAAGGGTGTGATCAGTGTTCTGATCTTCAGCTTGTTCCTTACCCTCAGAAAATACTTGAAGATTCTTACTTACTTACTTGTACCTGTAAGATACTTACCATACTTGAAGATTCACATACTGGTTAGTTACAACAAAGCAAGTGCTATTAGTTTTTCACTATTGGACCACTGCAGTTGGAAAGGAAGGGTAATGTTGAGTAGATTTTGGGGGGGATTAGAGGTTGAATCCAGTGGCATAAAGTACCACAGGCAACTACTACAAGCTGCCCAACAATAACCTCTCTCTGTTTCTTTTTTTATCTTCATATCTGAAATAGCATTACCATCTCTTGAGCACATATCCAGCAGTCTCCAGTAATAATCTTACCCAGAATGAAGATGCAGCACTACCTGAAATGGCTTACATTACAATGGGCATGGTAGTACAGAATTATGCACTGGATCATGATATAGGTCTATGTACCAGGTTGGGTGGGTCAATTTGAAGTTGCCTTCTTTCATTTTTCTGTGTTTTCTGGAGAAATACAAAACTAAACCTCAACAACTGCCATCTGTTAGAAATGGTGTACAGTCTCCTGCTTGGGCAAATAGTTGGACTAGTTGACCTACAAGGTTCCTTCCAACTCTATTAATCTGTTAACATCTGTTAACTATTTGACAAGTAGAGATGATGCTGCAGCAAAGACTGGTGCTCAGGCATTAAGGTGGCATCAAAGGCACCTCTCCAGATAAAATGAGGGCATGAAATTGCCCAAATGTGCTCTGAAAGACTGGTCTTCACAAAGATATCTGCAAGATCTGAAGAAGTTCTGCTTCATGTGAGTCTGAGTGACAGGGATCATGGAAGAGACAGCTACAGTGGCACCTGCAAAAGGACATTGATTTTGCAAAAGTCCCTGCTCTCTTAAACACATTTTGAAGACAATTATTTCAAGTTAAAAGAGATCTTCATTCAATGTAGCAGAGCAATCAAGCCAGCTGGTAGGTGATTCTTCATCCCACATTAAGGATTAGTGCACAGGAACAATTTAAAGGATTTAAAAATAATTAAAGACAAAAAGCTTGCCAAGAATTTAAATTAAAGAAGTTTAAAATAAGCTAAGGAAACAGTTGAATTTGAATTTATTTACCATAAAGTGCTTTTAAAACAAGTAAACAATTAATATATAACTCCGAGAGAAAGGATTTTATTTGGATTAATTGGTACAATGAATGGACAGCTTTGGAAAATAAAAGTTAAGGGAAAGTTTTGTAAAAACCATCTGACTAGAGAACTGTGATGCAGTGGTAGGTTTCTACCGGTTTGGAGCGGTTCAGGAGAACTGGTATTTCTGGTGAGCATTTGGCCCTGCCCACTCACCCCTGTTCTTTCCTGTGCTTTATTTCCTGGTTTTGCACAGCACAGCAGTTTGCTGCACCTCCACTGTTTTACTCACTGGAGCTGCAGTAGAAGGTAAGTATTAGGGTTGAAAATGGGCTTTTTAAAACACTGAGCATGCACTCTCCAAAGCAGTTGAATCGTACCACTGGCTGAATGAGACTAAATATTTAATGATTTAGAGAAAGCAAAGGGAAGTCCCACTTTTACTTTCATTCCATTTTTTCTAGATTGAAATGATTGCTATTAGAAAAGTAGTGGAACTTACAGAAATGACAGAAAAATGGCATTACAGTTGAGACATTCCAAAGGAGCTTATAAGAATGTTATAACCATTGGATTTTAAAAAAGCAAGACACAAAATAATTTGACTTGTTTGAGTTGTGGTGCTAGAAACAGCTCCTGCATATTCCTTGGACAGCAAAAGTGACTAACAAGCAAGTACTGGAACACATAATGCCGGACATGTCACTAGAAGGCAAAATCACGAAACTGTGTCTTATTTACTTTGGCCATGTCATGTGGGGGAATTCACTGGAGAAAGCAATTATGTTCGGAAGAGTAAGCGGTAAAAGGAAACTAGGCCATCAAAGAACACAGTGGTTGGTCATGATCATAGGTGATACCAGCCAGAGGAGAGAACAACTTAAAGAAATAGTGTAAGATCAGAAAACGTGGAGAGACCTGGCCCATAGAATCACCAAGAGTCAGATCTGCCTGTGTGAATGCATCATGAAAGAAGAAATAAAGAAAACATGAGAACGAATGTAGAAGAACCTGACTGGCAAATGAGTAGCTTGCAAATATAAAAGACATTTTGGTACATGTGAAAGTTTGGAAACAGGAATTTGATACGTATATATAGAGACATTAAGCAAATGTATTTTCCTACAAGTTGCAATTTGAAGTATTCAAAAAATAAGCCCATTAAGCAAAGTTTATTCCTAAGTAAATGAAAATGAGATTGCAACTTCATATTACGGTAGAAAGTAAAGGATTCATTCCACCTCCTCCAAAAACAAACATAAAATAAACCTTCAACTAGAATACTATATAATGTATCTGTCTTGTATGCAAGTAAGATATAAATGACTCAATACAGCATACATAAATAGGTTTATTCAGTTATAAGAACTGCACAAAAGGAGGAGGAGAAGAAATGGGGTGTTTCAAGCTACAGATATACTAGCTTTCAATCATGTCGATTTAAATGCAAATAGCCAAATAATATGTAAAATTCACTGTGAGAGCCTTTTCAGGTGAGCAGCTCATAATTATTATCCAGTTCCTCAAACCATCAGCATTAGCGTTAAAACTATATTGTAGCTAAGCTAGTATCAAATAGGAGCCATGGTGGCACGGTGGTTAGAATGCAGTAGTGCAGGCTGACTGCCAGAAGTTTCTGCTGACTGCCAGTTCAGTTCTTACCAATTCAAAGTTGACTCAGCCTTCCAGCCTTCTGAGGTTGGTAAAATGAGGACCCAGATTGTTGGGGGCAATATGCTGACTCTGTGAACTGCTTAGAAAGGGCTGTAAAGCACTGTGAAGTGGTACATAAATCTAAGTGTTATTGCTATCAAATATGTTCCATCCACTTTAGAATGAAGAGGATTTCAGAATAAAATCTGACCAGGCTTAAAGAATCTGTTTGAACTGTGTGTTTTTTTCTGCAGATTCTTCCATTGCATCTGAGCAGGTGTGTCCTGCAGCTGTTGAATTCTTTCCCCCCAGTAGACGCAAACAAAAAAACAAAAAACAAAATGTCTATAGAGATTCTTAGTCATACAGATCATGGTCATCCCAAAGATGCTTTTTTCAAAAGGTAACTGGACTTTGTTTTTCCTTGAAAACATTTCACTTCTTATCCAAGAAGCTTCTTCAATTCTGACTCAAGAAGATTGTTGGATGAGAAGCAAAATGGCTTCAAAGAAAAAACAAGAAAGTCCAGTTTCCTTTTGAAAAAAGCATCTTTGGGACAAAAAACAAAAAAGCTGATTGTAGTTAAAGAAGGATTTGAACTATGAACTCATGGGGTATGAATGTCACCAAATGGATACCCTTTAGGAAGAGAGAAATAAGGTCTAATATCTACATAAATAAATGATAACATGTTGCTGATAAAAAGAAAGAAGCTGGACTCCAAAACTCCAAACATACTGGAGTCCTGGTGGATGGAGTTAAGGTTACCAGGGCAACCAATAAATTTTGTATAAATGTGGATAGCC
Source organism: Pseudonaja textilis (assembly GCF_049901715.1). Taxonomy (NCBI): domain Eukaryota; kingdom Metazoa; phylum Chordata; class Lepidosauria; order Squamata; family Elapidae; genus Pseudonaja; species Pseudonaja textilis. The sequence continues at coordinate 180,094,824 of NC_141992.1, read as the reverse complement.
TTGTGGCAAAGAAAAATGTCAAGTGATCTAACACCCCCTCATGGATTCTCAACAAAGTTCTTCTAAAACAGGTACCAATTCCCCTTTCTAACCCCAAATCTGTGGTCCTCAACTTATGATCACAATTGAGTCCAAAATTCATGTTGCTAAATGAGATATTTGTTAAGTGAGTTTTGTCCCATTTTATGACCTTTCTTGCCGTTGTTAAATAAATCATTGCAATTGTTAAGTTAATAACATGATTGTTAAGTCAATCTGGTTTCCCCATTGACTTTGCTTGTCAGAAGGTCACAGAATTCTGGGACACTGCAACCATCATAAATAGGAGTCAAGTTGCCAAGCATCTGAATTTTGATCATGCAACCACGGGGATGTTGCAACAGTCGTAAGTGTGAGAAATGGTCATGTCACTGATGCCAGTGATGGCTTTTTCAGCGATGTTGTAAACTTGAATGGTCAGTAAATGAACTGTTGTAAGTTGAGGACTGCCTATCCAGTGAAAGCAAGAATGAAATACTCATTCCAAGAAACAGAGAGTACTGTCTGGCATTAAATGGGGTGGAAAACCATGTGCTGTTAGCAAGCATGCCTGCTAAATATATTTCCGAGCTGGGCTTGGCATTTTTGTTCTGTGGCAACAGTTGTCACTTGTATCGGTTTAGGATACGAACAGGCATGATGCCACCCTAACAGATGGGTAGGAATAAAAGCATGCCAGCATACTAGTCTTAGCACTGATTTAGGAAAATGAGTTTAGAAATATTTAGAGCCATATTGCAATGCCTTTCTAGCTTTAAACTATTCCAATTGATCACACAGGGCTGAATGGATGGGTTGAAAAGCACGATTTGTGATTAGTTTTGCCTAACAAAAAAAAAAGTTTTGCCAGGTTCAAGTGGGATTATTCTACTTAGGCTTTGCAACTATAAAAACATATCAGGTCAAAAGAAAGCAATATGGTCCTGTAATTGCCATAAAAGCTCTAGATAGTAAGGGATCCTAAAAACATAACAATGGTCATAATCTCACGTTGTTGTCAATTCTTATGGAATTTTGTGTGTGTGTTTCTTTTTAAGCTTTCAGCTTTTTTCTTTTCTAACAACTAGAACAATTGGCATCCCCTGGTAAAACCTATTAAGAGGCGCATAAAGAAAGTACAAAGTCAAGAGCTATAAAATTCCTTCTGAGTGCAATTCAGCTAATGTGCTTCTTCCCATGGGCTTAGTCCTACCACTGAAACCCAGGGAACTTCAAAGCAGTCGTTTCAGCAGGATTGTGCCCTTAATTAACATTTACCGGAAGTATTAATACCACTCTATAAAGCCTTAGTAAGACCATACCTAGAGTATTGCATCCAGTTTTGGTCACCACATTATAAAAAAGATGTTGAGACTCTAGAAAAAGTACAGAGAAAAGCAACCAGGATGATTAGGGGATTGGAGACTAAAACATACGAAGAACGGTTACAGGAACTGGGCTTGGCTAGTCTAGTGAAGAGAAGGATCAGGGGAGACATAATAGCAGTCTTCCAATATTTGAGGGGCTGCCACAGAGAGGAAGGGGTCAAGCTATTTTCTAAAGTATCTGTAGGCCATAGAAGCAATAATGGATGGAAACTGAATAAGGAGAGATTCAACCTGGAAATAAGGATAAACTTTTTGACAGTGAGAACAACCAACCAAGCTTGCCCTCGGAAGTTGTGAGAGCGTCATCACTTGAGACCTTCAAGAAGAAATTGGATTGCAATTTGTCAAAAATGGTGTTGGGTCTCCCACTTGGGTGGAGGGTTGGACTAGATGACTTATAAGGTCCCTTTCAATTCTGATTATCTGTAGTTTTTGAACTTGTGAAAAGTGCTTGATGAAGATGGTATCATCTCCCATAACAACAATCTTTATTACGGTCACAGCCCAGCACAAAAGTGAAACATTAAAATAAAAATAATAAAAATAAAACATTAAACACATCATCTCAGAATGCCTATAGAGATTCTCAGTCATCCAGGTCAGGGTTGTCCCAAAGGTGCTTTTTTTTTTTCAAGAGGCAACTGGACTTTCTGGTTTTTCTTCAAAATTGTTGAGGCCAAAATTGTAAAGTAGTAACATGGTTGTTAAGTGATTCTGGCTTCCCCATTGACTTTGTTTGTGAGAAGGTCATAAAAACAAATCACAGGACCCCAGGACATTGCAACCATCATAAATATGAACCAGCTGCCAAGCATCTGATTTTTGATCATGTGACCATGAGGATGCTGCAACGGTCATAAGTCACTTTTTTCAGCACCGTTGTAATGAATGGTCCCTATATGAACCTATTCAAAGGTTTCTTCCACAATTACCATGACAAAACTATTTGTCATGCCCCAGTTGGACTCTGATTCTGAGAGAGAAGTGGAATAGCTGACAGGGAGTAGGAGTGTAGCTCTAGTGGCTATGGAGGAAACTGGGGAAGGGCACAGGCTGGCTTGGCATTCAAAGGAAGACCCAGGCCCACCCCCTCTTTATCCTAGGGCATGCAGGGAGGAACGAATAAGGGAGCAAAAGGTTTACAGTGGAGGAAAGAGCCCTGATCCCCTTCATGGGCTGCAGCTAGGAAGACTGTTTAAGAGGGCAAACTGCGCATGGCAAAGTTGCTGGAAGCAAAGTGTGCATTATCTTTGTTGAAGCTTATCTGGGTTTTGGCATCCTCCCAATTGTATGTGCCTCATTATCTTTTGAAAGTCTGCAAGTTATTATCCTGGTCTGTCATGTTAATTACTTCAGCATGGTTGTGTTGGTTTTTTTATTTCTATTTTATCTGTATTTTGGGTTCAGACTCCATTTCTTCCCATTGTAGACTGTTTTTGGGTTTGATCTCCCGCCGAGGATAATTGGACATTGAGGGCCAAGTTGGAGGCGTTAAAGGGAATTTATCTACTTTGGTGATTTTGTTATTTTTGTGCCACGCCCTGGGTCATCACACTATTATAATCTCCCCATCTATCTGATTTTTGTTCCTTCCCTAAAAATATTCTACTTGCCTCTATCAATTTCTTTGCATAACTATCAACCCATTTCTGTTAACTACCAAGATAGTTTTGAAAGGTATTCCTGTCTTCTAAAGTAACAACTATCCCTCCCAATCTTATGATATCTGCATATTTGCTAAGTATTCTCTCCATGTCTTCCTCCTGCATGAGTGAAAAATGAATGTATCTCCTCAGTTTCAAGGTGAACTATTGATTCACACAACGTCTCTTAAAGAATGATATTTTGAACCAGCTATGCAGTGCCTCCACTTAATTCTCATGCTATCCAGCCCATTCCTAACTAGGTTAGTAAAGAGGATGTCCTAGAATACTTCGTCAAATGCTTCAGCAATATGCATTATGTCTACAGCCTTCCTATAATCGGAGAGTTACTCAAGGAAAAAATAAGGGTAAGCAAAATCCATGCTGACTTCTCACAAATGCCTCATTGTGTTGAATAATCAGTTATAGAATAAAGAATAAAAGAGTTGGAAGGGACTTTGTAGGTCATCTAGTCCAGACACCTCCACCTACATCATTTCTGACAGATGGCAGTCCAGTGTCTTCTTGAAAGCTTCCAGTGATGAAGCTTCCACAAATTCTGAAGGGAAGCTGTTCCATTAGTTGATTGTTCTCAATGTCAGAAAATTTCTTCTTGTTTTTAGGCTGAATCTCTCCTTTATTAGTTTCCATCCATTATTCCTTGTCTGGCCTTTGGAATAGGTTGACTCCCTCCTCTTGAATATTAATATTATCGCCCTTTGAATATTGGAATACTGCTATCATGTCTTCCCTGGTCGTTCTCTCACTAGACTAGCCATGTTCAGATCCTGCAACCGTTCTTCATATGGTTTAGCCTCCAGTCCCCTAATCATCTTGATTGCTCTTCTCTGCACCCTTTCTAGAATTTCAACATCTCTTTTGTAGTGTGGTGATGAAAACTGGATGCACTATTCTAGGTATGGTCTTACTAAGGCTTTATAGAGTGCACTAGTACTTCACATGATCATATTTTTAATCCCTCTATTAATGCAATTTAGAATAACATTGACTTTTTTGGCTGCTGCCGCACACTATTGACTCATATTTAATCAATTATCCACTAAGATTCCAAGATCCCTGTTCAATACCTGATTTCTTTATGATCTTCTGTAGGGTTTTCTAAGGTATCAGTCTATAATTGTGTGGATCATCTTTTTTTTCCCTCCAAAGAAAAGAACAGCATTTGCCCCTCCAAACAACAGACACTGGCTAGGCCTTTTGTAACGATAAACTTCACAGAGTTAGAAATTTAATTTGTTTCTGAGAAATGAGGTCCCTGGTATTTGTAATTAGACTGAATAGGAAAGCAAGGCCCTTTACTGCTTATCCTAAAGTGTGAGCAGGGAAGCATAATGGAAGATGATTCTTCAATAAATCTATTCCCCCACCCAAAATGATTCAAGATGTAAAGCACTTTAAACTGAGTTCTGCAATGCTTGGCAATTAACGCAGCTATTCCAAGAAAAATATTGTTGGGGAGTATCTATATTACTTGCATAAATTTGATCTAGTATGTATTCAATGTAAATCAAATTAATTCATAGGTCATTTTCATCCTGGCCCTGCCCAATTTGTGGAACGCTATGCCAAAACCAAGTTTGGCCCCAGGCCTAAAAAAATGTGTACCTCCCTAGCTTATCCACTGCTGTACTTTGGCAACAGCATCCTCCACCAACCCAAAACACTGAATGGTATTTGAGGTAAAGTTGGGCTGAAATCTGAAGTTCCAATTTCAAGTAGATGCCTCCTTTACTACCTCATTCTCAGGACCTTTTAGAATTAATTTCAGATTTATGTTGGTTGTGTATTTGTGTGCGATGACTGCGGATGTATGGGAGGGGTGGTATTTCGAGTTGTTTTTCTGTCACCCATCTCAATCTCACTTGGCAGCCCCCTCCTGATTTGAAAATGACAGATGGAAAAACTCCATCCACAATGTTTTCCTTTGCATTAAATGCTGGAAGGGTGGAAAGCTCAAGAGATTGCGTGGTTTGGCAGTCGAGAGAGAAAAATCTAACAAGTGCCTCTCTCAGAGAGCAAAAATTAAATAATAAGAAATGGCATTACTGTAGCCTTTCCCTTTAGAATCTGTAAAACTCAGCTGCCGGAATCTGTTGCTACAATCTGGTTAATTAGAGAGCCAAGTTGTGCTTACTTGTATTTTCCAAAACCCTTGGGGAAAGTAATAGGGGCTTATTCATCCTACAGTACATTTGATAAAACCTAAAGACCCTGGAAGAAGGCAGAAAAATGGAGAGGCCGTGATTTTTACTATTAGTTCTACTATAATTGGCTTGGATTCCACAAAAGTGTAAAAAAAGAAAGTAAAGGGATTAAAACTTGGTGCAAACTGATGAAAGATTGTCAAGACAGAAGTGAAGAAATTGACAGCTAGAGACCTTGTTGCATAGATCTATAATGGAAAGAAGTCACAAGCAGAAGAAATAAGATCATTGGACTGGCTGAGGTAAACTGAGGCAAAGTTTAAAGGAAAGTAGGCAGAGAGATGCAATTATGACTGTAAACAAGCAGACTCAGTATTGCATAATCATTAAACTTGCTTATCTTTCACAGAGATGTTGTAGGGGTCAGGATACATCTATAGCTGTCTCCATACAACCATTTTAACCAAAGCAGGTAACAAATCTATCTAGCAGGCATATTTGTTCTTGTTAGTGTTAATCTTCATTAGGGGTCATTGTGGTGCAATATAAAATAGCCTCTTTGGATAATTTGGAGAGTGGATTTATATGTGGTAGATAAAAAGGCAATAAACAACCACCAAAGGTTGCTGGGAGTCATGCAGAATATAAATTTATTACAAATTAAATCAATTTATCAAATTTTATTAATTTATTATAAAATTATTGGAGGGTGAAGATTTGTTCTCCAAGCTTATGGGTTGGTGTCTGAATGTTTTGTTACCAGACTAGGTAACAAATATTACTTCAGCAGAGTTTAGGGATTTATTCCTATAATTATTTATATAATCATTACCATAAATAAATGGATATTCTGTGATTCAGTATATGAAGCTATAAAATTGGTTATCTTGGCAACCAGTTGGCAGGAAGAATTCCCTGGATGAATGACTTGCTAGAATTCAGTACTTAAAGGATCACTGGTTTAAGCAGTATGTTCAGTATAACTGGAGATTAAAGTAATATTTATTTTTTAAACTGATTTATTTATAAGTCACATCCTTCTTTTGTGTATTTTCCTATTCATTACAGGTAGTCCAGGACCACAACTGGGCCCAAAATTTTCATTGCTAAGCAAAACAGCTGTTAAGTTGGTTTTGCCTAATTTTATGACATTTCTTGCCCTAGTTGTTAAGGGAATCATTGCAGTTCTTAAGTTAGGTTGTTAATTGAATCCAGTTTCCCCCATTGACTTTGCTTGTCAGAAGGTTGCAAAAGGGGATCCCATGACCTCAAGACATTGCAACTGTCAAAAATATGTGGCAGTTGCCAAGCCTCCAAATTTTGATCATAGGACCATAGGGATGCTGCAACAATTCTAAGCGTAAAACTCAAACACGAGTCAATTTTTTTCAGTGAAGTTGCAACTTCAAACAGTCACTAAAGAAATGGATGTAAGTCTAGGAAAACCTGTAAATGCATCATTAAAAAAGGAAATGAAAAATCACATAACAGAATCAATAGAAAAAAACATGTAAACATAAATGTAAAAAAATATAAATCAACAAACTATTATTCTACATTTGCAAACAAAAAACAAAAAAAAACCCCAACCTTCATTCTTTCTTTTCCTTCGATCTTGTTATGCCTTCAGAAATTAAACATACTTCCCCCTTTTTGTTAGTAAGATTAAAATTATGACAAGTGATACTGAAGGTTTTTGCCAAATTATATTGTACAAAGCAAACAAAATACATCTATTTTTCTATACTCATTCTAAATTTCTTTTCTGTCACTTTTCTAGACCTTTGCCTATCCTGAAGCTGATAACTTCATCATGCTTTGACAGCACATGAATTCTATGGTTTTCAATTCTGATGTTATTTTATAGCACTACCTCACTATGTGCAGAATCTCTGAGTTAATATACAATATTTTTTCAAAGGGGAGGAGAGGATTACAAGGATACTGCAATTTTCACTGCAGTGTCCTTGCATGCTCTCTTTCTCTGCTGATTTTCGTTCTTTTTCACAGAAAAGCAAATTAAACACACTCCTTCTGCAATTATATCACATACCACCATAATAATGGAAATTAGAGACCTGCTGTTAACGTCCTGACGATGAACCCAACCAAAGCAAGCACTTTCCAATCTCTCAGTACAAAACTTTATTGAATATATCATTTCGGCACTGATGAAGGCAAAACCAGATCTATCAAATTCTCACGCAAACCCATATAATGACAATATAGATTTCTCCCTTTCTCCTTATTAGTGCAGGTCACATTGTCCAATTGAGTGTCACAATATTGTTATGAGAAAAAGTATCTGGTCTTGGCAAACACCTGCCAAAGGGTCCTTGGATCTCATGGCTCATTTTCTTGAAGTCTGGAGCTTGCATTCCATTTCACCCTTCCCTCCTCCCTGGTTCTTTGCCAAGGTGAGAAGTGATAATGGTTGTAATAGCATAAGCATGCTTTGAGCTTGACATCTGTGAGTGCAATGTGCCATTAATTCAGAGGTGGGTTTCTACCAGTTCTGTCTACCTCTGTAGAACCGGTAGCTCTGAAGAGCAGCAGACATAGAAGCGGCTCTATATCTGCTGATGTTTTTGCCCACCTGCCCACCCGGGCTCTTACCTGATCTTTATTTCCTGATTTTTCAACTTCAGCTGCCGAACAAGCCACAGCTGCAGTTACAAAAACAAGAAAAGAGGGCTGTTTCAAAGGCTGCTTCTCGGCAGGCAGCGTGTTAATGACATGCTAATGATGATTTATGAGTGCGTGGCTCACAGCAGGCAGGGAAGCTCGTAAATCCTGAACCAGTAGTTAACCCCTTCGTATCCCACCTCTGCATTAAATCCTATGTTTTCCATCTATAAAAGGGAATAGGATTCATTTGTGGGGTCCTTGTTACTCTCTGAGCCTGGTTGTTTTCATGCAGATGTTCCATTACCAAACTAGGTAATAACAGTGCAGTTGATGAAACATCTGCAAGAAAAATCACCAAGCTTAGAGAGTACCAAGGACCTCACAATTCTATCATCTCTCTCCTCTTTCCTTTTCTCTTTCTATCTAATTTTGCAACATGACACCATTAGCTGAAAAGTGTTTATGCATTTCCAGAAAGGAAAGGAATTGGAAACATATTTAAATGCAGACGAGAAGAGACTTACTGCATAGATATTGTTAAGGCCTACTTATAGCTTTCTGTTCAACTACTACAGCAGTAGCACTGGTGGAATTTAAAGACTCCAGCAGTCTTTAAACTAGTTTAAAGTCTTTAAACTCCAGGAATTTCAGCTTAGTTTCTCTTTTCCTTATTTTTGTTTTTTCTCTCCCCATTCCCAGTGTTGCTTCCTCTTTTCTCTCACGTTTTCTCCTCCTCCTTAATTCCTACAAAACATTAAAAAATAAAATAAAAACAACTTATTAAAAACAAAAAAGTTATAGGAAGGCAATATACAAAGGAATAAAGAAAAATAAAAAGATACAGAATAGCTTCCAACTTTCTTTGATATGGTTACAAATATAAAATACATTAAATTTTGACTTAAATTTAATAATACTTGCTTTAAATAAAAATATTTAACATTTATATAATCATAAACATTTCTAATCATTGAATCCTAAAATTAATATAGCATTTATTTCAGTTTCTAGCAAAAACTCTATACATGTTTTCCACATAGAACAAAGTTTGACAAAGTCTGAAAAGTTTCACCTGTTTTCTGAAGACCGTTGAATATGATTTGCCATAGCAGGGGGCAGAATTTAACTGTCTTGTCTGATCTTGAAAAACCTAAGTAGGGACAGATAATGGTATGTTAATATTTGGAAAAGAGACCACCAGGAAATTCCTGAGATATATAGGCTATGTTGGAAAGGTAAAAAACATCTCAGAAAATAGGAATGGCAAATCACCAGAAAACTGTATGGATATGGCTGGTGAATCACCAGAGGTAGAGTTTGACTTGATGAAATCTTTAAAAAAAAAATTCTATAGTTCAGAAACATACTACCCTTTAACAATACTTTTCTATTTCTTATGCCTCAGAATTGGGAAACTGTGATCTGGGAGATGTAAAATAGCTGTCATGTGTCTCAAATTCTAGGGATGAATAATTTAAAAATACATATATGTTACTAAATATAGCAAAAGGAAAAATGGGAAAAACACAAATTGCTGAAACTATAGCTGGTTTTACGGGATAAATCCATGGGTTTGAGAATAAAGAGTGAGGTTTTTTTACCTGCAATTTTTTTTTTAAAAAAAACAATCACATCTATCTTACATTGCAGCCATAAATTGTGCCAATAGCAAAATCTCCACTTCTTTTTATCTTTTTTCTTTTTTTGCACCAGAAGAACTTCAGGTGTCCCAGATTTTGAATCAGTCAAATGTAATTCCTTTAAAATTCTGACATTCAATAAGAAAGCCAATTTGGTGTCCTAACTCCATGCAAAGCGATGTGGCACACTTAACAAATGTCAGAAGTTTTCTTTAAGATGAAAAAAGCACACAAATGAAAATGTGGTTTGCTCAGGGACTGGAATGATATTACAAAATGGAAATCAAGCAGTAATAAATCCTTACTTAGGTGGGTCACATGTAGGAAGTTTTGGGGTCTTAAAGCAGAGACCCCAAAATATTTTGAACTATAAAAACACAATAGGTATGAGTCTGACAGTTATTTCTTTCTTTCTTTCCACTCACTGTTTAGGTTAAAAACCATAAAGACCAAGCTTTAACAGTACCCCTCAGACGACATGAAATAATAACCAAATGACTGCAAATACACAAATAATACTGGTTAAAAAATTCACAGTAATTTTACTTGATGAGTCAGACATAGATGATTTCTCACAACATTCCTTGTTTTAGATTAAATCTATGGAATTTCCAGATATAGTGTAAAATCATCTGTTCAGCAACTATGAATCACAAAGGCTTAGATCATGGCCAGGGGAACAGAGGGAATGCCACGATTCTGGCCACACAAACAGGCAGGGCTACGCCCTAGGAGAGGGCTCATTTTTTATGGACTACGCAGAAGCTAGTGGTTTGCAGGGTTTTTTTTTTTAAGCTTTCAGGGGGAATAAGTGTTTCTACTGAAATGTGTAAAGCTTTTTGGTAATGATGCATGCTGGTCTTGTTCTCCACTGCTAATTGGTGATTAATCATATCTCTGGAGAAAATAAATGAACACCTAAAGAAACAAAAAGCATTAAGGATGAGCCATGGTGGGTCAATGGTTAGAATGCAATAATGCACGGTAACTCACTGCTCACTCCAAGAGTTCGATTCTGAGTGGCTCAAGGTTGACTCAGCCTTGCCTCCTTCCAAGGTCAGTAAAATAAGGACCGAGATTGTTGGGAGAAATATGTTGCTGACTCTAAACTGGTTGTAGAGGGTTATAAAACACTATGAACTAGTATACAAGTCTAAGTGCTATTGCTATTATAGAAGAACAGAGACAAGTTATACTATATGAATAAGACAAGTTTATGAAGCTAAAAAAAGTATGGTCCTTGGACCAGATGGATTATCAGGTTCTTATTATAGATGTTTTGAAGATGTTTTACAACCTTTACAACCTTCATAAAATATTATGAACTCTATCTTACAAGGAGGAAAGATGGCAGAGGATAAGATAGCACTACTCTTCAATAAGAGATAAGGCTTTAAACAATAAATTATAGCATAATTATTGATTAATGATAAGTTGTTTATGATTGTGGCTGATAGATTGAAAATGATTTTGATTTTTGCAAGAATTTATTCATGAGGATCAATGTGGGTTTTTACCCTAATAGACAGTTAAAGGACAATATTAGAAATATCTTGGACATTTTGGAATATTTGCAGCAACATAATGGAAAAAAGCTGCATTGATTTTCTTGGATGTAGAGAAGCATTGACAATTCGAATGGGACTTTTTTGCTTAGACTTTTGAAAGATAAGATCTTTGAGAGAAGTTTATAAAATGGTAAAATCGATTTATACTTCACAGAAAGTAGATCAATTTATATAACGGTTAATGGAGATTTAACAAAGCCTTGTGATATACAGAAAGATTTCCACTATCTCCTCTCTTGTTTATTTTGGTTCTTCAAGTACTGAATAGAAATACAAGACAAGATTAGAAGACTAAGGGAGTAAAGATTAAAAAAGAAACTTATAAATTAAGGGCTTTTGTAGATTAGGCATTCGTTTCAGGACATCCTTTAATGGGAATTGAAACATTCATAGGAAAACTAAAAACAAATTTGATGCATGAGCAAGTTGTAAGATCAACAAACAGAAGACAAAGATGTTAAAAATATGAAAATATAAGATCAAACAGAACTGAGGAAACAAATGAGTTTTAAGATTGAGAAGAACATAAAATATCTGAGTATCACTATGACAAATATGAATTAAATATTATTTCAAAATAACTATATTAAGACATGGAATAAAATTGAAGACATTTTAAGATGGGAGTGCAGAGAAGAGTAACAAAGATGATTAGGGGACTGGAGGCTAAAACATATAAAGAACCATTGCAGGAATTGGGTTTGTCTAGTTTGATGAAAAGAAGGACTAGGGTTGCAGACATGGATTGCAGTGTCACCACAAGGAAGAGGTCAACTTATTCACCAAAGCACCAGGAAGGCAGGACAAGAAACACTGGAGGGAAACTAATCAAAGACAGAAGCAACCTAAAACTAAGGAGAAATTTCCTGACAATTAGAACAATTAATTGGTGGAACAACTCACGAAGCCTCTAGAAAGTGCTCCATCACGTGAAGATACTCCATCACTGGAAGTTTTTAAGAAGAGATTAGACAACCATTTGTCTGAAATGGTAGAGAGTTTCCTCCCTGATCAGAGGTTTGGATTAGAAGACTTCCAAAGTCTCTTCCAACTATGTATTCTTATTGTTATGTATCCATTCTGAGAAGATCTTGACTGCAAATGGTTATTAAATGTGGGTCATAAAAACCTGTTCTGGAGATTTGGGAGTACAATTCTTATCAGAGGAAGTAACAATGAGTAAAGTATTGGATTTGGTATTAGAAGTTGCTAGGTCTGAGCAACTGAAATGAAAAATGCCAACACCTGGTTAGTTCCTAAGCTATAATTTCTTGTAGTTTGACACTGCATTTAGCAGATAGGATTTTATTTACATCTTTAAGGTTTTCCTGTGTTTACTGTTCACTGTGGTAGCGCAAGAGAAGAGATAGTTTAATTAAACATTATGGTAATGAGAAAGATACATTTTTCTCCAATAGCGTGAGAAATTGGTTGATTACCAGTGTGGTCTGGCAATGAATCTGCAATGTTATTTTCATTTCATACAAATAAATTCAAGACTCTTACAAGGACATTTGTAATTAAAAAAAAGAATCCCAGAGAATATTCATTTAAAGTTTTTGGCAACTTGACATGATTTCCAAAAGCCCATTCAGTCAAATGACTTTGCTGTCTGCCCTTATAAATATGGATAATGTTTCAAGAATGATGATATCAAATCAAGAAGCTTTGCATAGTAAGAAGAGGCAGAAAGAGGCCAACTGCAGGTTCCTTAAAGACAGAGGATAATTTCCAAAGCATTTTACAGAAGCTGGTGAAAATGGGAGCATTTAAAATTATGCTTGTATTGTTGCATTATTCTTATAAAGTTTTTGTACAACATTTAAACTTTGATAGGTTTTTAAATGGCATTTAAATTGACTTCTAAGACACTTTCAATGTAGTGCTTCCCTTCTCTATTTCCTCAAGTTATTTTAACTCTAATCACGTTCTGTGTTGATTTAATTCTTGCAGTTAAATTTTGCTTCTTGTCAAGGAACTCAAGATAATTTCAATAGGCTATTCTAACAGATAACAGATAATCAGTTGGAAGGGACCTTGTAGATGATCTAGTCCAACCCCCCACCCAAGCCGGAACCCTACACCATTTCTGATAAACGGCAGTCCAGTCTCTTCTTGAAAGCCTCCAGTGATGAAGCTCCCACAACTTCTGAGGGAAAGGTGTTCCATTGGTTGATTGTTCTCACTGTCAGAAAGTTTATCCTTATTTCCAGGTTAAATCTCTCCTTGTTCAGTTTCCATCCATTATTCCTTGTCTGGCCTACAGGCACTTTAGAAAATAGCTTGACCCCTTCCTCCCTGTGGCAGCCCCTCAAATAATGGAAGACTGCTATCATGTCTCCCCTGGTACTTCTCTTCACCAGACTAGCCAAGACCAGTTCCTGCAACCGTTCATTGTATGTTTTAGCCTCCAGTTCCCTAATCATCCTGATTGCTCTTCTCTGTACTTTTTCTAGAGTCTCAACATCTTTTTATAATGTGGTGAACAAAAATGGATGCAGTACTCTAGGTGTGGTCTTACTAAGGCTTTATAGAGTGGTATTAATACTTCCCTTGATCTTGATTGTATCCCTCTGTTAATACAATTTAGGATTGCATTAGCTTTTTTGGCTGCAGCTGCACACTGCTGGCTCATATTTAGCTGGTTGTCCACTAAGACTCCAAGATCTCTCTCACAGTTACTGCTATTGAGCCTGGTTTCACCCAGACTATATGTGTACTTTTGGTTTTTCTTGTCTAAATGTAGGACTTTATTTTTCTATACATTGAATTTCATTTTGTTAGATACGGCCCAGTGTTCTAGTCTGTCAAGATCCATCTGGATCTTGAGCCTATCTTCTTGGGTGTTAGCTATTCCTGCCAGCTTAGTATCATCTGCAAATTTGGTAAGTTCCCCTTCTATTCCCTCATCTAAGTCATTAATGAAGATATTGAAGAGTACTGGGCCTAAGACAAAACCTTGTGGCACCCCACTGCTTCCTTCCTTCTATGTAGACTTAGACCCATTAAGGACTATTCACTGAGTACAGTTTGTCAGCCAGTTGCAAGTCCATCTGATGGTGGTGCTATCTATTCCACCTTTTTCTAGCTTACCAAGAAATAGGTTGTGATCTACTTTGTTGAATGCTTTGCTGAAATCTAAATATTTTATGTCCACAGTATTTCACTGGTCTACTAATTTAGTCACTAAGTTGAAGAATGAATAAGATTGGTTTGGCATGATCTGTTTCTCTTGTCAAAGTGACTTCTTTGAGAAAATACAGCTAGTCTAAAGTCATCTGCTTCTTTTCACAGTTAATACCACATCAACATTCAGAAATAGTTACTTGGAAAGTTTTCATAATTCAACTTTTACCCTGGATTCACAATTCCACTTCAATAGTCTATCCTCAATCCACTATATATTGGTAGTCCTCAGCCATTTGTTTAGTGACTATTCAAAATGACAACAGCACTGAAAAAGTGACTTATGTCCAGTTCTCACAACTGATGACCATTACAGTGTCCCTATGGTTGTGTGATCAAAATCCAGACACTTGGCAACTGGTATGTATTTATGTCCCAATATCATGTGTTCACCATCTGCAACCTTCCCAGCCAAATTCTGACAAGCAGTCATTGGGGAAATCAGATTTGCTTAATGACTGCATGGTTCACTTAAAACTGCAGTTATTTGCTTAACAGCCAGTGCAAAAAGAGTGTAAAATGGGGCATGGTTCACATAACAACTGCCTTTTTTAGCAACATAAATGTTGGGCTTAATTCTGGTTGCATGTTGAGATCTATCTGTATTACAGTTTATTTTGTTCTTCATATATAAGGGGAAGGGGCAGGGGTGGGATTAAATTTTTTAACAACCAGTTCTGTGGGCATGGCTACATTGGTGGGTGTGGCTTGGTGGTCATGTTATTGGCTGAGCGTGGCCAACTCAATATCACTCACATCGAGGCACGCATCTCCTCGCCTGGCCTCTCATGACTGTGGGGATGCTGCAACAGTTGTAAGTGTGAAAAATGGTCATAAGTCACTTTGTTCAGTGCCATTGTAACTTTGAATGGTCACTCCACACAAGCAAAGTACCAGCAAAGGAGGGGAGAAAAACTCCAGAGATATTACTGAGACAGGAAGTCTAGTCCTGCCAAGAATGTAATAAGGGTTAATGGAGAGGCAGTTTCTGTAAGCAACACCAGAATGTTTCCTTCCTGCCCTCCTTACAGGATTAGGCCTGTAATTTCTTCTAACAACTGGTTCTCCGAACTGCTTAGAATGTTAACAACCAGTTCTAGAGAATAGGTGCGAACTGGTAGAATCCCACCCCTGGGAACGAGGCACTTGCTTAGAGTGTTAGAGAGACAGAACACCAAGTATTTCTTTATATATTTATAAAATGCACTGTTAAGAGTTTGGGGCAATAGCATACCTTAATCCATCTTGTATTTTACTCTAACATATCTTCTATCTGCTTATCTATTCATCATAAGTGGAATAACACTTATTGTTTGAAAGAAAATTGATTTTACTAAAGCCAATTTTCCTATTGAACAATGAGAATGCCAGTTACAAAATATAAATAAAGAAGAAGATTTGCAGCTGACATGAGGGTTCAAACTAGGTAACATCATCAGTACTAATAAGTATATGTATGTATTGCTGTCAGTTTATAAGCAGAATATAAACTGAGAGCGAACGTTACTCCTTACTAGCACTGATGATGTTGCCTAGCTTGGGTAATGAAATGTCTGCCAGAAAACAAACAAGCTCAGAGAGCACCAAGGATCCCTCACAAAATATAAAGAAACAAACCCCATTTAAACAGACACGAATAAATACAATTCTCTCAACACCAAGATTTTCATGTCAGTTGGCTACTGCTGCAAATGAATGCAATGTACCCATTGTTTTCCTCTCTGGGCAGAAGTGAAATGAAGTCGTTCTTTTATCTAAGACATACTGTTTTCTTTCTGGACACAGACAAAATGCTGTTCTTTTGTATGCACCTAGTCATCGCAAGCCTTTGTAAAAGCTGGTTTGCACATGGTGCTCCATGGCACAGGATACAACAAATGACATACATAATAAATAATGCACCAAAATAGCCTTGAATGTTTTATTGTTTCCGTTGGGCATTGGGTAATCAGCAAGAGTCTGATGCTCTGAAGATAAATATTGCTAATTACGTCAGACCACTCTGGCATGAGCACTGAAGCTTGCTTACATTAAAGTCACAGAGAGATTTTTCATAAGCCAATATTGAATATAAGCACCCCTTGTAATAAAGTCCATCTACAAAACAGGGACAACCAGTTCTGGCCTCAAAAAAAGTTACAAATTAAGAGAATTATGAGATTCAATGCTTAATCAGGCTTTTACATTAAATGGACCTTGCTGGTAGCAATTGTGTATAGCAGCACCATATTGAAAAATTTTCCTGACATTTTTTCCTACCAGTTCTGATTCAGTTTGATGAGAAAACATATATATTTTCAACATTTTAAAGGAGAGAAAGGGAAATTGGGTTAGTTCTGATGAGTTGAGCATGACAACCTTGTTTAGTTGCAAAGTGACGAATGGGGATGCATGAATGCCCTTGTTTTCATTGATAATGGTCATCTTCTCTGGTTTCCTACGCTTGAATTACAACCCAAGGAAAGAAATTGCAAAGGAACTCTTCCAATAGAGGACTTCTAAATTGGAAAGGATAAGGGATAAGAGTATTATTTAACAAAGGTCATAGTCTTACAGACATTTTATGCAAAGAAAAAAAACATAATTCAGATTGCAAAAAATTGCAGACTGCCAATAGACGCTTTATAGCAAATCAATAATGTCAGTAAATTCATTCATCTTCCTAAAACCAATGAATCTTTTTGACCTTATTCTATCTCAAACCAGTCAATCTGAAGTTTACAACCCAAAGAACAACAAATCAGAGCATAGAGAATCCAGGAAATTGAAAAGGTTTCAGCAGCAATCAAAAGAAGATAAAATGATAGACATATGCAAGAAACATATAGTTCAGTGTCACTGTGTAAATAAAATGACACATTAATGAAAACTATCTCCAAACTCGCAAATGTTTTTCCCCAGTGGCTTCACATAAATATTAAATAACATGACTTCTTCAAGGGTATCTTTGCTCAACCATAAAAAAAATAAAATTACAAGTTCTCAGTGGCAAGATGGAATCCTTAGAAGGAAGAGATCTAAAATACAAGTAGTGATACAATTAGATACAAGAACTTTATCCAGATCTTCACGGGACAAACAGGAAACTGATTGAGGTGACAGTGAACCTCTGAATTCTGGAGCTCCTCAAAATGAAATCAAACCTGGCAGGAATCCAAATATATGTATTACCCTTTATCTCATTCACAGTGGTACTCATATAATATCAGGCAGCAACTAAAATTACCAGAGGCTTCCTCAAAAACACAAGATGGATATATATTATATTTGTCCTATTTAGTCCCTACAACAAAAAGTCAAGGAAGTAGGTTGGATTGAGAGAGAGTCTAGCATGAAGACGCTCAATAAATAAGCAATACTTTAATCAAGGAATTACTATTGCAGACAAATGATTGAACAGTAAACAACACCCAAATCAAGGCACTACTACTAAGAGCACTCTTACCAATACAGATGGAGCAAGCCACCTGTGTTTAAACAGAGAGCATATCCACTCCCTTGTAGTACTGATAATGTTACCTAGCCGGGTAATGAAATGTCTGCAAGAAAACAACCAAGCTCAGAAAGCACCTAGGGCCCCAGACTCAATAGTTAGGTTTGAGGTGATCTTGAATATGACTCTCTGTGTTCTATAATATGATAAACATTACCTCAAGAGTACTTTTTCCTCTTTCACAGCAAAAATAATTTAAGAACATTCTGCCTGATATATTACATTTTATAGTCATCTCTCCCTCCCCTAACACAAATGTATCTCTCCCCTTGGTCTAAGAGAAACCACTGAGAATCCAGGGACTAATATAAAGCCCTATCAATAAACCAGTGAAATTATCAATCATATGCCTGGCATTTAAAATCCATGGAGATACAGTATTAGATCCTCTATACCAAATTCCCCATGCTTAATGACTGAATATTTAGCAGACTGAACACCTAGTCTGTTAGGACAAACTTTCCAAGGACTCATGAAATATAGTTAATGAAACTTGGAAGAAGGAGATCAAGTCTTTCCACCATACAATCTTCCCAATAACCAAGCAGAAGATTAAAAATTACGATGAGAATGACCTCCAGAAAAAGATTAAAATGCAACAGGAGAAAATCTAATCAGGTGAACATTCCTCCTCGTCGCAACTACTGTCTCTTTAATCATATTAGGGAGGAAAAATCATTTTCCCCAAGAAATGACAGTTTCTATCAACAAATGCTAAACAAGCAGAATATCACAACTCAGCAGGGTGTCTGGCTGGAAAAGTGCTGTCTCTGAAGTTAAGTGCATTTTCTTGAAACTCCTAAAAGTTGCACTTCTGCATACTTTTGAGAAACAAAGTCAATTTTTTTTCTTATATAAGGGGCTTTTTGGAGGGAATGGGACAACTCACCAAAGCCAACTCACCAATCATGGCCAACTTGCTGCAGACAACTCACCATGGCTCACTGGCCATGAGACAACTTGCTGCAGGACAATTTAACAATTCTGTTTAATTATTTAAAATAAATTAAAATTGTTTTAATTTTTGTCATTCACATTTCATTCTGTCCCTCCTTTTACATCCTTTCTTTAATGATTCTATTCCATCATTTCTTTGATATTAGTGTAACTCTTGTCCTACAATGAGTTGTCCTGTGGTGAGATGGCCATGGCAAGTTATCCTGCAATGGCAAGTTATCCGGCCCTGGCAAGTTGAATAAGCCATGGTCAGTTGGTCGTGACAAGTTGGCCATGGCAAGTTGGCCCTGGCAAATTGTCATAGACCCATTTTAGGAAAGACATAGTTGGCCACCTTCAACCACTGTCTCTGTGTTGCACTGTCAGAAATAAACTTCACCTCCAGTTCAAGCAATTGCTTCTGTACCAATAAAGGAGAATATTTGCAGCTCAGAATTGAAATCATGCATCCTTGGTGGCCTCTGAGCTTGATTGTTTTCTTGCAGATGTTTTATTGCCAAACTAGGTAACATCATCAGTGCTAGTCATCATCAGCTAATTTTGATAATGAAACATCTGCAAGAAAAAAAACCAAGCTAAGAAAGCACCAAGGGCCCCTAAACTGCCCCTGTATTTTATTTCTGGCTCAGAAAAAAACCTGATAAAATTTCTTTCCAACAAGTTGAATGTGTTAAACAAAACAATAAAATTCCTTGACACATATTAAAGATTCTCTGCAGTGCAGAGTTGCCAGCTAATGTAGAACTAAATTTAGAACCAGGAGTAGTGAAGATTTGACTTATAAAACTACTTAGCTAATGATTCTCTGAGGGTATTCAGCCATAAAGCATTAAGGCAATATCATAATAAGCTAAACAGAAAAGCCAAGGACTCTTTGAATCATTTCCAGTGAATAGGCTATGGCTCAAAATAAAGATATTTACACAGATAGTGTTACTGGCATTTGTTATTCCCAAGCATTGCTTGTTCTATTTCCCTTAACACTGGCTTTGTGATACTTTATTTTTATTTTGTGGTTCCCTCATAATATACAACTGTCGAGAAATGTATATACAGTAAGACATACATTACCCACTTGGTTAGTGATCCGTCTCGGATACTTTTCGAACATCTTTTACAATTGTTTGAAAATATTAATGATCCCATAAGCCTGCAAGACATTAACAGAGTTAAAAACATAATGATGTACTGCGATGAAATTGCATATCCAGAGTAGAAGAAGAAGATTGAATAGAAGGGAAGCAAATGATAAGTACAATAGGAAATGAGGCAAATGATTAGAAAAAGTGAAAGTCATAACAGTAAGTTGCAGTGTTTGCTCAATTATTGCCAGCCAGCTATATACCTTTAGGTTATTATAAACCAGGTGGACAAGGTTCCATAATGGATAAAACTATAACTTCTACTTATTTTTAATTTTTTAATTTTACAATACTGAAGTGAAAAACTCTGTCTTGATTGCTACCAGTCAGCAGGATTTATACTGGTCCTACTAAACCAGGGAATTTGTAGGCCAGAGTCCAAATACACTTGGAAGTCTATCAGCCTGAAGAAAATCACCAGACTGGTTAAGTATAACGGAACATGTAGTCCAACACACAGGAGTGCCACAGATTAGAGGAAGCAAGGCTATGGTCTTGGCTAGCCAGTACAATCATTTTAAAGGAGACTATGCTCATTAACCCTTCACTTCCCAAGTCCACTTCTTGAAATATTAATGATGATCCCTATTATAACAATCACAGGCTGGTGAAACACACAAACCAGACCTAAGCATTTTTTTAAAAATTACACTTAAGCTCATTGCCATGTGGTTGCATATTTGGCATACAAAGGAATTTGGATTTATTGTGTTGGCAACATGGGATATACCATTCTCAAATAAATAAGGAATTCAAAGTCAAAAACTTCCACCTTTCCTTTTAAGTCTTTGAAATGATACAGTAATTCCTATTAAAGTAATATTAAAACCCATTCAGATATCTGAGTTAGCCACAGAAACACCTACACAAACAGAAAGGTAGACACTAATGGCTATTCCTTGACATACCATAAACTTAAAACTTCATTTTTCTTTCCCTCAGAATGTTTTATTTGCAGAACTTGAGATATTAAACCAACCATAAGCAGTTTCTTTTTCTTTTTCAGAAAACATTAGTAATTTTGAAAGGTATACTTATGTAACAGATGAAACTCTCTATTTCTGAAATAGTCCTTAATGTTTGTGCTAGATGAGGTTTCAAAAAGCCACAAGGTATTTGAATCAAACAAAATAACTCAGGTTTGGCTACGAACACATATTTTCTTCTTGGCTAGGCTTCTCTGTGTGTGCATGTATACATGTGTATATGTGTATGTATGCATATATGTATGTATGAATATACACACACACGCATGTACATATACGCATATATTAACAGATACAATTATGATGCGACAGTTATTTTCTTTTGTTATCTTTTTTTAAATAATAGTCTCCCATCAACAACATAATAAATATCAACACCCACTCCCTTCCTCACTCTGCCTCCTGGCCTTTATTCCCCATAGTTCTGGAAATGTGCTTTGAAGTCTTCTTTGTAATACCAAGTAAGATCTATAAGAGAATAGATGTGTTCTCCCTTGGGAGAGAAAGTTCTAAGGAATGTGATCATTTAAGGAACAGAGAACACCGTCAGTCAGAAGGGAATTGGTGAAAACCAAGCAGCATATTTGTTAAAGACACTTACTGCTCTCCACCAAATCCTGCTATGCTGCCTCCTTGTAGCTGGGTGTGTGTGTGTGTCTGTGTGTTCCTGGAGAGATGACAAAAGTATGCCAGCACTGTATGCCAAGAGTATATGCTCCCAGCAAGGTCACCCAAGTCATGAAGATAATCCCAGCTGCCATCTGAAGCAAGCAGGCACTTATGTTGGACAAAGGGGATATAGGAAGATATCAGAGGAAGAGTCATCAATTTAGTGACGATGAAAGAGTCCTAATTTCAAATAGTGTGGGAGCAGGCAGTAGCAAAGCAGTGCTGTATTTTATCAAGAAAACTGCTTGGATAGAAAATATAAAATGATTATTGATGATATATGGGATGATGGGCCCCTTGGGTCAAATGTCCTTTAACATGTTTCTGAGGCTGAGCCGAGGATCTTTATTAATTATTAATTTTAATGGTATTAATGATGCAGCTTGATTAAAGACTTGTTATTAGTGAAGTGACTGGTTAGAAGAAGACAAACAGAAGCTGCAAAGACATACTGGGAACATGGAATATAAGAAAAATGGACATGGGAAAGCACAACATAGTGAAACATGAAGACATAGCAACTCTACATTTATATGTTATCCAACACCCAATTAAACCAGGTTGGACACTAAGTAGTGCACACTGTTTATACCTCAACTTGTATAAAACAAAGAAGGGATAGTGTTGCTGTCATAGTCAGGAAGGAGTATAGTAAGGATAGTATTTGGATACAGTAGATGCAGTCAATGACCAAATAGCATCAAAAAGATATGTCATAAACTCTTCAAGACATACAAGATGTGTGGACTTAGTTTCCCAGTTTCCTAGTCATTTGTCTTACCAATAGGTGAAATTTGTTTTACCAACCTTACCAACTAAGCTAAACTGACATTGAGCTGGCAAGTACAACTAGAGATAAAGAGACATACTTTCCCCAGCCTGAAAGCCCTCCAGCTATGTGGACCTCAACTATTCAATTTTTCATCAATGGCTGTGTTAGAAATTCTGAGAAACTAAGCCCATACATCTGGAGAGCACTCAAATTCTGGAAATATGTCTTGAAAACTGATAAGTATCTATTATCTTTGGTCCATTCTTTGTTTGGGATATGTGAGATAAGGAACTGATAAGAAAAACATCATGGCACTCACTTTGGTTTCTCTTTTTTGAGGATCCTGCTGTGGTAGGAAAGAAATTTCAGAATAAAAATGATGGCAGTTTATATAGAGAGGAATATCTCCTCTATTATAAAATAACATATTTGGTTATTAGTCAACACCATTTCTATTTCATCTTTCTTAGGAAGGAGCAGATGCCCAGATAAAACATGGTTGTAAACTGTAACCATATAGTTTCTAGGTAATGGCAGCATATATCCTATTTCTCTTGCTCATGTTTTTCCAAACAACAAACTGAAATTGTTATGAATATGCAGCAGGGATTCAAGGAAAGACTGTCAGATTGTAGAAATACAAAGCAGAAAGAACAGTCTTGAATCTCTTTGAACTTATTGAACAAAGGTATGTTCCTTTCAGAAATCATTTAGAGATCAAACATTTATTTACTTTTGAGACATACCTTCTGAAACTTATTTCTGAGCCTCTAGTTGGATATAGGGATTATCAAGGGAGGAAGGGGTCAGGCTATTTTCTAAAGCTCCTGTAGGCCAGACAAGGAATAATGGATGGAAACTGAACAAGGAGAGATTTAACCTGGAAACAAGGAGAAACTTTCTGACAGTGAGAACAATCAACCAATGGAACAGCTTGCCCTCGGAAGTTGTGGGAGCGCCATCACTTGAGACTTTCAAGAAGAGATTGGACTGCCATTTGTCAGAAATGGTGTAGGGTCTCCCACTTGGATGAGGGGTTGGAGGAGATGACCTACAAGGTCCCTTCCAGCTCTGATTATCTGTATCTGTATCTGTAAGAATGCAATCAGGACCATGGACAGCACAAATAGAAAGTACATGCAAAATCCATATTGATTCATCAATTTGTACTGAGGGACTAAGGTAAATTCTACCTGATGTTGTTGATCTTGACACCTCATGTCTACATGAACCATGCTTTGGAACTTTCTGGAAGAACTACAGACAGTTCTTAACTTACAACCATTCATTTAGTGACTGATCGAAGTTACAATGGCACTGAAAAAGGGGACTTATGACCATTTTCCACACTTTTGACTCTAATTACATGATCAAAATTCATACACTTGGCAACTGGCATGTATTTATGGCTGCTGTGTCCCAAGGTCATATGGTCACCTTTTGCGACCTTCTGACAAGCAAAGTCAATGGGAAAGCCAGATTTACTTAACAAGGGTGCTACTAACTTAATAACTGTGGTGATTCACTTAACAACTGTGGCCAGAAAGATCATAAAATGGGGCAAAAATCACTTAACAACTGTCTTCCTTAGCAATGGAAATTTTGGGCTCAGTTGTGGCCATATACTATCTGTATATGCACTGACATTCTTAAAGCAAGAGAAAGGCATTACATATTTCATGACTTTTACCAAGTCCTATATATCACATTTCATTAACAGAGCACTTAACTTTGCTCATAAACAGCATAACTTTAACCACCAATGGGATAAAGGAGAAGAATTATATTTCTGAGACCATATTAAATTACTGGCCAGTCAGAGTAGACAACCATGTACACATTTCTCTCTTTAATACTCTATTTGTCATTAACAATTGCACTGATTATGCTAGTCAGCAATTTCCTTATTCACTATTTCTTATAAAGGTGAAAGCAATATATATCTCCCATGACTGGAAATTCTTCCACAATGCAAGTTTAACAATACCAAAAATATACAAGAAACTCAACTGGCAATGTACATCAGGAAGCAGTGTAGCCTTTAAACATAATTATACTGATTAAGTAATTAAATGGTTGAGTTTCCATTATAGGTGGTCTTCGCTTAACAACCACTCATGTGATAACTGTGTGAAGGAATGACAGTGCATGACAAGTACCAACCATGCATCCCCATGCTCATGTGATTGTGATCTAGACACCCTGCATCCCCATGCTCATATGATTGTGATCTAGACACCCTGCTCACAATTATGACATTGCAGTGTCCCCTGGTCATGTGATTGCCATTTGCCAGGGAATAAGGAAGTTGGTCCTTCTTTAATGTGGCATCTTTATTTAATGATCACAAATGGAAATGCCAAAATTTCCATAACTAAGTGGTGCAGTCATGTGAGATATGCTTTATAATCATGTCCCTTGACGATAGAAATTCTACTCTCATGTAACATTGTTAATCAAGGACTACCTATAGTCATTTCATATGGGAACTGGTACCTGCTTTTTCTGTGGTTACCTGTACATAGGCTATGGTGAATTAGGGACAGGTGAGAAGCAATGAAACAACAGAACAAGAGGTAGTCTCATTGATAGCAGATTCACAGGGATTACTAGTATTAACAAGATCAAATAGGACATTTTTGCCATTGACTCCAGTACTGTTCTACCTCAAAACTTTTATTTTCCCTATGAACCAGAATTTATCAAGTTATCTGTAGGACTGGTAATATCCCTAATATTATTAGCCATGGAACCATTGGACATATTTAGAAGTTTCAACACATACTGAAAAGGCTCAAGTGAGTTCTCATTGGGCACTTTTTAACCAACACACATCATATTGAAGACTAGGTTTAGTGCCCAGAAACTGGGAGACCCTGAGTTCTAATCCTGCCTTAGCCATGAAAGCTAGTTGAGTGACCTTGGGCCAGTCATTCTGTCTCTCAATCCAACTCACCTCAAAGGGTTCTTGTTGTGGGAAAAATAGTATGAGAAAGGAGAACTGGTATATTCACTGCTTTGAGTTGTATATGAAAAAAGTGGAACAGTTTCTTTTTTTAAAAAAAATTCTAGTCTGGAATTGAGAATGTATCTCCAGATGTTCATAGAGATATTCTTCTTGCTACCTGCCATTCTTCTTCTCCTCTTTCTAATTGAACTTGGAAGTTTCTTAAGACAGAACTCCTGCTCTGTCTCTGTAATTTAGCAACCCTACAAAAATATCCACCTTCTCAATTAATGACAGCTGAATTTGTAACCTGCCTCCTCTGCAGCTATTTTGCACTTGTGATGCTGTGAACTGTCAAAAAAATCTGTTGCCTTTTGGGTTGATGTACACAGAGCCATTTCACACCATCCTCTGAGCCCTCTGTGAGTGGAGAATGTACCCCTGTAAAACCTCACCACCACCCCAACATTGTGAGAAACCAAATGAGATGATTTTGGCTCTTTCTCAAACTTTTCTTCCTTCTCCCATTGCCTGATTCATCTTTTAACCAGCTTTATTTGTGGCAACACAAGGCTCTGTGTTGCTATGCATTTTTTTTTCTCACCACCTCCACACCTGACATCTTCTGCAGAAGAAAAGTATGCTATTATAACAGTGCATAAAATGGGCCTGAGTATTTTACTACTGACAATTTGACAACAAAGTGAGAAGGGAGAGAAAGACTGGCACATTTTATCAGGTTGTACAGGTGGCCAAAAGTTCCCAAGGTGACGAATATCTCCAATTCATCTTTCTTTTTCTTATCTCCCCTCTTTCCATGATACAAGCTCCTTGTGCCAATGAACAAACTATGTAGTTTCTCTTGAAGTTTCCATTTCAGCCACACGGGAATAAAATAAGCCGGAAGAAGCAATTAGCCCACTTCTGTATCTTAAACATGCTTGGTTCTCTCTGTGTAGCTTTAATTTGTGGTTCCTATCACCCTTTGATTGAACACCAATGCAAAGAAATCTGGAATTGTACTGTCAGCACTGTCCTATCTGATGCTCAAGGAATTTTATTCTAAATCTGGTTGTTTTCTATAAGCACTCGTATCTTTGTGATAAAAAATCAACCATTCAGGTATTCAGACAACTGGAGACATGTGAACAATAAAGAGTAGCTTTATTATGGAGCTTTTGCAAAAGGGAATTCTGTGCTCATGGGCGGAGCCAACAGAAGACATGTTTCCTAGGAGGGCTGGGGTTTATATAGTTTCAAATATACAGTCTCTGCCCCTTTCCAGGTTCACAATCTATCCAGCTACATATGCCCCTACATAACACCTCTATTACTGTAGCATGCCATCTGTTTCCTTAACCTGTTTACCCATTTCCATTTCCAGTAATCATCATCATTAACATGACACTGGACAGCCTAACCTGCCAAATATATAACCTTTATACAAGACAATAAAGAATTCTTCCACAATATTCCAGTAAATTATCTTAGGTTAACACAGAGGTTAAAAATGGCATTACCATTGCTTTATATTTTCACAGGTATAATTTTACATATCATAATCTTAATGAAATTCTTCTCAATAAAACTCTTCAGGTTTTGAAACAAAATTAAATGCTCCTCAAATCCAGATTTTTTTTTTCCCCCATCACTTACACAAAATGCTGTGGAACTTTTAATGAAAAGCCAATGAAAGGATCTTCCCCCTACAACCTGATGCTCTTCACCTCTGCCTAGTATTTCAGACCCTGTAATTCCAGTGCAAGTACTGGATTGGCATCATGAGAACTGAAGTCCAGAAGACCCGGAACTCTTCCAGGTCGAGAAGGTCGCCTTCCTCTAACTGGAATTAAGGAGAACTTTCCCAACAGTGAGAACAATTAATCAGTGGAATGGCTTGTCTCCTGAAGCTGTGGGTGCTCCATTGCTGGAGGTGTTTGGTTTTCAATAAGAGCTTGAAAACCTGCAATGGTATAAGGTCTCTGGCTCAAGCAGGGGGCTAGATTAGAAGACCTTCAAGGCCCCTTCCAGCCCTATTCTACGTTAATATTTGTTAAGTGAGCTTTGCCTCATTTTACGACTTTTCTTGCCACGGTTGCTAAGTGTTAGGTTCATACTATGGCTGTTAAGTGAATCTGGCTTCCCCGTTGACTTTGTTTGACGGAAGTTTGCAAAAGGCGATTAGGAAAAGGGAAAGGTTCCCCTCACACATACGTGCTAGTCATTTCCAACTCTAGGGGGCAGTGCTCATCTCCATTACAAAGCCGAAGAGCCAGCACTGTCCAAAGACGTCTCCGTGGTCATGTGGCCGGCATGACTAAACACACGGAATGCTGTTACTTTCCCACCTTTTCTACTTGCATTTTTATATGCTTTCAAACTGCTAGATTGGCAGAAGCTGGGACAAGTAACGGGAGTTCCCTCCGTTACGTGGTGCTAGGATTCGAACAGCCAAACTGCCGACCTTTCTGATCGACAACCTCAACTGCCGCCGTCATAAAAAGGACTCAATAGCCAAGCATCTGAATTTTGATCCCATGATGATGGGGGATGCCCCAATGATCTTAGGTGTAAAAAAAAACCAATCTCAAGTCCCTTTCTTCAGTACCATTGTAACTCTGAACCGTTGTCACTAAATGCACTGCTGTAAATCGAGGACTACTGTGCAACTGCCATTCTCCTCAGCTTGAAAAAAATCCCTTGGCACGTCTCCTTCTTCCTTTCCTCCAGATCAAACAACTTCTCTAAAGATATGGAAACTTGGTGCAGGAGGGAGAGTGAGGCAGAGCAGAATACCGACCCCGAGCCCTGAGAGCCATCCTTGGTGTGTGTGTGTGTGTGTGTGTGCGTGTGTGTGCGTGTGTGGTTTCAACCCAAAGCAACCTCGTTAGACCGTGCTTGAACCCCAGACCTGACCTTAGATCAGGGGTGTCCAACCTTGGCAACTTTAAGACTTGTGGACTTCAACTTTGCTGGCTGAGGAATTCTGGGAGTTGAAGTCCACAAGTCCTAAAGTTGCCAAGGTTGGACACCCCTTCCTTAGATTCTGTTCGCCTTTCCGAGCGCGGCGGGACTACATTTCCCAGAGTGCCCCAAGTGCTCCGCCCCTCCGGGCTCATTCCAGCCCGTCCGTCCCCCGCGCTCCTCACCTCGAGGGAGGCAGGAAGGAGGGAGGAGGCGCGTGGAGAAGGGACCGCGACAACAAGTGCCCGTTCGGGGCGTCCCGATGGAGCCTGCGGGGTGACTGACGGGCAAGCGGCGCTTTTTGCTCCCGATGGAGTCAAACCTCTGGGGACCCCCCACCCCCCAAAAAAAAGGTCAGTGAAGAGGGCAAGCAAGGGCTACTGGGGCGCTGCCGGGGAGATTAAAGGGACGGGAGTTTTACGTTTACTTTCCTAAGATTGTCTTATCCCCTCGGTCCGTTATTCATTTCACCTGGTTCGCCGGATGTTTAGCCCATTTGTTAAGGTGTTGGCGCTGAACGCGCCGAAGCTCAAATAGCCAAAGCGGACGGGGGTTGATGTACCCCGCGCGCGGAGACGAGGTTGGGTGGGTGGGTGTGGGGAGTCGGACACACCTCGGATGGAAAACTGCGACTCGCCTCTTTGATCGGCTTCCAAACGCGTTGGGTCAATGTTGACAAGCTCTTGGATGGAGCGGCACAAATCCCAAGCCCGTTATCCTGCCCCTTCTCTTCCCTTCCATCCCCATCCCGACAGGCGCGTGCTTTCTGTTTCAGGTGAGCCGTTTTGGAATGCCTTTGCTTTTTTCTCTTATTGCACTTGGGGGAAAAGCGGAGAGCTGCCCCTTTGAACCATCAGCCAGAGATGATTTCACATCAGAGGCTGGGAGATGGGATTCCAGGAAGTGCTGCTCTCTCTTCTCCCCCCCACTCCCCTCTCCTCCCCCCCCTCCTGGGATGCTCAGATTTCCACTGGACAAACACTAGATCCTGGGTGACTTTTGCTCAGGGGGATTTTTGCTGGCTCCTTTCCGATTAGGCTTTGCATTTGAGTCTGGGTGAATGTGAGACGCCAAGTTTGACTTTGCCCTTTTGAATGGCATTTGACAGGGGGTTGATGGGTTTTGCCCTTGAGTTCTGGAAGTGGTAAAGGATCTGTGTTGACTGAGCTTTTCTTTCTTTTTTCTTTTTCCAAAATTTGCAAAGGGTTATTTCTAAAAGCCGATTAGAGTTCCTAAATTGGTTTAAGATAAGCGGAGTTTAGCTTTCAGTGGTTGGTTAAACAAGCCTTCACATTGGCTGTTCTCCATCCACTTGCAGAGACACTGAATAAAAACCAGGGTAATGACTATATAATCTCTGTTGCAGTTCTGCTACATTTGCCTTTGTCTCACAACAGATCTGCCAGAGAAGCTGCTTCTCCTCTTCTTGTGGCAACTGCAGGCTCAAAACGAAGGCGTCTCCAAGTAAATTTATTTAACTGAGTGGTGGTGGTAGTGGCGGCTGAATCCGAAGACAGCAAAATGGGAGCCCAAAGGTCAGAGGTTGCGGTCGAGGTCAC
This sequence comes from Pseudonaja textilis, assembly GCF_049901715.1. Taxonomy (NCBI): domain Eukaryota; kingdom Metazoa; phylum Chordata; class Lepidosauria; order Squamata; family Elapidae; genus Pseudonaja; species Pseudonaja textilis. The sequence continues at coordinate 180,065,099 of NC_141992.1, read as the reverse complement.
CTCACAACCACTGAGGTGGCAACCGGCAGCCTTTGCCAAAACTACAGAGAAGTAAGTGGTCAATTGGACTTGTGCTCTGAAGCACCCATGGCATGTATGGAGGTCTTGCAAGTCACCAGAGAGGGAGTTCCATCCGTGGAGTGCCACGGTGTGGATTGGAGCTTGCACACTACACCGTGCCAGGGCCGGCCTGATGAAAGTGGGGCAAAGAACAGATTCCTAGTTACGACTGCTGAATGCTACGAGCAGCATTGTAAAGCTGCAGTACAGGAAGCCAAAGAAGAACCTGCCCGGCCCTCTCTTGCCCTCCTTGCGGTATCATCATTGTCCCCAGAAATTACCACAGCCGGTCATTTCACCTGCTCCAACTTTTCAAAGGAAGAGAAGGAGACGGCCTCCAAAAATGCCTGTTGCTGTGAATCGGAAACGTCCTTCACCTGTGTGGATGAAAACACCAACCACCTCAATCACCCAGGGAGTCTTGGACATCGTAGCTGTTGCCAAGACCAAGAGTTCCTTCCCCACCCTGACCCGGACACAGAGATGCCTTCAGAATGGCCCTATGATCCACCTTCCTTAATTTCCGAGGAAGAGGAGGAGGATGGCTCCGAAGCAGCTGGTGGAAAATCTATTGATTACAGCTTTATCAGTGCCATCTTGTTCCTGGTCGTTGGGATTTTGTTGGTGATTGTTTCCTATGTGGTGCCCAGAGGCGTAACTGTGGATCCCAGCACAGTGGCAGCACGGGAGATGGAGCGCCTGGAGAAGAAGAGCGCCCGGATTGGGGCTCACCTAGATCGGTGTGTAATTGCTGGGCTCTGTCTCTTGACCCTGGGAGGTGTTGTGTTGTCCAGTTTACTGATGATGCAAATGTGGAAAGGAGAACTCTACAGAAGGAGCCGCTTTGCAGCTTCGAAGGAGTCAGCCAAGCTGTATGGATCTTTCAATTTCCGAGTGAAATCCTCTACAAGTGATAATATGGAGTTGTCACTCGTGGAAGAGGAAGCTCTTGCAGTAACAAGTTAGCCTGGCCTTGATATAAGGAAGCAACAAAAAGGGGAGCGGGGGGTTAATTTGCATTTACATGGAAGCTAAGGATCCTTAAAATAGCTAGTGCGACTGACAAAAGTGCCTTTGCCAACACATGAAAGGAAATTTTGCATTATAAAGATGTATGATGATAAGCAGGGAAAAAGAAAAGAGCTCATGTTTAAAGTAGGTTATGTAGGTAGTCATTGGCTTACAACCATTCATTTAGTCACTGTTCAAAGTTACCAAAAAAGTGATTTATGACTATTTTTTTTTTCACACTTAACAACTGTTGCACGGTCACATGATCAAAATTCAGGCACTTGGCAACTGGCATGTATTTATGACTGTTGCTCTGTCCTGTTTTCTTGTGATCATCATTTATAACCTTCCCAAACAGCTCCTGACAAGTAAAGTCAATGGGGGGAAGTCAAGTTTGCTTAATAACTGCATGGTTCACTTAACAGTTCGCAGTGATGCTTAACAACTGGCCAAAAAAAGATTGTAAAATAGGGCGCCACTCACTTAACAATTGCCTTGCTTACCAACAGAAATATTGGGCTCAGTTGTGATCATAAGGCAAGGACTACCTCTACGGTCTATAGAAAGCGTATAGCTGTCTTGGTGTTCATAGAAACCAGCTATGGTGAATTTCCATGTACGTGAACTCTGAAGGAAGTTTCATTCAGAATTGTGGTAGTCAGTGGAGTGATACCACATTAAACTGTCTACATCAGAGTTCCCCAACCTTTCTGGGTTGGCAGCCCAGGGGGGGCAAAGGCCCTGGAACACATACATACTGTCATGCATGCATGCATGCTGTTGTGGTTAGCCGGCAGAAGGTGCAGATGGCTGAGGAGAGCGAGGACTCTGATGAGAGGCCAGGACCATCAGGGAGTGGACTGCTGCCTTCAGAGATTGTGGAGTCTGGCAGCAGTGATGAGGAGGTTCTTGAGGAGCCTTTGCCAAGTGCGCGTGCATGCAGGATTGCTCAGAGGAGAGAGCAGTTACAGCAGCACCGGCTACTCAGGAGTAAGGCTGCGAAGTAATGACTCCTCCCTCAAGAAGATAAAAGCCAGGTTTGGAAAAGCGTTCTTTGCAGACAGCAAAGAAGCTCTGAAGCTCAACTGGTGGACATCTTAGTTTGTGTTTGGAGAATCTTGTAAATTAGTTATTATCTCTGGGTTTTTGGCAGCCTTGACAAACAACTTGGCAAGGCTCTCTCTTGTCAGAGCTAATTGTTGGAAAGCAGCCTTTTATCTGTAAAGGAACAGAATTGGGATTAAACTTTGAAAGGTGGGGGCTGCTGCCTTTATCTGTCTTTGCTCTCTGGGAACCTGGTTGGGTCAGATCACATGCATACGGGCCTTTGACCATGCACACTCCCTCGCGCCAGCATTGAGCAGGCGCTTGCCCCATTTGCATGCACTCATGAAGATCAACACTGGCACTAGTAGGGATATGTGCTCACGGTGACGCTAGCACCTGCGCCATGCTTGTGTGACACTGCAATTGTAGTGGGTGTGCACTTGCACACATGCACACACACTGGCCAACCACTCACACAGCCCGGTGGTCAACAGGCCATGGCCTGGTAGTGGGCTGCAGTCCATAGGTTGGGGATCCCTGGTCTACATTATCAGACTGAAGCAGCTATTTCATTTACTTAGTTACTTATTCATAGGATTAATATTCCAACTTTTATCCAGCTTCCAATTGTTGCCAACCTCATCAGTCCCATGAGGTTTACTCCAAAGTCAGCTGCAGAGTTTTCCATGATGGTGAATGGACTTGAACCTCAGTCTAGCAGCTTAGCCATTACACCACAATGGCTACTTTTGTAACCATGAGACAGGTATTACGAGCTGCAATGTCAGTTTTGTGGAACCACTTCAGGGCATTAGGGAAATGAAAATGCTGCTCTTGAATCTATATCTAGACCTATTATTTCAGTTTCCCACACAATGATGCTAGGCTGAGGACACTGGAGGAAATGGAAGTGGCAATGTGAATAGTTAGGCAAGGTTTTGTGAGTCTTGCTGGGTTGTTAGGATTCTAGCAGTTACTCTTAGGTGCTGGATGCTGCCAATGACCCTGAAGATGCATTATTATATGGGAGCTCTGTTCAATTGCATGGTGTCTCAAATGTATGAAGAGGCCATCCCTGATTAACACCATATCATTGCAAAGCAAGCTGGGTTCTGTAGAAAGTCAAGAGTTGTTCTCTATTGTTCAGAAGACTGGGCATAAGATAATTCTAGTTACAGGAACTCAAAATTCTGATTGAATATTAGGAAAATAAAAACCTAAGTTGGGCATTAGAATCAGTTTACCAGAGAAGTTCACTTAAGTCCAAGGTAAGGTGGAATAGAGGCTGTGTGGTCTCAGTCAGGTGTTCCAATTCTAGATGCCCAAGTCCAACTTAGCATCTTGGGGAAATGCAGCTGCTGGTTCTTTAACTGACTTTGATTGGGTTGTCAGCCAAGCCTAGGTAGACAAGATCAGAAAAGGGTACAGGAAGATTAGAACTATACACTTTATTAAGAGAAGGTACAATAACATGATCTTGTAAGTCTGGTTGTGCTATCCCACCCCTTCCTTTCCATACTCCCGTGAAGTAGAGAAGTGTTTGCTTGAGGCACTTCCAAATATTATCTTACTTTCCAGGAGTTAAAGAAAGTCTCTGCCTAGATAATTGTTTTCACATACTTCTATCAAGGTGATTTCCCTTACTACATGGGTGAATATATCCAATTTGTATTGTATGTTCAGTAAAATAAGCATGAAATGGAAACCACGTTTTGTTTTGAACCTGGAACAAACAGATTGTTTCTTGGAAGTTCTGCCAAGTTTCTGGCTGGGATATTGTTGGCAGAAAACCTGGAACAAATTAGAAGTTCCAGGTTTCAGCTGAAACAAAATCCAAACAAAACTTATAGGACAGGTAGAGCAAAGTTAGAGCACTTCTCCCCTCTTTCATATTGCCTGTGCATTGATCTACTCACCAGTCTTTCTGCTACCTTCCTTTCTCTACCTCTCCTTATGCTGCACTTTAAGCCAAGGACATTGGTGATGGCAGTAAGGAGAGGTATGGAAAAGAGGGCAGGCAGACCAATTGGATATGTTGGTTTGAAGTCAAAGACAGCTATGCAACTATCCACCTAGTCACCTTCTCATAATCTTACTAGTGACTTCTCTGTTGTGGCTACTGCCATCCATTGCTTTGGCTCTACCCCACTCTACCCACCCAAATATTTCTGCCTAGAATACACATGTTTTGATCTGCATACAAAGGACTAGAAACTAGTTGATTGTGTAATTCATATACAGAATAAAGAGCCAGTGGTTAGAATGCAGTATTGTAGGCTAACTCTGCCCACACCCAGGAGTTTGATCCTGATTGACTCAAGGTTGACCTTCCATCCTTCTGAGCTCAGTAAAAACTTAAATTGTTGGGGATAATATGCTGACTCTGTAAACCACTTAGAGAGGGCTGCACTATGAAGCAGTGTATGAAGCAGTCTAAATGCTATTGCTATTACTATTTTGAACTGCCACATTTAATAGCACGACATCATGTGTCGAAGGATAGACTATCTGTTCATATCTAGACCAGACTTGATATATGCTGGCATAATTCAAAATAGACAAGTTTAAACAACTATAATTTCTGTGGGTCCTGAGAAAGCTTTTGATATGTTTATTGAAATGTTTTTGATGTTAGCTTTGTATAATTTTGGAGGGATGTATTTTATTTAAATAATAGATAGATATCTATAATAATAGATATCAGAAATAATAGTTATTTGTGCTGCCAGAAATAGGCTCACTAAAAAGGAGTAATGAATAATCTGGAGTTTTGAATGTGGGATATCTTATTCTCACATATGTTCCATCATTTGATATTGCAGTCATCATGTGATGTGCTAACTTTATTGAATCGGTCCCATATAATTAAAACTGAGATGCTATCTTGACTTTTGCATTTTAGTAGACCCTATGTACATGACAGGATAGCACTTCCTATTTTTCATCTACATCAGAACTTTTAAAACCTGGCTACATTAAGATGTATGGACTTAAGTTCTGGCTGGAGGATTCTGAGAGATGAAGTCCACCCATCTTAAAATTACCAAGTTTGAAAAACATTGTCTAGGTCATGTCTATAGTCTTTTCCAAAGAAGTCCAATGATTCCCCAGTCTTATTAGGACAAGAGATTTGGAGGGTAATATTTGGGGAAAAGATTACTGACGTCACTCAATACATGGTACTTTCAATTTTCTGTGGATTTTTTTTTTTGTCTCAGTAAATCCATAGTTCTCTCTCTATCCCACTCACTTCTCTAAAACATGAATAGTTCTCATTCTAAAGTAATAGCATCTATGAAACAGTTTTGTAGTACTGCTTCAATTATTGCAAATATGGGAGCTTGTTAGAATGAAAGGGATTTTTCCAGAAGAGTTGCCCATTTCAACAAATTTGTACACTGTACTTTGGGAAAGTGGAGATAGCTACTTCAAACATGAATGGAGATGCTTCAAATAACAGTGTTCACATTTCTCATAATCAAAGAGTGATGGATACATACTAGTTCCTCATGGTGCTGTTCCCTTCTAAGGGAGATGAGTAATGTTACGCAAAGTACAGAAAAGAGTAAGATATAACACAATAAGCCAATAGAATTAAGGGGGAAGATGAGAAAAGGGGGAAGTATAACTAACCAAGTGAACAGAAGCTTCTACATGGATATGCTAACTTTATTTCAACACACATAAATCTTGCAGCAGATCACTATTAATCAGAACATTTCTACCACCATTTGCACATCTTAATATCTCCATCTTCCCATCTTTAAAAAACCTTCTACCAAATTATTCTATTTTATCTATTTGAGATTTTCATCATTTTCTGCATGTTTCTGTCAAACTAATTACCTTAGAGTTGAATGTTAAATTTTCAGATTTGCACTCCTTGATGCATCATACAACCCATCCATCATTCAGTGCAAAAAAAAATTTGGGTTCTCAGCCTAGGCAGCATCTCTTTAACAGAGCATATGCATAATTATATTTCTTCCCAGCACATTTCTGTCATTACTTCAAGCATTCCATATACATTTGTCCATCAATACTTTAAGTAATCAGGATGGTACCGTAGAGAAACAAATATTTGCAGGGGCTTGAGGCAATAAAAAGGTCCCTCAATGAAAGGGATGCTATAGGCTACAAAACTGTTCTGACCCAGCTCCCCAAACACGACAAATCCTCTGAAATTAACTCAAAGATTCCTTTATTAGGAGCACCAGCAGCCCTTCACACAAAGTTTCTCTCTCACCGCAGGCTAACAAGTCTGTCTGGCTGGAAGATGAATAGTTATCTGCACATTTATTCATCTCCACTCCCTCCCTTTTATCCCCAGAGCTAGAGTGGGGCTTCGCTAGCAGCAGTGGCTCTTCCGTCCCAAGGACCGGCCCATAGATTTCCATTGCTCTCCTCTCTTCCTTCTGCGCATCCATGCCTCAGGCACTGGACCCAGCTGTTCCTCCTCTTCCTCATCACCTCCAGACCTGGGGGCTGTTTACTCTCCATCTGAGGCCTGATGGACGGCCCAGGTTCTGCTTCTCTCTCTCCCCCCCCCCACCAGCTCCATTCCCTCTTCCCCCTTGGAACTCTCAGGTTACCTTGATGCTGACCCCGACTCCACCTCTTCCTCTGATTTGGGTGTTGGAGGGCCGGCGGCTGACAGGCCACAACAAAAAACAAGAGTACAAAGAGCTCCAGAGTGCCAGCTAATGTATATCAGGACACAGGGCTCAGGGGGACAGAGGAAATGTCTGGAAGCTTTCTAAGTCCAGCTACTCAGGCTGTTTAACTGAACTGTACAAATGTCATGCTATGAAAGTGTGCTGGTATTTAAAACAAAAGGCATAAGCAGAATGCCCAGATGGTGGTATAATTAGTTTCATAATTTTAAAACACTTCCGAACGGACCATTTTCCAAGTACCTCTGTGAGTTGGCTGGACAGTGATTTTGCAGTCAATAGATATTTGCATATTTCCAAAATTAAGTGTACCAAATCACTTTAATTTAATAGAGGATGCACACAGAAAAGTGGGCTTTGATCCCTCTATAACCCTCTGGGGCATTCTTCTTGATCCTGGCAGCCTCTGAACTTTTGGCTATGATTCCTTTTCCAAAGCAAAATGGATTCTTGACATGAGATGTCATGATGATGCAAGTGGAAAAAACAAGAGGGGTGAATTGGAATGTCTTCTGCTCTATTTATCACAACCACACTTTTATTTCTTTATTTCTGTTGGAGCAAAATAGTAGAGCATCCTTCTCAAAGGATAGCAGTTCTTGTCTGCAAAAATATAAGTGACTAGAGGGCTGTAAAGAGTTTGGATTTTATGTATCATTTTTCAGTGTGTCTCAACTTGGACAACTTTTAAGATATTTGAACTTCAACTCCCAGAAATCTCCAAATGGCATTAATATGTCCAGACATGTTAAAGTTGCCAAGGTTGAAAATGTTGCTTTAAAATATTCTGATCTTTACCCGCTTAAGGTAAACTTAAGGATAAAATGGAAATTTGTTAAAATGGACAAACTAAATATTATTGTTATTATGGTATTAATGTTATAGTGATGAATGTTATTGTAAACACTCTGATTATGATCGCCTGATTACGATCACTCAAACAACACACTGTTGATTGAAATGGATTTTTTATAAATTATGCTAATAAAGTAAATAAAACTTGGAAAAAAAGAAGTGGTTTATATATTATGTTTATGTATTAGCAATAGCAATAGCACTTAGACTTATATACCACTTCACAGTGCTTTATATCCCTCTCTAAGTGGTTTACAGAGTCAACATATTGCCCCCAACAATATGGGTCCTCATTTTACTGACCTCGGAAGGATGGAAGGCTGAGTCAACCTTGAGTCTGGTGAGATTTGAACTGCCAAATTGCAGATAGCTGGCAGTCAGTAGAAGTAGCCTGCAGTACTGCATTCTAACCACTACACCACCTAGACTCTTAATTAATTAATTTCTCAAGCCCTGTAAGGTTTTGTTTTTGTGCTGTACTGTTTTTACTTTCCAGAATCTGTTATCAATAGGCTGAGAGTCAGCACTGTTGTAAGAGGGTGCCATAATGGTTGAAATAACAGAATGATTGTAAGCATATTGGCTTTTAATTCTCTGTTAAAGTTGGCTATGTTAGCCATGCTTTCTTGCAGGCTTATTTTAATCCTGGGTTTTTTCAAAAAGGCGAAAAACCACACAATCAAATCAAGTAATATAGTAATACTCTTCCCACAACAAAGTAGACCACAGTTTGGTTCACTATGTTGGTCTTGGTAAATTTGGTAAAGATAATTATGTCTGCAGTTGAAGCTTTTCATCAGGATAAATCCAAGCTATGTTATACAGATCTATTGATAACTTCAATTTATTGTGTTACCAAATTGTTACTGTGCACTCATAAAAAGTCTGATCACATGTTCCCCAATGCTGTTGCCTGGTTTCATAACAGTGAATTTTATTTAAGTCTGTTCATTCTGAAAAGAATTGTGTTTGAGCTTTTGCCTTTTCCAAAATTAATTGTAGGATATATGATAGAGCATGATACAGAGTTGCACAGTCCAGGAGAAGGAAGTTGTAGATAATGTTAGAGCTCTCTGAATAGAAGTAAAATTTTAAAGTTTTCTGTACCCTTTGCTCTGTATATAGCATATTCTTAAATATATTGTTGCTCTTTGATGTGCTTAGTTTAAAACAGAATGAACAAGGAAATATATATTTATGGGACTGTGAGATTACCTGTATAATGTCAGAACATGCCCAGAAGTTTACATAATCTGGATAAATAAAATTAGCAGAGTCTTATGTGTTTAGTTTAACAAGAATTGTGAGCAAACTCAGCTTAAATACCTGTTGATTTAGTTGGCCACAGCAAAACTAGCTTTGAAATATGTTTGTTCAATCAAATCATGATGATTATTAGTGCCTCTAATGAGGCCTTGAGTCTTAGACAGGTCTTCATGTGAGTCAGAAGAAATGGAGAAGACATCTGGTGCTGCTTCTTGTTGTGATCATACAAAGATATGATCTAATGCAGTCAAAACTTCCCAAGCAAGGCAATAAAAGACAGTCACGTATTATGGCTGTAAAGCCATAGTTGAATTTCATAAGCCCCAATATTACATAAACTGCTTTGTTTCCTTGTCATAAATGCCTGAAGAAACAGAAGTATCAGAAATGTCATAATTTTTAAACTGCAACATTCAAGAACAGTATTGTTTGCTTCACTGACTCGCTTCCCTGACTCACAACCCGCTGTGGCTGTGCAGTTCACAGCAAATGATTAAACAAGAGTTTGTTTCTGGAATTTCTAGTGGTCCTTCATATGATGACTTGGATTCACTTTTATGGGTCTGCTCTGAGGATAATTAGCTAGGTTACAAAAATAGAATATTTCTCAAGAGGTCAGAATTAAATTTATTGATTTATTTTAAAACATCTTTATGTCCTTTCCTCTTAAAAGAGGGTTAATATACTATATATACTATAAAACATATAAAATGACAGATTATTTGACAGTCATACCCTGGCTTCAAAATGTATTCTATTTTAAAGCTTGAGGAAATTCAAGCTTTTGAGCAAGGTTTATATATTTTGGGCAATTTTATGTATTTCAATGTTTCTATTCCATGGATTTTTGGTAGTTTACAATCACCATGCATAATGCAAGTGTAGAAAAATCATAAAACTAACATCCTATTGGTCAACTCATTAGCCAGCGCCAAAACTATCAAGCTTATCTAAAACTCTGTTTTTCAAAGAGTCTTTTACACTACCAAGTTCAGGATTCACATTTTCTCTAGAAGCTGTTCATGAGTTCTGAATGGTTTTCATTGGTTTTTTCCCCCTGTCAGTCTGTAACCATCCTGTGAGTTACAACCCAGCAGCCATATATTCAATGGTTGACACAGGTTTGGAAAGCCTGATAAGACTTCCCATAAACAGCACAATCTATAAGGAAGGAGAAGTGGGTTAAGGGAAGGATTTGAGATTTCATTTGGGGGGGCGGGGGTGGCAGTAAGAGAAGAAAATAGTGCATCTTTAGAGAAATAGCTTCTTGAACATAAAACGGCTGCTTGGCATGTTATTGGCTACCTTGCACACAGTGTGAGCAGTGAGACTTAAAATCCTTTCACTTGTTTGTTTTTTGATCTCAAGCTACCTGGGTAATCAAGGTTTTTATTAAATTTGAAATGTATTTGAGATATTCCCAAAGACGCTTTTTTCAAAAGCCAAGTGGACTTTCTTTGTTTTTTGCTTGAAGATGTTTCGCTTCTCATCCAAGAAGCTTCTTCAGTTCTGAATGAATGGTGGAGAATGGAAGGATTTATATTCCTTGCAGTCATCTGGTCATTAGCCCTCTTCTTGAGAGTCAATGAAAAATATTCTCAGAAAAATAATTGACTCTCAAAAAGATACTGCATAATTTATTGTAATTTTATGGACATTGTTATTAGAAATATTCTCTATTTCTAATCTCCAGGGTAAATTTATCCTTACTATTCTGTTTTCTCAAGTCTGTCTGCCTCAGGGTAAGATAATAACTTTCAGCCCTATTTATTATAGTGACCACTAATAATTTCCTAAGCATTTTTCATCTTTCTCTTGGAAAGTGTCTGTGGTAACCCATGCAGTTTTGTTTGGTAAAGTCTAAATTCTGTTTGAAAAGCAAAAACATGTTTTATTGTTAACTCTTTTTGCCATATGTCTGATTCCTTATAAAAGGATGAATTGTGGTCTGTGGAAGTGTAAAATAAACATTTTAAAATTTAGCTTGTTGTCAGCACATCTTTTTTTTAAACTTATAGTAGAACAGCATAATTTAAATTATACACACCATTTTTCACTAGTGTTGTAACTTTGAATTATTTAAATGCTGGGAATTGAAATCAATTGGAAAAAGCAGGTACATAAGCTTCTCTTTTACAAACTTTATCTTCCTTTTTTAATTTTTGTGTGATCATATGATTGGAATTATAAGAAAGGAAAAAATTCACTCGTACCTCCGAATCTAGCTGAACAAAGTTACAAGTATGCTCACATACTGGACCTAAAACAAATCACCCACAGTGTGGCTTAATATGATAACTTGCTTAAACCATGCTAAGACTATCTCTGTGTCTCCACAATATGTGAAAATCCAAATTATCAACTCAATTTTTGCACAGCCTATTGCGCCATGTGCACATAGCCTTTTGTTTGATAGTATTTGCCATTAAAGTTACAAGTATATAGAAACCATTTGCAGCCTGGAATTAATAAAACAATTGTGCTTTTATTTTAATTTGCTGCTCTCATTCTGTTTTCAAGATTTGGTGGTAGGACTGCTGTTCTCTCTTTATGGGAAAAAAGGACTTTACTGTAAGCTGCCCCAAGGAGGAGTGGGATCTTGATTTTTCTAGCAAACATCTGGTAAGATTCAGCTCCATATTCCCCAAAATATCTTGTCTCCCAAATCTCAGCCAAAAAAAAATAAAATTTCTCAGTGCATGTTTAAGAGCGCCAGGAGAAACTGAGTCAGAGTTGGTGTCTTAAGACAGATTGGTTCAGAAACATTTAAATTTTGTTGTTGTTGTTCCTGCACTGATAGATAGAAGTAGAAAGAGACAAACTCCAGAATTTGTGAATAAAGCAGTTCTAGCAGCAGGACAACTTCACAAAGAAGAGTGGAACTGCAATACTTTTATGACATTTGCTGAAAGCATGTTCTGACCCCAACCCTTTTCCAATAAAACAAACACAAACCAAAGGGAACAGAAACCTTTTAATGATTCTTACGAATCCCCAATTAAAAGGCTGCTGCAGACTAATTAACTCTGATAAGCACAAGCTTCACCAAAAATGTACTAGTCTGCCAAGAATAACAGATAAGAAATATTTCACAACACAAAAGTCTTCAAATACCAACTTAAGATACTGTAATGTCCACGAGGCTGAGTTTCAAAACATCTTTGCTTCCTGCAAAGAACGTTCTCTTCACAGCTGGCTTTTATCTTCTTAAAGGAGCGGTCATTACCTTGCAGCCTTACTCCTGAGTCACCCATGCTGCTGTAACTGCTCTTTCCTGTGAGCAACCCTGCATGCATGCACACTTGGCACAGGCTCCTCAGGAGCCTCCTCATCGCTGCTGCCAGCCCCCACAATCTCTGAAGGCATCAGTCTAGTCCCTAATGGTCCTGGCCCCTCATTTGAGTCCTCACTCTCCTCAGCCGTCCGCACCTGTTGCCGGCTAACAACAACAGTGCAAGCCTCCTTTTCTGGGTCTAGTTTAAAACATTTACCCAACAACATAGTTTAACTGTTGATGTTGGGCAGTGGTGGGATCAACAATTTTTACTACCAGTTCTGTAGGCATAGCTTGGTGGGCATGGTGTGGCTTTGTGGGCATGACAGGGGAAGGATACTATAAAATCCCCATTCTCTCCCCACCCCACTAACCTGCTTTCCAGCTCCGTTCTCCTGTGCAGGGCAACAAAAGAAGATCCAGCCGATCAGCTGGGACTCAGGAGGCAGAGAATAGATGGGGGTGGGGCCAGTCAGAGATGGTATCTGCTGGTTCTCCAAACTACTCAAAATTTCCTCTACTGGTTCTTCAGATCTGTCCAGAACCTGCTGAATACCACCTCTGATGTTGGGCTTGATCCGGAAAGGCTCTGTTGAAATCCTTGCTTGACTACACTGGGTGACTTTGGGCTTGTGCCCTACACCCAAAAGAACTGTGGTTGTGATAGAAAAAAATAAGGAAAAGGGGTTTTGTATACAGTTAGTCCTCAACTTATAGCCACTATTGAGCCCAAATTTTGTGTTGCTAAGTGAAACAGTTGAGTGAATTTTGCCCCATTTTACAATCTTTCATGCCACAGTTAAGTGAATTGTTGCAGTTAAGTTAGTAACACGGTTATTAAGTGAATCTGGGCTCTCCATTGACTTTGTTCCCAAAGGGGAAATCACGTGATCCCAGGATACTACAAGGGCCTTAAATATGAACTAGTTGCCAAGTGTCTGAGTTTCAGTCACATTACCATGGGGGTGGCACAACAGTTCTGGGAAAGACAGTCATAAGTCACTTTTTTCAGTGCCATTGTAACTTTGGATGGTCACTAAATGATTTGATGTAAGTTGAGGACTACCTGTGCTACTTGGAGTTTTCAAAGGGCATCAATGTACTGCAAGTCTCTTAGGAATCTGGGGATGGAATATGAACAGCCACTTGGGAGAGAAGGAAATCATCCCAAATCATGTGCAAATCCACCCATTAGTATTTTTTTCCCCACTGTTCAACATGTGAAATGATTATTTTAGCCTCTGATTCCAGGAAGGAAGGAAGGAAGGAAGGAAGGAAGGAAGGAAGGAAGGAAGGAAGGAAGGAAGGAAGGAAATGTCCAGAAAGCACACACAGATGACTGATTCAGCAGGATTCGTTAACTTCTTTATATACATAATAATATATAAGTACATTTACAATACCATTGGCAGATTCTTCCAACGTGATAGCAGTTACAGGCAAAACATAAGCAGAGGAGAGAAACGCACAGAACAGTTTCAGTTTTGATTTGGAGTTGCAGACAAGAATGCAGCTTTAGAGCTCAGAGCTTGTAATAGAGCTCCTTTCCATTTTCAGTTTCCAAACAGTCCTTATTGGCTGGCTTAGTTGCTATGCCTATTCCTTGGCTGACCTTGTTACCATGCTTCTGCCGGTTCATGAATATTCTGACAGAAATTGAGAAAAGGACAAGGAGAAAAAAAAAGATCAATCAAATAAAAATAATCAAATTTCATTCTGGTCAAGCTTTACCCCTGATAACTTGATGAAGTTGGCTTTTGTCCACAACAGTATGGAACTGGGGTTTGTTTGTTTGTTTTCAACTTGCTGGACCAGGGTTTTTCTATGTCTGCAACTTTAAGATGCATTGATTTCATTCAACTTCCAGAAGTCCTCAACCAACTAATGGGGAATATTGGCTGAGCAATTCTGCGAACTGAAGTCCATACCTTTTAAATTTGCCAAATACTATCCTGGGCTTTAGTCCTTTTATTTATTTCCATCGAATCACTAACAAATCCAACCTTCCTTACCTTGTGATTAATTATGGTCAGTTAAGTGCAGAGGTGGCATTCAGCCAGTTCTGACCATTTCTGGAGAGCCAGTAGCGGAAATTTTGAGTAGTTCGAAGAAGCGGCAAATATCACCTCTGACTGAAGATTTTACAGTATCCTTCCCCTGCCAATCCTACCAAGCCATGCCCACAGAACCAGTAGTAAAAAAAATTTGAATCCCACCACTGGTTAAGAGGTATTACCTACATGGGCCTCAATGAGACATTTAAATTTTAAGAAGAATGGACTGCATTCAACTCCCAGAAGTCTTCAACCAACTATTGGGGAATGTTGGCTGAGGAATTCTGGGAACTGAAGTCCACACTTCTTAATACCACCCTGGGCTTTAGTCCTTTTATTTATTTGTCATGTTCCATCGAATCACTAACAAATCTAACCTTTCTTACCTTATGATTAATCACGGACGGTTGAGTGGTATTACCTACATGGACCTCAATGAGACACTTAAATGAAAAAAAAAAAGTGGCCTAAACACCAGCAAAGATAGATTTTCCTGTGATTAAGCTTCTGGTTTTTGGCTTAGACGTGGGCATGCATTCCAGGTTTGCATCTCGTTGCCTTTTACAAGGAAAGGCAGAACATTGTTTTCTCAGTTTGTTTTCCTCTAAAGACAACAATAAGAAGTCAATCGTCAGGTAAGTATCGGTATTGCACTGTATAAATAGCTGCCGTGAATAATTTATCAGGTAGCAGAAGTAGACGTTTTGTGCTGCATTGAATGGAATTTAGTCCATTTGCTTTCAACTGGGACAGCCACTTAAATTCTGGAGCCTTGTGCATCTTAACCAAGAACAAAGAAAATAAAGATTCAGCTTCCTACAGTCACTTGATAGGTTTTTCAACTATCTGATTTGTTTCTGACTCCCAATGAAATGGGAACATCACATCTTATTTCTAATCAAAGGCATCATTGTTGAGTAGAGCACAACTCTGGCTTGTGAATTAAGTATTGTAAAAGTGATTTGAGATTCTGTTATGGGTTCCCCCCTCCCTAATATTTTGTTTAATTTAATCATATTTATTTTTTCTCTAAAGAATTCTAAGAGATTGGAATTAACTCAAGCATCCTCCAGGGCAAATTATTCTTTTTTTTCTTGAAAATAAATTTTGATCACACTTTTTCTAATAATGATAATCAAAATGGGTTGCAGAATGGGCTAGAGAGGGAATTACCCTGATCAGTTTGCCTTCTGATAGATACAATTATTTTTTTCAAAATGGTATGTGTACTATTGGTATAATCACCCAATGGTGAAAGCTCAAAGTTTTGAAAGTCTTCGTTGTATCAACAAGATTAACTACATTTAAGATGTAGTCCAACTGATACCATTGGCAGCTTTCACCTTGGGCCAAATAGTAGCTGCCAGGACAAAAATTAGGAAAACAAGACACTACTATGCCCTTCTTTCCCAGTAGAAATGTACGCTTGTGAGAGTTGGACCACGACCACAAGGAAGGAAAAAAATGATGCTTTTGAATTGTGGTGCTGGAGAAGACTCTTGAGTTTCTTGGACTGCAAGGAGATCAAATCAGTCTGCCCCGAAGGAAATCAACTTGACCAGAAGTGGTATTCATCCAGTTCGGACCGGTTCTGGCATACCAGTAACGGAAATTTTAACTAGTTTGAAGAACCAGCAAATACCATCTCTGGTTGGTCCCGTCCACCTGCTCTTGTCTTTACCTCTCCTATATTCCCTTGTTTTTTTTAGCTCAGCTGATTTGTGTAGCAGAACGGATTGCCATGCCTCAGCTGAGCTAAAAAGCAGTTCAGCTTACCAGTGTTGAGATCTTTGAGCCTTCCGCGTACATGCATAGAACCACACATAGAACTGGTAGGAAACTATTTGGAAACCCATCACTGACTCTGACTCTTCTCTGAAAGGGCAGAAACTGAAGCAGAAGTTCAATATTTTGGCCAGCAAATGAAAAGAGGAGGAGTCATTGGAAAACCACTGATGTTGGGAAATGTTGGTGGCAAAAGAAGAAGGGGTAGCAGAGGATGAGAGGGTGTGGTAGTGTCATCAACACAACAAACATGAATTTGGGCAAACTCCAGGAGACAGTGGAGGAAAAAGAGGGGAGTGGCTGATATGCTATGGTCCAAGGGTCTGTAAAGAGTCAAACATGACTTAGGGACTGAACAACAATTCATGACAAAATGTGGAGGTGGAAAGAATGTTTCATAAAGGAACATAGACAGAGGTGGTATTCAGCAGGTTCTGACCAGTTCTGGAGAACCGGTAGTGGAATTTTTGAGGAGTTCGGAGAACCAGTAGTGGAAATTTTGAGTAGTTTGACTAGTCTGACTGGCCCCACCCCATCTATTCTCTGCCTCCCAAGTCCCAGCTGATCGGCTGGGTCTTCTTTTGTTTCCCTGCACAGGAGAATGGAGTTGGGAAGAGCTAGGTGGGTGGGAAGGGAATGCAGTATCCTTACCCTGGAGTGGGGTGGGAATGGAGATTTTACAGTATCCTTCCCCTGCCACGCCTACCGAGCCATGCCACACCCACCGAGCCACACCCACAAAACAATAGTAAAACATTTTGAATCCCACCACTGAACATAGGGGTCACTTTTCTTAATAAATCTCTGCTGTGAGCAGAACTTGAAGATTTCATGATGTATTTGCTTAGATTGCATTTGGGTAATTATTCTGAAAAAATTTCAATGTTTATATCATCCACAATTTGTAACTGTCATGCTCTTTGGTATTTATTTTCAGGTATCAGCTCTTTGAGGTAGGCCTGGTCAGGAAATAGACTTCTCAAGAATAGAACTATGTTCAGATAAAACTGAATGAAAGGTAAATGCCTGACTGTCTTTTCCACCCCACCCCCCACCCTTTTAATACATTTATTCCTGATGAACAATTACCCTTCCCA
This sequence comes from Pseudonaja textilis, assembly GCF_049901715.1. Classification (NCBI taxonomy): domain Eukaryota; kingdom Metazoa; phylum Chordata; class Lepidosauria; order Squamata; family Elapidae; genus Pseudonaja; species Pseudonaja textilis. The sequence goes on along the minus strand of NC_141992.1, from coordinate 180,047,977 downwards.
TTCTAGCTGCTATTAGCCTCATAAGTAAGGTCTGGTGGCTCATTGGAGATTTAATAAAAACATCATTACTGATGATCTTCATAATTAGGAAAGACAGCAAGATGAGAATGCATTACTTAGATATTTGCTACATATCTTGCCTCCTGCTGATGTAGCAATGTCCTTGTAGCCAATAGTTTAAGTCAGATGTTTTCCCCTCTTCAATTGTCATTGTTTATATGGATAAACCTTCTATTAGGAAGTAATAGGGTTCCTTCAAAACAGAGAGAGGGGAATACATATAATTTAGCTTGCAATTCTACATTGACATGCATGCAGTTACTTGCAGCAGTCATATGATATTAATATCTTAGAGTAACTATGGAAATGTCAATACAGGCAGGCAAATTTATCCTTTTGCACAATTAACAACTTCCAAAGTACCATATGGATATACTGAGAGCCTCATTATTATGAGGTGTCTCAGGCTATAAAAGCTTCATGGTCTTAGTTGAAGCTCTCTGGATCCCCCAAAGAGCAGCTGGACATTTCAAGGAAATTAAATATGTACAGCACTGATATATTAAGAGAACTGGATTGCTGGAAAGTTATTGATTAAAGAGGGCTACTTTTCCTCAACGATAATTTCCTCAATGATGATTATATAAAGAGGAAAGTAAGATGAAAGGTATTACGGATGCCAATTCATAAAATAAAGGAAGCATCACATACTACTTAATATTACACATGAAGAATCTGAAGTGTTAACATCAGAATATTGCTATACGTGATCTTTAAAAACCTGTAATCAGATTAGCGTTTGATTTAAAACTCCATCTTTAGATAGAATGGGGCACTAGAAGAAATTTTGGAGTGCAAATCCTTTGTCAGAAACTTGGTAGGGGAACAGTAGTTGCTGAGATATGTTTAGGAAATCAGCATGAAAATAATTATACTGATTATAAAATGCATGTCATAAACTGCAAAAGCAGGAACTTGTTTGCTATACATTAAGACTATATCTTAAATAACTAACTTGAGTTTTAAAATGTATTTTTCTTTATCTGTGGATGCTTTTATCAATGAATATGCAGACCCTTATCATTATTAATCAATTCTTCAGGATAGAATTTGAGTATATTCTCATACTCATATAAAATAGTAGACTTTCCAGTGGAGATAGAATTAGATCAGATTTTGCTGCAATAGTTTCTTTAATGTACAGGACCACTCCTCTTTTCTTACAGTTAGTCAAGGAAAATAAAAATAAAAATTTTAAATAAAAATTAAAAAAAGAATTAGATCAGAGCAAGGCAATTACGTGCAGAAGTGGCAGAATTACAATGCTCGGCGCCTTTTGTTCAACGCCAGTGTGAAGATAGGATTACCATACTCGGCTGAGATACAATCCCTGCTTAACCCTGTGCTGCCATCTAATGATAATCTGGATCTTTGCAGCCCTTAGTGATGCAAGCATTTAGTCAATGATTGTTTTACACACACTGCAGAAGCTTAGTCACTGGCTTTATAACTTTCTTTTCAATGAATCACACTGAAATGGTTATTAGTTAGGTAGTCAGAGGCTCAAAGGGGGAAAAAAAGCATATTTCTTTTCATAAAGACAGAAACAGTAGGCTGAAAGGCTGAAATGTAAGAATAATATTGTGCTAAATTGCATTAAGTACACAGTTGTCTGATACCCTTGGACTCTGGAACTGAAACTGCTTCCTACTTTGTTGTCAAGGACCCCCCCTACAAGTTTGAAATACTATAAAGATAACACGGCACCCAGTATAGCCAGTAACAATTGAACATCTGCCTTGGGTAAAACATGGAAGGACGTGTCATATTAGTTGATGAATAAAAGTAAGGATAAGGGAGGGAGGGAGGAAGGTTTAACCAAAGTCACAGCAACTTTGGAAGTATACACATTTTTCAAACATTATTACATCTTTAACAGCAAGTTAGCACCTAGAAATTTATTAGGTGATTTTTTTTCCTTGACAAGAATAAAGTGGAGAAAACTTTAATGCATTGATTTTGATATATCAGTTGATAATCTTGTCTCCAAGGAAAAATGGCTACAGAAATCCTGCAGAGTTTTATGGAAATAAAAAAAAAATATCATGGAGCAATAGGGACTGCTTTACATCAAGCAGACAACTAATTCAACAATCTCAATACCAGGGAGATTTACACAACACAGTAAAACACAATGTTTTTAGATTGGTTTGGATCTGTCATATGATTTATATACTTCATGTTTTAAGGTGATGAGTTAAAAGGGCTGTTTTCTTTGTTCAAGAAAACGTGACTATTTTCTTGACTTTTCAACTTGTGATTTGGAAACCTAATTTCTTTCTCTCTCTCTCCGTTTCTTCCACCCTCCCTCCTCCTCTCTCTCTCCCTCCCTCCTTCTCTCTCTCTCTCCCTCCCCTCTCTCCTCCTCCCTCTCTCCCCCCAAGTTTGAAACACTATAAAGATAATACAGCACCCAGTATAACCAGTAACATTCAGGCAGTAGCCAATGAATATCTACAACCAAAAAAATCTAACATATATACTGTATATATTTATTCAGAGCTTAAAATGGTATAATGCTTTTAATATCCAAATATCTAATGTTCAAAACATGTCTCTACAGATAAACATACAGGTAGTCCTTGATGTACAACCACAAATGAGCCCAAAATTTATATTACTAAGCAAGAAATTTCTTAAGTGAGTTTTGCCCCAATTTATGGCTTTTCTTGACACATTTGTTAAGTGAATCACTGCAGTTGTTAAGTTAGTAACACAGTTAGGGAATCTGGCTTCCCCATTGACTTTGCTAGTTAGGTCACAAAAGAGATCACATGACCCCTGGGAAACTGTAATTGTCATAAATATGAGCCAGTTATCAAGCCTCTGATGTAAATCACATGGGGATGCTGCAACAGTCATAAGTGTGAAAAATTGTCATAAGTCCATTTTTCAGTGCTGTTGTAACTTCAAACGGTCACTAAATGAACTGTTGTAAGTTGAGGACTACCTGTGTTTGGTTAGCATAAGTTGGAGATGACAAGGGGAGCCTGAGGGAGAAGTCAAACATGTCATCAGTCTTGAATCCCTTTGCAGCCCATCTTGAATTCCTCTGATTCTTATCTACTCCTAATTTGCTTTGACCATTAATAGTTCAGATTCTTGTAGAGAGCATGAATTAGCAATAAACCTTTCTATTCATTTTAAATGGCCTGGACTTTTTGCTTTTCGTGCATTTGACATTAATCAGAACTTGTCTGATCTGTCCCGTGAGCTCAGTCTGGTCATCTTTGACATCATAACTTTAAATCATTAAAAGGAAGGAAGGAAGGAAGAAAAATGTAAATAAGAAATAGTATACTGGAAGAGTACTGCAAATCAGAGATCCCTGATCTTTTTGATACCAGAGACGGTTTCATGGAAGATAATTTTTCCACACACCAGCTGTGAGGAATGGTTTTGGTTTCTCTCCATCTCTGGCCACTCACTTCCAGCTGTGTGGCCCACTTCCTAACAGGCCACAGACCATTACCATTCCATGGCCCAGGGCAGTGTTGGGATTCAACTTTTTTTACCACCGGTTCTGTGGGCATGGTTTGGTGAGCACCAGAAGTGGTATTCAGCAGGTTCTGACCAGGCCTAGAGAACCGGTAGTGGAAGTTTTGAGTAGTTCAGGAAACCAGCAAATACCACCTCTGACTGGAGATTTTACAGTATCCTTCCCCTGCCACGCCCACCAAGCCACGCCCACAGAACCGGTAGTAAAAAAAATTGAATCCCACCACTGCTTTACGCATGCACAGAGGGTTTACTACCGACCTTCTCCTGCAATCCTGTACTCTCCCTGAGTCGTCAACAGCTGACGCATGGCAATCCAGTGTGCCGTGTGAAACAGCTGAGCTTCAAACCAGCACATAAAGGTCTGTATAGAGCCTGGTTGGGCAGGTGGGCCCAGCAGCTGATCATTGGAGCGAATCGGTTCATTCACAGATGATCCTTGGAGCTATCAGTTCAGCCGAATTGGGACAAACCGGTGGAATACCATCCCTGGCCCAGGGGTTGGAGACCCCTGCTGTAAATGATATGTAGATCATTGTCTACTCTTAACAATTGTTCAAATATTTGGCAGATGTCTTCTAAATTACTTACCCTAATCTTATTTTTTCTGGAGTTATCAGAAATCAAACTCAGAAATTATTCATGCAACACCTGAGTGTCACCTGAAGGTATGTATTCATCATTACAAACAGCAATGTATCTTTTTCCAAGTACATATTAAAGTACAGAGTTATTGCACAACAAAAAACATATTGTCAAAACTATGATTTTCCCAGTTGCAATAACATGGCTGTAAAAGGCAGAATAAAATCAAATCTGAAGTTTGCATTGGAAAATGCTGTTGGGATACTCTGAGCAAATCATTTAATGCTAGAAGATATAAAAGCAAACTGGTCACCAAAGGCTCTCGTAATGAAGCTAAAGCTTAAATATTTTAGACACCTAATACAAAAACAAAAGTCAGTTGATGACTGATTGGAAAAAAATAAATGCAATCAAATTAGCAGCTTAGAGAAGTCAGTTTGATTAATGTTGCAAATACAAGCTTATAAGAACGGGAAAAAAAATGCAGTCCACCAGGGCATGAAAAGTCAGAGGTAACAAATGACAGAAAAAATACCAGATGCTGGTCATTGATCACCAAAATGATATCGCCAATCCTCCTGAATTCTATTGCCAAATGATAGTTGCAAACCTTCCACTGCAAGATATCTATACACTCTAAGCCCAGGGTCTCCAATCTTGGCAATTTGAAGACTTGTGGACTTCAACTCCCAGAATTCCTCAGTCAACAAATTCTGGGAATTGAAGTCCACAAGTATTCAAGTTGCCAAGATTGGAGACCCCTGCTCTAAGCAAATATACATAGGCCTTTTCCAGAGCCCACTTTTATGCCTTCCCGTCTACTCTGCTGGTGGGAAGATTTCATTGGGCTCTTTACTTGCAGCGACTGTGCCCTTGAGGAACCACGGAAGTAGAGATTCTTGCCAATGTCCTTTTTATGAAGCCCCAGGTTGTGCTTTGATCTCCCTAATCATCTATATATTTGAAGGTCCTATATCACTGAAATTGAGTGTAGTGTAAAAAAACCTGTGACAGTCATGTTGAAAAATTATAATGTTTATTACTTTTTAAGAGATGCTAACTCTACCCTCACATACCAGGTAGCCAAATATCTCCAACAAGTCATACGATTGTGCAAAACTTTTAATTAAATATGTTGTTTTATTGTCTTACCACTTTTGCTTCTCTTCTGAAAATGGCTGTACCAAGCTATTCCTTTTTTCCTACTTTGTAAAGGCTGGCCAAAGACCATAACAGAAAGATTTGATTTGATCTTATTTGATTTCATTCCAGCTGCTAAGCTTTGTGTGAAAGTAGAACAGACTGCCTCCGGAAAAATTGGTTCTCCATTGCTCAAGATATTTAAGCAAAAAATAAAATCACATGACACTTGTAAATTTCTGCACTGAACTTTCTCCAGGTGCCCCACCCAATATTAAGGTATGTTGAAAAGGAAACCAATAAAAAGTAAGCTTGGCAAACAAATCTTCCCTGTATGCTTGCTTATTTATTACATTTCTACATGTATATTTTATCTTATCGAGAACCAGTTTGGAATAGCAGATAAAGCTTGGCTTGAAACTGGGAGACTATGACTTCTAGTTCTGTCTTAAGCTTGAAGCCAACTTGATGACTTTGGACAACTCTCCCAGGCCTAGGAATGAGACTATGGCAAACTACTTCCAAAACCTATTGCCAAGAAGACTTGCCATGTACTCATCAAGAGCCAAGACAAGATAGGGTTTTCCTTTAACATTAACATGTGGATTATTACATAGAGCTGCAACTCACAGAAGCTCATCATCAATTGAACTGCAGATTTAGTCCTCTATGTAGGATCCATTAAACAAAAGCTCTCAAGAGCTTCCATATAATAAAATACAAGTTGAACAGTCAAGAACTTGTTGATGATCCAAACTCTGTCAAGGACCTTGGAGTACTCATCTCTAATGATCTAAGTGTCAAAAAGGCATTAAGAGTTGTTAACCTAATCCTACGTAGCTTTTTCTCTGGTAATATCACACTACTAACTAGAGCATACAAAACATTTGCTAGACCAATACTTGAATACAGCTTATCAGTCTGGAACCCACATTACGTATCTGATATTAACACAGTTGAGAAAGTCCAGAAATATATCACAAGAAGAGTTCTCCACTCCTCTACTCATTGCAGAATACCTTATGCCACTAGACTTGAAATTCTAGACCTAGATAACCTAGAACTATGCCGCCTTCAGTCCAATCTAAGTATAGTATATAAAATCATACATTGCAATGTCCTACCTGTCAATGAATACTTCAGTTTCAACCATAACAATACGAGAGCACACAATAGATACAAACTCAAGGTTAACCACACCAAACTTAATTGCAGGAAATACGACTTCAGCAACACAGTGGTCAATATTCTGTCTTTTGGTTCACTTGCTGAATATAAAGACAGATAGATAACTCTACAAATTCCTCCATACAAACTTTCTTTTATTGGATTTTATTAGGTATCCTCAAGGTAACTCACAGTTATGTCGAGATGCATCTAATGTCCAATTCTTTGCATAGTTGAAATCGTAGTGTAAATGATAGTAATCTTTCTATCCCATATTTCATCCCATAGTAGTAGAACCAGGGGTAGAGATGCTACCATGAGGCTGTGTTCAGGCAAGAGTGAAGAAACTTCCCTCAACCCACCAAGGGTCAATTCAGAGACCAATCAGCGTTACAGATGTGGCCACATGACATGAACTACATTTCCCAGGATACCTTAACTACATTTACCCTTAAGGGGACAGCTCTCAATTCCTAACTAACTATCAAATCCCATTTACCCTAAACTGTCTGGACAGCACAGTCAATGTCTGGAATACTCTTTCTGACTCTGTGGTTTCTTCCCCAAACCCCAAAAACTTTAACCTTAGACTGTCTACTATTGACCTCACCCCATTCCTAAGAGGACTGTAGGGGCGATGCATAAGCGCCCCAATGTGCCTACCATCCCTATCCTATTGTTTATTTTTATTTTTATTATATGTATCCATTTCATGTATTCATAACTATGTTTATACTTATACTATTATCTTGTAAGCGATTGACAAATCAAATAAATAAAAATAAATAAATATATAGAATGTAACTGAATGCATTAATGCCAAATACAGGAAGCAATTTCTGATCCTCCAAATGTTACTGAATTTCAGCTTCCAGTCATCCTGCTCAACACAACCATGGCTAGTACTATTGTGAGTTGCGGTTCTGCAACATTTGAAGATTTGCAGGTTGATCGTGCTAATCAGAAAGGGGCCTCCATCTTTGGAAACAATGCACCTCTGATTCCCACTCCCCAGGAGAAATAAGGAGTCCTCTAGTTATTGCAATAAAATTCCCATGGTTTATAATGATAAACACGGAATCGTATCACAGCAACTCTTGAATGCATTTTGCCATCCTTGCAATATAACTTGGGGTTTCTTTTTTAAAAAAATATTAATTTTCTTTTATCATCATTTTTTCTTTTATCTTGTATTAACAAAAGTAAAATACAAAACAGAAAAACAAACATCCAATGCTAGCAATGAAAAAAAACCTTTGTACAAAAAAAAAGTCCAATAGGCCTAGCATTAAACATAAAGATGGATGCTGAAAAATAAATAAATAAATAAATAAATAAAAATACAATAATATACAATGCATTACAACTTGGGGATTCTGACCATTGATGTAGGGCTATAATATAATGGCTGCAAAAATCTAGATAACAGCAAAAAAGAAATGCAGAAAAATCTATGTCTTTGTAGCCTAGTCCAGTAGTCATTTGAGATGGTACAGCACAGATCTGGGAGTTTTATACCTTTGACAAAATAAAAGCATCATCCAAAGGATTATTTGGGACAACTACAATAACTTAAAATTCAATTTTCCTTCTTCTTATATATCACTGTAATATACTGTATTGCATAATAATCCAATGTTATTCCAGATTTAAAAATTTATTAGAGACTAAAGAGATTCATAAAAGATGCTGAAATATCATTTTTATGGGCACTCTAATGTAACAGCACCCTCTTGTGAAATTCTAGTGCAAGTTGTAGGTTTGGTCAATTGTTACAAATGTTAAGAAGATTAATATAGGAAGGAGAAGGGAAGACTTCAGCTCCTTAGAATAATATGATTCAGCTGTTGCCTTGCAGGTGAATTGGATGGCAATTGCCATTACACCAGCAAGATATCTACTTTAATCATAAGGATTTCAATGTATAAAATCATTACCAACGATGATCAGAGTCAACATCAGAGAACACAGAATAATATGGTTGGAAGGGATCAGGATTCAAAAATTTTACTACCAGTTCTGTGGGCGTGGCTTGGTGGGTGTGATGTGGCTTGATGGGTGTGGCTTGGTGGGCGTGGCAGGAGAAGGATACTGTAAAATCTCCCTTCCCACCCCACTCCAGGGGAAGGATACTGTAAAGTCCCCATTCTCTCCCCACCCCACTAACCTGCTTTTGAGCTCCGTTCTCCTGTGCAGGGCAACCAAAGAAGACCCAGCTGATCAGCTGGGACTCAGGAAGCAGAGAATAGATGGGGGCAGGGCCAACCAGAGGTGGTATTTGCCGGTTCTTCAAACTACTCAAAATTTCCACTACCGGTTCTCCAGAATTGGTCAGAGCCTGCTGAATACCAGCTCTCGAAGGGACCTTGGAGATCTTCTAGTCTAACCACTGCTCAAGCTGGAGATCCTATATCATTCTGAACAAATGGCTATCCAGTCTCTTCTTGAAAATTTCCAGTGCTGGAGCTCCCACAACTTCGAGAAGTAAGCTGTTCCACTGATTAGTTATTCTCATTGTCAGGAAATTTCTCCTTGGTTCTAGGCTGAATCTCTCTTTAATGATCTTTCATCTGTTACTTCTTTTCCTGCCCTCAGGTACTTTGAAGAACAGATCAATCCCTTCTTCTCTGTGACAGCTCCTTAAGTCCTGCAAAACTGTTATTGTATCAGCCAGTGTTGGCAAACCTTTTCAGTACCGAGTGCCGAAACAGGAGCACACGTGCACATGTGGAGGGAGCCCTCTTCCAGTTTCCAGCACTCCCACACGTGCGAAGACCAGCTGGCTGGAAACCAAAAGAGCAACGGGGGATGGCTGACGTGCCCGGAGAGATAGCTCTGCGTGCCACTTTTGACACACGTGCAATAGGTTCACCATCATGGGACTAGACACAAATATTTCTCTCAATCAAATAGCAAACACAAAAACATGCCATTTCCATCACCCTGAGGGCTTTGAACAGGAAGCCAAACTCTGTATTTCAAAAATGGAAGGTGTCATTTTTGATTTTTGGAAGTGGTTTTGGTTTTTCAGGGCTGCATTCATTCATTTAAGGTTCTCAATTGTCCCTTTCCTCCTTCAATAAGTTCCAAAAATTAAGTCTTTCTTCATTCTTGTGAATCTCTGGAACTATAAATAGAATACTGGTGAATCCCATATGAACCCAGCCTACGTGTTTGATACAGAATTGTGTACAAAGTCAAATGGAAGACCATATTATGCAGTTTTGTAAAGCACTGGATTGTTGAATTATTGTTATCAATTTAAATCCTTTCTCACGTAGCCCAAGGAATAAACAAGGAGTTTGGTAGCCAAACTCTACAGAAGAAAATGAGGAAGAAAAGAAAGTGAAAGGACAACTTGTGTGATCCAAATGCCATGTAATCAACACAGTGGGTTAAAAAGATGGTATCTGAATAGCTTCTGATTCCTAACAAATACGTAGCTATGATTGCATTGTATATTGTATATGAGAATGGGAACTGGGTTTAAATAGTTAGAGTAAAATATGTTTGACTTCTCTATGACTGAGTATATTATGTGAACACAATCAGTGTGGTTACTTTATGGCAGGGGTCCCCAATGTGTTGGCTGAGAATTCTGGGAGTTGAAGTCCACAAGTCTTAAAGTTGCAAAGTTTGGGGACCTCTGCTTTATGGTTAAGTATGATAGATTGATTGTATCAACGAGCTTCCTAGTTTTGTCATGCATTAACTACTGTCTCTCATTTGAAATGTTTGATTTGCTGTTTGGCTACCTATGAAATTGCATACACCTAAAATGATTTTATTGTTTCATAAATTAGGATTTTTTAATGAGACTGTTGTGCTCAAAAATTACACAACAGTTAATTTTGTAGTCTATATTTTTTTAATTATCATTTGAATTGATTGGTGGTTATTATAGACTATCCGAAGAACAAGACTGTTTATTTCTGGATCACAATTATAATAACTATATGTTGTTGTCTTATAAATTCTTGTTGTTTTTCCTTTCTTGATTATGAGACTAAGAATTGTCAGGTCAGAAACCCAGAGTAGCCAAACCAATCATTCCTGTCTTTTTTATTAAATCTTAGTGAACATTTGCTTTTACTAAAATTTTTATTTTCTCGTGCATACTTTGAAACCAACGGAGTCATATAGGCTTGACTAGAAAGAACGTAAGCTGCTTTTTCTAAAACTATCCAGAAGAGGGTGATATTGAAACATTTCTCTATCACAAGAAAAAAAAAATCTCTTTCCTCTCCCATCTGAAATAAGAAATGTCCTGAATCAATTAAATTGTTTTCCACATTAATCAACTAGCTGTACAATACTATTCTACCAGCTGGCGTGGAAATAATAATTCTGCCCTACTGTTTGCTAAAAGCATTGCCATATCTTGTGCCCTAAACTTCTTATACTGTTCCAAAAAACATACCATTCTGTTTCCAAGTTAAAATATTATAATACCCAGATAGGAAGTAATTTTCCATCTTATTTTTCAATTTCATTTTCAGAACCATTATTTGATGGAAACATTTCAAAGAAGGGATTTAATAAAGCAAAACAGAATGACATTATCCATCTGGGAAAGGACTACTTGTGCCAACTTTATTTTTGTTTCTTTGCATCATCTTGACCATTTCTGAATTTCCTCCATGTTATTTCTTCAGTTTTTATCCCTGTTGAACATTGGATTTTCAATTTAGAAAAATGTAAAGGTTTCCTGTCAGTCATATCTGAGTTTAGGGCACTGTGCTCATCTCCATCTCATGGCTGAGGAAGCCAACGTTGTCCAAAGAGATTTTTTTGTGGTCATGTGACATGGCTGTATCCCAAAGGTGCATAGAAAGCTGTTACCTTCCCACCAAAGTGGTACTTATTAATCTACTTATATTTGCATGCTTTCGAATTGCTAGGCGGGCAGGAGTTGAGGCAAGTAATGGGAGCTCACCCTGTTGCAAGGAACTTGGGTCTCATATCCAGACTATCAGCTCTCTATCTGACAAGCTCAGCATCTCTCACCACTGAGCCATCATACCCCATTTTCAATAAGTTAACCTTCAAACTAACATCACAAACTGAGGAAATTCCATCAAGAAGAAAACTGCTTTCCTTAAGTTTGACAAATTGCTTTCTTTTTTTAATTTTGTAAATCAGTGTGGGAAATGTTCATTCGTTGTAACTGAGAGATTCTAATCTTCACACCCGTTAACAGCCATCTGCTGATTTCAATTGGAAACAAAACTAGAATCCATTGCATGAATGTTCACCATTTCTCAGCTACATTTCTCAGCCCAATCTGCCACATAAAGTTGTGTTTTTATAGAAGATAGCATTGACCTCACCCCTTTCCTAAGAGGTCTGTTGGGGGCATGCATAAGCCCACCAATGTGCCTACTATTCCTGTCCTATTGTTTCTTTTTTTATTCGTATCTATTTCATGTATTCATAACCATGTTTATACTTATACCTGTTATCTAATACTTGCTTGACAAATAAATAAATAAATATAAATAAACAAACAAATAAATAATATAATAAATAAGTAAATAAATAAATAAAAAAATAGAACAGATTTCAGTGTATCCTGCTGTAAAAAGGTATGGTTTAAAAAGCAACTATTGTAGTTGACCGGAATTTTCAGAATGCTTTGAATTACATCAAGTAGACCCATCCACTTTTTAAAAACCAGTACAGAGTATGTCAGGTTTCTTCAGCCTGTGCTAATCCAGATGTGTTCACCTACAACTCTCCAAATTCCAAGTCAATCTTTAAATTGGATTCATATGGGCTCACTACGGTTGATGAACACATAATAAAGCAGATCAATGCTATGCGTACCCCAAAAAACTAATTCATCTTTATTGAAAGCATCCAAATTGTGGATTTCTCCAGACTTAGATTCTCTGAAGTATTGCTGAAATGCATTCTGATTAATGTGAGTGTTGGATTTTCCTGTTGACATTTTTATTTGCATTTTAGGGGACAATGGGAGAAAGTGATAATAACCATAGCTTTATAGGCCTGAATCATGCGGGCTGTATGATGTACTGAGTTGATAATTTGTACTGGCAGATGGTTTCTGAATTTGCTTTTGCTGTATGCTGATGGATGATATGACCAAGACAGAATAAATCAGCTGCAGCCACATGAGCGTGATCCTTATCCTTGTTAGCTATGTAATGTTGGTTTCCATATTAATTGACAGAGCAATGGGTGAGGAACGTTTTAACTGATATGTTTTATTCACATCTGGTTTTATTCATGTTGTAGTCTTATTTACTCACAATCTCTCACTGTCTGAATCCCATAAAGTCATGCAAAGCATGTGGGATTGAGACTTTTTAAAGGTTGTTTTTCCCCATCTTTTTTTTGGGGGGGGGGGGAATAACTGGCATTTCTTTTTTGCTGAAATTATTTCATTTTGTACTGAATTTATTTTAGGCCATATGCAACAGTTTTCCCCTGTGTTTTCGTTCAAAATGGCAGGATAACAACTACAGTTTAGCAATAGCACTTAGATTTATATACTGCTTCTCAGTGCTTTGCAGACCTCTCTTAGTCGTTTACAGAGTCAGCATATTGTCCCCAACAATCTGGGTCTTCATTTTACTGACCTCGGAAGGATGGAAGGCTGAGTCTACCTTGAGTCAGTGAGGATTGAACTGCTGAACTGCTGGAAGCCAGCCGTCAGCAGAAGTAGCCTGCAGTACTGCATTCTAACCACCGTGGCTCTTACCACTTCATAATGCCATAGTAAGACCCCACTTGGAATACTGCATCCACTTTTGGTCACCATGATGTAAAAAAGATGTTGAGACTCTGGAAATAATGCAGAGAAGAGCAAAAGAGGGTTAGGGGACTGGACGCTAAAACATATGAAGAACAATTCCTGGAATTGGGTATGTCTAGTTTAATGAAAAGAACTGGGGTGACATGATAACAGTGCTCCAACATTATAAATTTTAAAAGAAGAGATTGGACAACTGTTTGTCTGAAAGGGAATAATGTTTCCTGCCTGAGAAGGGGACTAGAAAACTTCCAAGGTCCCTGCCAACTGTGTTACTCTATTCTATTCTAATTAGCTTTTGCTGCTTATAATTCCATAGATTTACTTTGCTTTTTTCTTTTTAAAAAAATCTCTATTATAAAATGCAGAAAGAAAATAAAGAAATGTGCACATCACTGGTTAAAAATTAAAATGATCAGGAAAAAAAAAATTAATTGTGCAGAGTTTGTTCAATGACCATTAAGCAACCATTTATGGGTTGGTTCAGGTGTTGACTGATACTAATGGGTTTGAGAATTCCTCAGGGGTCAAAGGAAGAAAAAGAAGGACGTGGTGACAAAAAATGGATTAGGTGACTCATGGACAGATTGTATATAAAACAGTTGTAAAATAAAATACTGGACATTCATTATTCAGCACTGCTATTTAAAAAAAGGAAGGAAGGAAGGAAGGAAAGTTTTCATGTTGCTTTCATACTTAGAATATCACAGTTCATCTCATTGTTCATTTTCAACATTTTTGTTCTGTGCATATTGCCTTCAATTATTATTGTAAGACACTCCATGAGGATTATAACCAAAAGGAGAGATACAAATATGTAATAACTAAAATAATAAACAGGCAAATGGGGTGACCGGGGACATGCCTCAGTACTTGACCCCCAGGTGAGGAAGAAGTCATCAAGGGCATCCTGTTCCCACAAGAATTTGTGCCTTATTTCATCATTATCATTATTAACAATAGCAACATTATCTAATGTTTCTTTCTGAATGTTCCTGTTTCCAAGAGAATTAAAACATGGATAATATAAAAGAAAAGATGTTTCCTACAACGGTATCCAGGATCTAGGCCAAATACTATTCAAACCATTGCTGCTGGTTTTCTGATGACAATAACAAAAAAAAAATACTTCATTTCTTTAGGAATTCTGTTTATTGTTAATTGCTTGAAGAGGCTTTCAGTTGAAATGTGCTTACTTTAATAAAGGATATCTCAACTTTCTTCCCTTCCTATCTCCTGTGGGTCTATCCTCATCTACCTCGTTTTTTATTCTTTCAAAACAAGCCAAAAAACATCAGGTGCATGACTGGATTTTAATAAGCAGCAAAGTTGAATTTTCATTTGAATGCTTAATATTGTGGACCCCCCCCCCCTTTTTTTTTTGCTTTGTTGATGCTTTCCCTTTTTTAAATGAGAGAAGTGGTGAGATAGGTAGTTTCAGGTCTCTCTGTTACCCCAATATTGTTTTCTTTCAAAATACCGAACTTGAAAGCAGAAATAAAGTTGAAAGGGTTCTATCTGCATTGATAATCTTGAAGGTGCATGCCCTGTTTTCACAGATTTTGAGATCAAACCCCTTTTTGAAATATGGAATTATGAAGCTTATAAATCAGGTTCACTTCATTTTTTATATATGTTGCGGCTGCCATCAACTTGACATTTCTGGTGTTAATGGTTTTGCGGGAATGTTGAGAGTTCTTCAGAAGGTCTAGAGGAGCAATAGTGAAGCCTTGAAAAGATTCTTATCTTTAAGGGGTGATGGTTTGCCACTTTATAAATAAAATATTTCAGCTCTACCTTTTAATTGAGTCCAATTCAAGGGGTGGCCAAGCCAAACATGTCATATCTGAATAAATTTTGGCATAGTCTTGACTTCTTTATTTATAAATCACATACATGTCACATATCTATATAGGTTTGCATCTTTATTAAAATACTTTTACTCCAGTATGAGCATAAATTGTAAAAAAACAGATATTCATGGCATAGTAGCCAGTAAAAGAAACACACCAAAGCAAGCTAATAGAATGGAAATCCAACAGAATTAAATAAAATTAACAATGACAGAGACACAGACAAACACATATTTTATTGAGTGGCAAGTGCAGAAGAGTTTTGAACTTTAAAAGAAATATAATAGAAAGCAACTTAAATACCAGGGAAAATGGTGGTCTTCAGAAGTATCACCACCAAAACATTTCTGGGACATCTGAGATAGCAATCAGAAGGACATATTCTCTACAATTGTAGTCGCTTTCATATGCAATGATAGATTATTTTAATCTTGGTTTTCTGAATGAACCCAATCACAACACTTTGAAACATAATCTAACCAATCTCTGACCTCCCCAAAAATCTAACTAGATTAAAGATTTAATCTAGATTAAATTTTAAAGATCAGATTCAAGAAAGAAGAATTTAGAAATGTGACTAAATGTTTTTTTTTAAATTATACAGTCCCTTCATTAAGGAAGACTGAAAAAAAATTCCAGCTATCTGATGCATCTAATAAAAATACTATTACATTTTACATGAATTTTATTTAAGGAACAAGGGCAAATAAGGATAAGCACCATCATTGAAACTGCGGTGGACAGAAATTAACATATTATTCTAAACTCCCTTTCTCACACAAAATTTTAGGTGCATATAAAAAGAGCTGCATTAGGAAATGTGGCAAGTCTAACTGTTTATTGATATTGTTCTAAGATCATATATAACATTTAAACCTGCCCTCTGAAATAGCAGATCTATTGAGAGATCTAAACATCGGAAGTATCAGTTTTCCACACAGGAAAATTGTGAACATATGGTCTTCTACTGCATTTCTAGGGTAACCATGTGTGCACCTTTATAGAAGTCAAACCTTGGTTTGAAGGAATCTTCTCTTGATGTTTGAAGCTCAAGAACAATATTGTTGGCAGGCAGAACATGGGAGGTACTGTGAATCAACAATAGATGGTCAGTGGAAGAAAAGAAGAGTACAGTGAAGTACATGGGACCCCAACAGTAATCTTTACCATCTCACCGAGACATGTTAGATTTCTATTTAGGCCATAGTTGTTATTTCCAAATTCATATTCGAAGACAGTGCAGAAACTGCAGCTGGTAAAAAATATGGCTGCCAGTTTGGGAAGTGGGAAAACTCCATGTACATTGATGCAACTTGAATTGCCAAGGTTTTGCATATTTCAGAGAGTATTGGTCCAAATATCAACCTATGCTGAGAACATCTTGTGGATGCAACCTAAAGAGCCCTTAATTAAGTGGGGCCTTAGAGGTCTAAAGTGAGTACCCCAACTCCTCCTACTCCTCCTCCTCCCCCCTCTCCTTCTCCTTCTTCTTCTCTTTTTTGTTGTAATGGCAACTTAAATCATATTTCAAGATATTTCCTTAGGGTCAAAATTAAAATTGACTCTATGTGCGTGAAAAGAGAGGACAGAATGAGTTTTAACTGTTCTAAAGTTAAGTCTGATATACTTTACTTCCTGTGTTATTTCTACATTTTTTCATTTTTATTGTTTTATGTATGATGCCAGACTTTTTTTTAGAAAAATGAGTGTTATGACAAGAGCAACAATAAGTATACTGAGTTATTGTTTATTTAATGATTATGTATTGAATAAACTACAATTAGCTGAGCTTGTAGAATTAGCTTAAGTGTAAGGCAACGTTTATACCCCACAGTAGCTGAGATTATGCAACATTACATCAAACCCAAACAAATTGTGTTCCTCTGGCACAAAATGTGAGCTTGTGTTTAGTGAATCAAGTTGATTAAATCAGTCAATTATCTGTTAACAAAGAAAAATAAATAAATTTCTTTTACACACATACTCATACACACACCCATATCACATATATAACATGCAAGATAAAAAAAATATTATTGTGCTTTTAAACCAATGAAAATTTTCAATATAAAAAAGTCATATTTCATCACTAAAAAAAGTAAAATGTAATGTGTGTACAATTTCTTCTTTCAAAATTAATCTGATTTGTTGACTAAAGGAAAGCAACTGAAAGTCAGTTTAAAATGCTTAGGCTATTTTCTTTAGAGAAAATATAGAACTTCCTTAAGAAAAGTAAGATCAAACAAGCTATTGCATCAAATCCTAATTCAGGGAAAGGAAAAGGGGGAAAAAATAGTTCCAGGAACAAAGGAATGTCCAGGCAAAATATCCAGACTTTGAAGACTTAATTATTTTTGACAACTGTTGCTGCAATGAAAGCTCCAAATGTTCATAAGCATAAACAGAACTTGTCATCAGATTAAATACAAAGAGAACCCAAGTAAGAAACCACCATAAAAACCAGGAACACAAATAAAAATGTGTCCTTATAATTGTAAAGGGTTCAAGGGAACCTGGAGTTTTTATAAAGATACAATCAACAAGAGAGGATTGTGTTACTTACAGAAGCTGTAGATAACATAAAATATGGCAGTAATATTGCTAACCAACATGTGATATTAGACCATGTTAGAAACATCTATAGTGTTTGCTGGTTTATTTTTAGATACAATATAAAGTATTGATTTGAACCTCTAACAATGTTGCTATAAAGGCTTTGCTTCATTTCCATTGGTTGAAGCTCTTATGGATATAGAGGACATACAGGATATATAGAAAAGTTCATTCCTTGAATGAAAAGCATCTCTGCATCCAATTCGCTACCGTATAAATATCTAGAATGGGGAAAAAGCTATACTTGCAATAAGAAAATGGATTAAGTTTCATGGCACATTCCTATGTACTAATAGCTCAATATGTGTTAACAACTGCCGTAAGATGTAATCAGTGGGGTCCTTTAAAATAGTCCTTGATGATGGATGTTTGACACAACTGTAATTCACACATAAGGAGAGAATGAATCTTGATGGGTAGCTTATTATTCAGCATGCACCCAGAATTTATAATGCAGAATGCTAGACCAGAAAATAATGAAATTTAATTTGCTTCTACATCATATAAGAACTCTTCAATTTAATATGATTCAGAGGGAGTAATAGTCCAATAAGCACAGGTGAATTGAATAAGTCAAAAGAAAGGCTTGTAAGACTGGAAGAACATGGTGATTTTGCTCCTGAAAATAAGACAGGATCTTTTTTTTTGGACCAAAAGACCCCATTAGGTCTTATTTTGGGGAGATGTCTTATTTTGCAGCCACTTGCCCACTCCCTCACACCATCTGCTTGTCCACGACCCCAACAGCTTACAGGGCTTTCCAGGGCAGACACACTTTTTGCCTGGATGGAAAAATGACAGAGATTGGAAGCTGCATCTGCTTGCAAATGGGGCACTTTGAAATGGAGTGATTAGCTCCCCATTGTCAAGCAGACAAAACTTCATCACCCTTTGGGTAAAAAGTGTTTGGACACCTATGGGGTACATGGAATTGAAGCTCGCTGCCTCCTGTGTTGGCCACACCCATCCCCCCAGCTTTTGTTTGGGTTAGGGCTTATATTAGGTCCACCCCCAAAAACTCAGAATAGGGCTTATTTGGGGGGATGGGTCTTATTTGGGGGAAAACACGGCATCTACAAATCATCTTCAATGTATTGAAATGGTTTAACAAGTCCAGATTTCCATTATATATTTTTACCATGCAAATATATATATCCTTAGAACAAATGAATTGCATTTGCAGAAACAGATGGACTTAAATCAGAGGCTGAGCAGGATCTTGTCAGAAAACTCAAAATATTGAACAATGGAGCTTGGAACGTCTTGTAGGCAGGAAGAGGGCTAAGTTGCTTCCCACCACCTCAACAGTTCACAGAGTACAGTGGAACGTCAAGTTGCAAACTATTTGCAACCAAATAGGGTGGCGAACAAAAAATCCACCCAATTTTTGAATCGGGTCACAAGTCAAAAATCGGGTGGCAAACAAAATCACTACGGAAAGATTCCTTTTCCGCGCTGATTTCCCCTTCGGCACCTTTTTTAAAAATGTGCGTATGCTCAGTCAGTCGTGCTTCTGGATACAACCATATTGGGTCGCGACCAGATTACGGTCATGACTCAAGGCTCCACTGTATATCTATAATTATGCAGATCGTTGCTTCAGTCTGTCTCTATTAGTAGGTTATTTACTATTATTTACTACTCAGAAATAACTCAGATTAACAGATTTGAAAGGGACCTTGTAAATCATCTAATCCAATCCCCCACCCCACCCAAGCAGGAGACCTTAACCATTTCTGACAGATGGCAGCCCAGTCTCTTCTTGAAAGCTTCCAGTGATGAAGCTCCCACAACTTCTGAAGGCAAGCTATTCAATTGATTGATTGTTCCACATATCATTCTTAATTCTTGGGGCCTGACACATAGTATCCATTTGAATGATTAGGACTGACTGGGAATACTGGTAAATATATTTTAAATCTTCTTGAAGACTGCCAGGTTGAATAAAAACTGAGTGAAGGATCCCATCATCTCATTCCATAGAATATGTAGAATTAGATTTAAAAAAAAAAATAGTTTAAAGATTTCAGCCAGCCACACAAATGTTGAAATGTTCATCTACTATCCAAATGAAAATGTTTCTCTCCGTGACACATTGCACCATCCTATGTACTATAAATTCAGACATCTTCCTGAACTCATGTTTGAATCAAGGAAAGATATTTTAGCTTGTTTCAGATTGGAATCGGACCAAAAATGAGGGTCAAAATGTATCATTATCAGGAGGCCTAAAACCAAAGTATATAATTATGCCAATGTTTTAAAGGCTTAAAAAAAAAAAAGCTGGCCCACTTCCAGCTAGCACATATCACTGTCAGTTCCCTTCCACCGTTTACCTTTTCGCAAAGAGATTTTCTTCTTTATCATCTTGGCAGATCTAACATGCAAGCTCTCCAGTTACTGATCTTAAGTACAAGCCACATTACATACACTTTACACCTCATTTTTATCTCCCATTTGGGGATGTGAAATGAAGCAAACCTGTCCTTTCTTTCTTTCTTTTTTTAATAGCGAAGGAGAAATTGGCTCAAGAGCAGCGATCAAATTCCAAATAGCTTTCGATCAGACCGGGATTTCCTAAGGAGTCTTGACCCAACCCATCTGACAGAAGATTTTTAAGTTTCAAAACTAAACTAAAGCAAAGATCCTGATGTTTAACAATCCTATAACAATTCCTTACAGAGCCATGGTGACAAGACAAAGACTTGGGTTCAAGACACCGGTCAGGATGAAATTAACATATTTCAGTTTAGCCAACCATATAAAATTGTAGAAAGATTTTTTTTTTAAAGCCCAGAACATATAGTCCTCAACATCTTGAAATGAAGAAAGGCAGAATATTGACTATTTGTTTCTTTTAGAACATACATATTTTCTTTCTGTGTTTGTTGAAGTAGGGTACTAGGACCTTGTAAGTTGGAAGTAAATAAATAACAGAGTATTGTTCATATTTATTTATTCATTTATATCATGCCATTATTTTTATATGTGTAAGTAACTTAAGGCAGAGAACTTACCTAATACTCCTTCCTGTTCTTGTTTCTCCACAGCAACCATACTAGATGGGTTGAGCTGAGAGTGATTAGCTTCACCTAGCAACCAACACATTTTTGTCCTAATGTGCATTTAAGGAGTGTCAGTACATATGTGAAAGTGTGCAGGTTGTTTATTCATAATTAATAGGATTTATTCAATTAACCCATTGCTTAGATTCACACAGCATTTTGAACCGTACACTAATTCCACAGACTAGACTTTTTAAAAGTCTTTGAGTCAGTTTTTGACTCCTGCGGATTGCCTGGATTAGTCTCTTTTCTTGTTGAGATTGTTCAAACATGTTTTGCCAATGTCTGTTTCCTAGGACTGGAAAAAAAAGTGACTGGCCCAAGGTCACCCAGCTTTATGGAAAGGAGTATAATTCAGTCTCCCAGTTGCTAGCTTGATCCCTTAACAACCACAGCAAACTGACTCTCTTGTACAACTTAGTGAACCATAAACCGGGCAACCAATTTTAAATTTAATATGAGACAAATAAGTAGAGCATACAGTTAGTTCCATTTGTTAGTTTAAAAAAAAGCTTCTCTATATAGATATTCCATGTGGTAGTTGTTACTAGGAAACAGCAAATAACTCTTCACAGAGTTGCAGCCAGCCACTTCTCCCAGATACTCTATTCCACCATCACCACTAAATTTTTAGTAAGACTCTGCTTACTTCAAGATTCCACCATGCTCTCCTCCCAGTCAGTGAGTCCATTGTTACTTCATTTCCTCCAGAGTTCAGTACTACAACATTCTTGAATAGACTTCTATCTCTTGGACTTCCTGATAAGGAAATACTTTAGATCATTCCCAATTATTTATGGAACAGTTCTCATAACCTGTTATGCATTTATAGGAGAAAGAAAGAGAAATGTATTCACACGAGCTTCATTTGCAATAAGCTCTGGAGCTCCATTGGCTTCAGGCAAACTTACAAAATTCATTCATTTTAAGGGTTGTGGCTACCACTAAATCCCACCCAAAACAATATTTCAGGCAAACTTGACAGTTCCTACTTTGTCAAAATACCCAAGGCATTTCTAGGGGAGCCAAGAACATTTTGACTAAACTAGCCAAAATTCTCAAAGAAATATGCAAATATCTAAGTTTTACTTTATGTGAATATTTTAAATACATTTGGAGATTTCTATGGGAAAAAGGACTATAGCTATCTCTACACAGATTGAAAATATATGTCAAGAAAGTGTGTACATTTTTTAGAGCCTCATCCCATAAGCACTATCTAATAAAGGGCAGATGACCTGATGATATCCAGATATGGGATTTTAAAAGGCCCCAAAGTAAGAGATTATGAATGCTTTCATACAAACTATCTGAAATACATCTCAATACATCAGTCTCAAATGATGATTTGCAGAAGTTGAGTAACCTTCACTACCAATTATTTCAACCTCTCCTCTTACAGTTGTTTTTCATTTAGATCTACTAAACATCTAATTCCCACAGCACTGTCAAACTACCTAGTAGGGCTGTATTACTATTATCCTTCTTATCTTTCCTATTACCTACTTCCTTATCTTCTTATGACTATAACTTTGTTCTTGTATCTTATGATTTATATTGTTTTATTTAGCATCTTAATATGATTTATGTTGATTGCTTATTTAGTATCCTATGCAGTGGTGGGATTCAAATATTGTTGTCACTGGTTCAGTGGGCGTGGCTTGGGTGAGCTTTGCATGCATGCACACACTTTGCGTGCATGTGTGCACCAAATGCGCACTTTGCATAGGCTCAGAGGCGTTTGTACAGGCGCAGAGGCATTCTGACTCACCTCCTGCAAGCCTGCATGATCCCGGTCGCTTCAGTAGCTGCCGTGTGGCACTATTCTGTGCCATGCAAAGCAGCTACGCTTCAAATTCAGTGGATAAAAGTGACTATGGGAGCCTGGGCAGGTGGGTGCACCCAACAGCAGAATGGCGGAGAGAACCGATTCCGTCTCTGCTGCTCATCGCTGCTACTGGCTCACCAGAACCAGGCCGAACCGGTAGAATACCACCTCTGATCCTATGGCTATCACTGAGTGTTGTATCTTACGTTTTATGATTAATGTATTTTATGATTATTATGATCATGATTTAACACTTGTTGCTTGTATGTACACTGAGAACTTATGCACCTTGTGTGTCCAATCACACTTGACCAATAAAGAATTCTATTCTATTCTATTCTATTCTATTCTATTCTATTCTATTCTATTCTATTCTATTCTATTCTATTCCATTCCATTCCATTCCATTCCATTCTATTCCATTCTCAACCCAGGAATCATAGCAATCACTGGCTCAATTGCACAGTGAAATAGCATTTTTTTTTCATTTTTTAAAGACTGGTTAACTTGCTTTCCTTACTCTTCTCCATCAAACAAAGATACAGATTCATGGTGGAGTTCTTTCCAGCAAGGTTACAAAGGTCATGGCCTTTTGTGGGAAATTTGCCGAAAGGTTATGTTTTGCATCACCCAAGTCACAACTAGACTGAGAGAACCCTTGTTCATGGATTCCTTCCATCCTCTCATTGAAGTGCCTTTACAGAACAATCTTTAGCTTGTAACGTTAATCACTGATTGGAAGTTTACATCAATTTTAGAAGCAGTAATCTAAAACCTACCCTAAATTAGAAAAATGTGACAGGGAAGTAATTAAGGTGAAATCAGATTTTTCCCCTCCTGATTACCCTATTTATGAGGTAAAATTTCAAACCATTCAGCAGAACTGTGAGAAGACTCAGCAGACAAGACGGTGGCTGAGTTTGGTTTAGTACTACATCTCAAAGTAGGACTTTAAAGCCCACATCTGCAAGAAGATTAACAGTGAGACAAAGAGGATCATACTTGACCAGTGAGACATTTTGAGAAAGAAGTCTAATTTGAAATGTGTCTTGGTAACTTTGAAATGAAAATGATACATATCTGACCAAGGGTCATGGTAAGCATTAGCAGAAAGTTAACTCCACATTAATTGGATAGACAGGGACTTTATATCAGATGTAGAAAAAGCTTTTCTGGAAATTGTTCAAAGCTCTTGGCTGCACTTACAATCATTTCTTTTATATCGGGTACGTTTTAGTAACACTGAAGAATAAATACAGAGATGTAAATTTGGATAGCAGTTTCTTAGGGCTGCCAGCCATCAAGCATTGTCCACTTGCATCCATATCAGTATTTACCATTTACCATTGCACAATTCTCTGCTAACTTCAGTGGCAAATAAATATGGGATCATAAAACTCATTATCGTTTTGGATTCTTTTTTTGACCTCAGTTTAATAAGAACTTGAGTAGGAGGGACTACAGTTTAATAATAGAAAGCTTCTCAATTTGAAGGATATTAAGTAGATGGGAGGATAGATATTAAAATTGGGGAATAAGTAAAGTATCAACAATCAGTGGAGAACAAAAACAGAATCCTGACCTAAAACTCTGCAATGAAAGGCTGATGATGGAATATTTTACCCCATTGCATTTAATTGGCTAGGTCTGTGATGGCGAAGCTATGGCACATGTGCCAGAAGTGTCACACAGAGCCATTTCTGCCGGCACATGGGCTGTCGCCTGTAATAGATCCACTGAGCATGCACGTGCACTTTCCGCCAGCCAGCTTATTGTCAAATATCTGCCATGCATGTGGAGGGGCAGGGGTGTACAGGAGATGCGTGTACATGTGCAGGGGGTGGGGGTGCATGGGGGGGTTGTGCATGTATGCACAGAGGCATGCAGTGCATGGGGGGGCATGCATGCACGCACAGAGATGCATGTCATGGGGTGGTCTCACACACATGTACAGGGGGCAGGGATTGTCATGCATGCATTGTATTATGGGTGCAGGCAGGCATGCACTTTCGGCACGCAACAACAAAAGGTTAGCCATCACTGGGCTAGGTCAATTAATATATATTTGGTGTTTCCATGATATCCTAATTTCCACATCTCACCCAATTGATTTTTTAAAAAATTATTTACGGAAACGGAGCTGTTATTTTAGATGAAAAATTTATTAACTAGATTAAGCAATGTGATATAATTTGGGTGATATAAATTATAGCATGAAAACAAACAATGAACATATGAGCAAAACTACTTCAAATTACATAACACTAAAACATGTAGGATATATAAAATCCAAAATATAACATGAAGAAACAAACAGGTAACTCCACTCATCTGACCCCCTATTATTATTCAGCATATGATGAGAACATGATAGAAGAAAGGTAAATAGATACACACAACCCACATAATTTTATACAAAAAGTTTTACAGGGTATAGCAGTGGTCTCATAACTCATAATTCAGCTATCCAAACAATTTCCTCTGGTGTTGCTTTGTGCTGATCTTCTAGGGAACCAGAGAATTGTGGGCAATCTTGCACAATATAGTTTGCATAGCAGGTTCACAATCACATGGGGAATCTTTCCACCCAATGGTGGGATTCTACTCCCGGTTCTGTGAGTGTGGCTTGGTGGGTGTGGTGTGGATTGGTAGGGGTGACAGGGGAAGGATACTGTAAAATCTCCATTCCCTCCCCACCCCACTAACCTGGTTTCCAGCTCCGTTCTCCTGTGTAGGGCAAAAGAAGACCCAGCTGATCAGCTGGGACTTGGGATGCAGAGAATAGATGGGGGTGGGACCAGTCAGAGGTGGCATTTGCTGGTTCTCTGAACTACTCCAAATTTTTGCTACCGATTCTCCAGAACTGGTCAAAACCTGCTGAATACCTGTTTCCATCCCCACTGATAGAGCACAGGCACTTTTTCCAGCATCACACCTAATTCTGTTCAGTTTTGATCAAAGTGAGGCAGTTTAATAAATACCAGGTGACTTGGTACAGGGCTCACTAATGGTCAGGCCACAGGAAGGTACCTTGGACCACTGCTCTCTCCAAGCATTTTTGGGTTAAAGTTAGTAGATGTTAAGTCAATAGCTGTTCTCCATGCTGGCCGGCAGGATTTGTGATAGACTGTGCATTATCCTGGTGAATAGGGTGGGCCTTGTTATTTAGCATCCTTGACCATACTGGATGAGAGCTTGTTGTCTTCTAACGTGGGGCGATATGATATTGCTAAGTACTAGTAACCAGTGCACAGAATTGTGGGATGTAATGTGCCAGTGGTGTTATGCACTGTCTGGTGGACCTGGACATCGACCATTTGGTGCTGTTAAGTCACACAATGGCACAATATTCTGATCCCTAATGCTATGAAAAAAGCCAGATCTTAATGGCTTTTAATCTCTATGTCAATAATAGTCTTTATTTCAGTAACCAGGTCATACATAGTTACCATACCATATAGATTTCTATGACTTAGGTTGCCTACTCCAGTCTTCAAAGGAAGAAATTTTTACTGATTGCTGAAATCAATTTGAACTTTTAAAGGCTGCAAAATAGGCTGAAATATTCTCAGAAAATACAAAGTGCCTAGAGGGGCAACTAACATTATAAAACTGTTTTTATTCCTTCACTGCAAACATTTCTAGATAGAAAAATAAGGAGGTGTGTGCCCCCAGCAAGAGACAGAATCTTTAATGTCTTGTTTTAATGTCTTGTTTTATGGATATATATTGTTGTTGCTCTTGGTGGTTACATTAAAACTAACAGAAATCTAACTCTGTGGTTATGTTGTTACTCCCCCCCTCCCATTTTCCTATAGGGTGGGAATATGAGACAGAAATTGACTGAAGAGTCAGACTCCAGATGAGAGTGGCTGATCTCACTCTTAAGAGCTCTTGAAAAATCCTTTTAAAAATGGGCATTGAAAGTGGAAACAACATATCCCTTGTGAGGAATGCATGACAGACAGTTAACTTATTTATTTCTAGTTAACACACTTCAGGCTTTCTGATTTTACAGCATTACATGTACTGAACCTCTTTAGTAAAATGGGGGTTTCTCATTTCAGCCTAACTGCTGTTAATTTGTTCCAAATGTTAACATTGCAAATAAGGGTCTGGTTACCATCTCAACATCAAGTCGATAATAAGGACAGAACTGATCAGCATCTGGTTTAGTTCAGAGTTAAAACATACTGCCGAACACTACAAAATTTGGACTGGAAGAACCTGGCCATTTCAGGGCCACCAAGCTCTCCCCCGAAGAACAGATCTCTCCCTAAACAGCATGTGTCATTATTTATTGCTTGATATGTTCACTAAAAATGGACTATCACATTACTAATTTTGCCAAATTCCAAACTATGTAAACAGGCCAAAACCTCTTAGCATAAAATATGGAAGAGCGGCCTTAATGATAATTTTAAGAAATTCATGGCTCTTGTTCTCTGGATTTGGAAAACCATTTTTTTTAAAAAAAAAGCACCATGAGAGAAAAATTTGAAGTTTATAATTTCATCTCTGCAGGCAGCTCCTACCATAAATATTACATAGCATGCTGGACACTTGCCCCTTTGTGAATGACCTTGAAAATAAGTTTAATATATGAATCCAAATTTAACCCCAAGATGAGATTGCTGACCCTCCAAAGAGGAAAAGGGAAAGGGGGAGGAGACAGAAAAAGAGAGATGCTAAGGTTTAATCAAAGTGGTAACAATGTTTAAAGTGGCTAAGTATAAAGCTTTTCAAGTGTTCCTGCATTAAAATTTTATTTCTGGTAGATTTATATTTTAGAGATTTCCTTGAGATTTCCTTGCTTGGTGAATTGCTCTATTCATTACATGAGTAATAGCAAGGAAGAAGAGAATGAAAGTGTGATAAATCTAAATAATATAAGCTGGAGAATTTCAATGAGAGCGAGATATTAACGATGCTCACTTATCTGAAGACAACTGCAAGATGTGCCATTCTTTGCAAGCCCCCTTGGATAGATGTCACTTTACTTACAAGATATATTTTTGTTTGATCAGAATCATGACATTTGATTTGTGAAGAAAGAAGAGCCCTACTTTATCCTTATATTGTACATAATGATTTAGGAACATATTGCAAATCCTGATTTACTTACCTGGAATTATTGAGTTGCTGAGCTTCACACAACAATTAAGAACCAACCAACCAACCAACCAACCAACCAACCAGCCAACCAACCAACCAACCATGCTTCACAATGGAAAAACTTAGCTGCAGTTGTAAAGTACTTTAGCTGGAAGGGTCATTCTATTCAATCTGCTACAAATCGGGATACATTTCCCTTTTTGAGTAAGTGGCAAAAAATTCACCACCACACAAAGACACAGACCTTGCAATAGAAAGTTTCTTCATAGAAGTAATCTCTCTATATAAAAGCGAAATACCACTCACGCATCGTCATGTAATCTCCAGAACTGTAAAGCCTACAAACTTGAAATTTGGCACGTTATGTTCCTCTTGGCATCTAGGTGCTCACTAAGAAAGGATTTTTTTGAAATGACCATCACAGAATTAGTATTTCATATATTATTATTAACACGCTCTGATGCTAAGGAGTTCTACTTCTCCCCATCTGAAAAGAAATCTGTTCCAAATGCAAAACACAAGCAGAGGAGTTTGTTTTACTTTCACAGTACTGAACAGCTTTAGTACAGAACAGTTGAGCAAAGCCATGCCCTTGCTCACACAGCGAATACTTTCAATTTCCAAACAGCCCTCAACTCTCTCACACACTGACAGCCAGATGACTACCGAGGTATGCTGGTAGGCAGAAGCAGAAATTTTCCTTTTTTTCTTCCCAAAAACTAAACCAGACCATATAGTTTCGTAGTATGTGGGTATCCAGCTAGTATTCTTATAAATGATGGCAATTGGGCTTTAATAATACCTGGATATTCATTTATTGCCAACTCCACATTCGGTGGTTAATGAGTGCATTCAGCACTGTGTTATTTTAGTTGGAAGGAAATATTAAAAGGCCAGGACTGATAGGAGATGGAGCTAAACAATAATTGGATGAATTGCTGCTGAATTCTGTGACTTCACAAACTGCAGGACTGGGGAGACCTGGCTTGGCAGTAAGATGTGTTAAATATTCAGGATGTTTCTGTTGAGCACAAGGCAAACATGCGCCAACAGCGTGTTGGAAGAAATATCCATCTGGATTCAGCTCCAAGTTGGGCGAAAGACACTGGAAACATAGCTGTTTGGAAAGATGGTTTAATGGTAGACAGTATCACATGGTTTGAGGTCCTGGACAATTGAGCACATGGGTGAGAGGGAGAGAATGTATTCTGATTGGTTGTCAGACTCCCATGGGGCCACGCAGGGGTAACTTTGTAGGTTGTCTTGGTTGAATCTTGCTGGGTGATGATGTAATGAAGAGGGTTGTGTTCTGAAAGGGTGTTGGACAATTCCTATTATGGCTTAATGGCTTTGTCCTGGTTTGGATCTTGAGTGAGGGCTAATCCTATCACCCTGGAGCTGAAAGCCTTTTGTCTTGTAGATAGGATGGACCAGTCTTTCTGAGGCTATTAACAAAGATGGGGATTACTTTTCAAGAGCATGTTTCTCCTTTTCTCATCCAGGGAGGTGTAATATTCTGCCTTTTTAATATTTCCTAGAATATTTCATTCTTCTAGGAGAGGGGTGGGTGCTAACTTTCTACAAGTGCAATGCAGCTGGTAAAAAATCAATTGTTCTTTAGAGGTTCATTAGCAGGAGTACAGAGCCCATATTTCTACACAAAATACATGCAATTTTGGTTCTACTAAGTAGTGCATCTCTTGCACAAATGGTATTATTGTACTGCCATTGCTAACTTGCAATTTCTGAGTTGTGAAGTTTATTACTACGAAATTTTCTCTTACAGTATAAACCACTTTATGGCAAAGGACAGAGTGATATTTTTGGGTGGATGGAAAATAAAAGCAATGGAATTCTCGCTAGGAAAGAAAATGTAGTTCGGGGTTTTGGTCCTTCCGTTGTAAAATGTCTGAAGCCCATGTAACTTTATAATACAACATGCAGCAAGCATGAATGCGGTCACAAAAACAAATGTGCCAAGGGAAAACTAAAATGAAATGTCTACGGCTGTAGCAATATGAAATAATAGAAGCAAAATCAAATTAACCTACCACTGAAAAAATAGATTGTGCAAATGATGGAACACTATTTAAGTGAATTCTTCCTTCATTATATCCTTATCAGAACCCAAAACCTCAGCTAAGTACTTCTAGGAACATAGAAAATATTTCAAGAGTTTTATTTAACATATTACTTTTGTACACTCAGCCTACTTATAAAGTATATTAATGAACTGGAAGCTTTTTATCTTGATGTATGCAGGGAATTGGACTATAGTTTGTGAGGTATTCATTCACATAGTTTTTCCACATATTTTATAAATGGGCAGAAGTTTATTGAAGGAGAAAACAAAAGTCTGATTTTTTTATCTAGTTTAGTCTATTTAGTTTTCTTCAGTTCAGCTCCTTTACATTAAGAGTCAGGTCTGATGAATCAATAATATACAAACAATAATTTTTAAAACTTGGTCACTAATAAGTTAAATTATATGTTTTGTAATTTATGTTTCTACAATTTTTCCAAACAAAATATTTTATTTATGCAATTGAAGCAAACTAATGAATGCTTAACCAATGAGAGCTTTATCCAAAAATCTGAGTGTAAAAGGCAGATCATACAGAATGCCAATGTCCTTCCGGTTTGAAGTTTCTTTGGCGATAGA
The DNA here is from genome assembly GCF_049901715.1 of Pseudonaja textilis. NCBI lineage: Eukaryota > Metazoa > Chordata > Lepidosauria > Squamata > Elapidae > Pseudonaja > Pseudonaja textilis. Next base: position 180,017,616 of record NC_141992.1, on the reverse strand, counting down.
CAGAAATCCGCGACTGTGCACGGTTTCGGTCTGGGCTCGCTGCTGGAGCACCCCAAGCTGGCTGGTTTCAGGGCTAAAGGGTGGTGAAGAGGGGGGAGACCGCCAGCAGGGTTGAGGAGAGCCGCCTCTCTCCTCCTCAGCTGGCCATTACTCCCTTTCCCGAAGGCAGTTGCAGCGGTGGTCAGAAATGGCCACCACAAAGAAGAACTCAACTGGAAAAGAATGTACAGGAGGAAGATAAGAAGTGAAAGTTTTTTTTGCTGACCGAGTTAAATTGTAAAAGCAACAACTAAGGTATCTTGGAATTTAAACTTACAAAAAAAATAACATCGCTCCCAAAGAAGAGTCAGAAGCAGCGAAGGAAAGTGAAAAGAGAAAGGTTTGGCTTTTTTTTTCTTCTGTCCTTCCCTATACTGACAACTAAGAGACTTAAATAAGAAATCGGAAAAATCCGCTTTGACATCAATAGGCAATTAAGCTGAAAATAAAATAAAATGCCAAAGGGATAATAAAGATTTCTGGACACTAATTTTTTTTTTTTTATAAGCAGGAAGGGAGAGAAAAATAAGGGCAGGATCTGGAAGACGGAGGAGACTGCCTGGAATTAAAAAGAATCTACAGTAAAACTTCAACAAGACTTCTAAAAGATACATTTTAACTGAAAATTTTTAACTAAACAGTAACCCCAAGAGAAAGTGAAAAAAAAGAGCAAAAAGAAACAGCTTGCGTGTATTTGGATTATTTGGTGATCTTTGGATTCTTGGTTATTACATTTGAATGACTAAAATTAATCAGGTGGTTGTTTAAAAATTTATACAATGGCACTTCTGAATGAATTGAAAATGGAACTTAAAAAGTACAAAGAAGATGCATAAGAAGGGAAGGGTTCTTTTGGCTTCGTTTTTCAATTCTTAGAAATGGAGATTTGGAACTATGAGAAATAACAAGAACCGTCTGCAAAACAAGAAGACTGGGACAAAGAAGAAGCCATCTTTAATGAACAAGTAATTTTATGTGGGGAGAAAAAGGAAAGGGGGGAAAGAGAATGTAGAATTTAAGATTTAAAAAAACAACCAAAGCAGAGAAAAATAATTTGAAAAATAAGTATAATACTGGAAAGCAACAGAAAGGGGGAATATAGAAGAGAGAAATAGAGGTAGAGAGACAAGGGGGTAAAAAGGGGAGAGAGAAGAAGAGAGGGAAGAAGGAAAGAAAAAGAAGTTACAAAGGACCAGAGCAAGATATAGAGAAACAGGACCTATTTAGAGATAATGGGTGAAAGTCTAACTGAAAAAGGGATTCTGTAAAGGTACATAATAAGATTGTACTGTTACATTAGTAACAGAAATAACTTTAGAAAATTGGAAACAATGTATGACTAAAATGAGGGATAAAATAGTTAGTGTAATTTAGTGAAATGTTTGTTAATAAAATAAGTGAAATAAAATAAATGAGAAAATTGAATTAGGAAGGAACGGGAACATTTTAATTAGTTAATGTTTTATAAAATATAAGTGAAGAGGGGGGGAATTAATTATGGAAAGCTTATAATTGTTCCCATAGAAGTATGATATTTAATTGAAAAGTAATGTTAAAGAAGTTAAGACTTTAATGAATATTAATATTAATGGTAGAATTGAATTGGAATGGAATGTGTTGTTTTAATTACATACATTTATAATTTTTTCTTTTTTCAGGAATATAGTGTGTATTTTAAGAATGTACCAAGCAGAATCCGAATGGAAGTTATGTATTATATTGAATGTTATAACTTTAGGGTATATATCGAAGCCTAAATAAGAGTTAAATGGATAAACTTAAAAGATATAAAGGCGTCCTACTCCAATCAGTAACTACAGGAGACATTTTGTTTAATGAGAAAAGATAATAGATAATTGAAACAGGACAGACAAAAAATACAAATATAATGATTTGAATTGAGATGAGATAATTAAAATAAAATTGAGAAAATTAAGAGGGGAGAAGCTATGCAGAAAATGTAAAATAGTAATAAGATATGGAATAGAATATAAAAATGAGCATGAACTTGAATTTGTGTCTGTACGAAGAAATGTAACCTGGGATTACGCTACTTTCAAAAAAGATGTTTTATTTGTATTTATTTTTTTTGTGAAAACTCAAATAAAATTTACAAAAAAAAAAAGAATGCTAATGTCACCCCACATTGATTCAGTAATTTTTATTTATTAATATATACGTGCATTCAAGCTGCATACTGATTATGTGCAGGACAAATCTATTGGATAAAATTAACTCTGTAGACTTCTACCCAGCAAGAAAATCTGGCTTGCCCCTTATACTGCCAGAAAATACCTTTTTAAAAAATTATTTATGTCATAACTTAAAATCTTGCCAATGCATCATTACAGTCCTCTCCCTTCCTTAGTTAGCCCTCATCATGAAGTCAGGGCCAAATGAAACATGCTTCAAAAAGCAAAATGCTCAAAACTATGTGATTTAAATAGGAAAAGAGATGGGGAGTGGAATATAGAATGCACTTATTTAACTGGTGATTAGTTTTCTGAAGCAGTTTTCCTATCCCCCTACATGTGCCAAAATCTGATGTGATAACAACCTCAGCTCAACACAGAGAATTTAGAAAGGGTGTCATGAGACAAATCATTTAACAAGGAACAGTCTTAATGCACTTTTGCAGTTAAAATCTGCCATTAATAGCACATCACTTATATTGTATTAATTAATCCTGGAAAAGTACATTTGAAGAACAAATGTTTGCCCTTATTTAGCAAGCACAATTGGAACCGTCAACTAAGGGAAGTGCTCTCTAAGTAAAGCCACACCTGTACTTATCATTTGATTTCAGTTTGCTTTTAGACCTGCGGAAGTCATATTTTTTTCAATTTATATTTCATACTTCTTAACTGCCCATCTCCCTCAGAGGGTATGTGCAAGAACTTGTCTCAGAGTTACTTTGTCATTATTACTGGAAATCATCATTAAATGAGTCAGTCACTAAACAAGGACTACTTGTAATTAATTAAAATTAATGTGTTTTAATGTAAATATCAAATTGATTTCTAATCCATTTTTTTTTAAAGAAACAACCCATATCATTTGTTCTCAAAGAAATATGGATACAGTAAAAGTTTAAAATGCATACTCTAATACCTATTATTAATCTAAGCTTTGTTTACATCTAAAGCTGGAAAAAAATTAAAATATACTATAATTTAAACACAACTTTTGACCCTTCAATTTGAATACAGCTTGGAAGATGAACTTCATCTGACATAGATAAAGAAACTGTTGTCCTTTAACATACTTGGAAATGTCAATAACCTTGACAATAATTCACCTCCAGACCCTGGGATATGTTGAATATTTTTTATGACTTAATGGCCCTATGAAACAATAATCCTTTTTTAAAAAATTGTATTTCGAGATGAGTTCCAATTCCAGCCTTTGAAATACATAGCTTGGAACTTTCAAGCAAGCATCCCATAATTACTTTTGATCAATTATGTTGTAATGAATACATGAATACACTGATTGAATGGAATAAAGACTTTGCCTAGATTCTCATATCACATGCTGGTATTCAGTATCAAACACTTCAATGCATCTTAGATTTATTCAATCAAAAATAGCATTTCATATTCACTGGATTTTCATAGGAAAGACTTGAGTGACAGAATCATCAAGTTAAGAGATGCAATGCAGCTATACCATTTAGACAGCTGCCTACCATGTCCCACAACAGATCCATTTTGGAATTTATTATGTGTATTAACTCAATTTTGAGATAACTCAATTTTGAGACGCTCTCAGATGCTCATTCTTTTGAACTACGTTCCTATTGCATGGAAATTGGCATTTGGACAAAGAATGTGGTGAAAGCAAAGGCATTTTTAAAAATGAAGTAAAGCTGTTTGCTGTGGAGAAATGGGCAAAAATTCCTGTGCAGCAAGCAAGTTATAAGAAAAGGGTGGTTGTAGTTATTGCAGCTAAATAGTTATGAATTTAAGGCAGTGATTACTTTTCCACACCAGCATATTGTATATAACTCCCTTTTTCTCCCTGCATAGAAAATATATTTAAGTTATGCACAAATTCAGAAAATCTGAAAGGAAACAAATGCTTTTTCACATTATTTCAAAAGTTCCAAATGAAAAGCAGCATTATTTATTCCCCCTAATGCCCTTATGCACTGCAAGGCCAGCAACAGAATCAATAATAAACACAATAGGTTGTAAAGTAGGAATCCATTAGTAAGGCCATGGAAGAAATTCAATGTCTGAGTTTATTTTTCTATATATTTTCAGAGAGAAGCATAATAAAATCTCTAGAACTGGTCAATTTTGAAGAGAATCAGCTGGCAAATTTCCTACTTAAGCCAGTTCAGCATAACTGAATTCTATTTTGTTCTTGCCATCTTTTATCTTTAATTAGTTTTAATAGCAATTTTTTTTTATTCTTGTGAGTTGGATGGCATGCAAGCTTAATAAATTATTTTTATATTTAAAAAATTGGAGGAGCTGTTTCAGGTAGATTAGAATCAGCAGCATGAAAGTAACTCCATCAATAAGGTTTCACTTAAAGGTGGTACTTAATACATAATGTTCAAAGCACTTACCATTTTTCTACCATTTTATAAATCAGTACTGCAGTCATACTAATGGTATTGTGCAAAACTAAATATCCAGGTAAATATTACTTGATCATTGTGGTGAACTTTTAAGTCTGATCCATAGTTCACGTTCCATAGGCAATTTCTATTTTGCACAAGTCTTGTAGACTTCCACAAGTGCAATAAATAATCCTGCATTATCACTTAATTTATTTTTACATCAAGTTATGGCTTAAACATTTGCTCTACAAGGTCTGAAGAGACTGAAGTTCAATAGAATTTACTATTTTTATTAACTGCGGTGACTTTTCATCATAGAAACAATAAATAGAAATCTTATATTTTTTTATAAAACATATCATTCAAGGTACTGTAGCAACTTTTACTGACATGAAACCACTGTTAACATAATGAGGCATTCAAAATAAACTTTTAAGTTTGTGAGGACAGAATTTCAGTTACAGAGCTCGGAGAAGAAGATCTATCACACTGGTCATCCCTCTTAAGCTTTATGACTGAGTGATCTGTAGGGCCTCCAACATGTCTTCTACAGCTTTCAATGAATACTTGTTTTCTTTCTTACTGCGGCCAGCATACTATGCAAAACAAAAGCAAAAAAGTATCTTTAAAAAAAATTGAAAATAAAGTACAACAGTCAAAGGTAGCCCTGGGTTGCATTAATTACAAACACTTATTAATGAATTCATTTGAAATACACTTCAGCAAAATTTGATTATAAAGGAATAAAATTTTAAGCTTTACATTTAAAAATGTTTGAACATTTTAAAAGGATTACAAAAGGTGAGGAGCGCGTCAGCAAAAAAAGAATCATAACATTCATACTTTACTCTCTCAATTTTCTGCGTATGAATGAATTTTATTTTGTCTGTCTGTCTGTCCGTGTGTATATGTGTATACAGTATGTATGTATGTATGTATGTATGTATGTATGTATGTATGTGAAGAAACAGACATCTTGTGATCTCCGGAACTAAAATTATATTTATTATACTTATTAAGCTTTTGTCAGCCTCTGCTGACATCATCAGAGTATTAAGTATATTTAATATATATACTTTTTCTCTTTAATTAATGTTGCCCTGAATAACAGACTGTCTGATTGGTATGTTTGTTTTCTCATAATTAATTTATTAAACTTCTCATGAACCATTGACAAAAGGTAATATTACATTTGAAACAAAATTAAACTATTAACCCGCTTTTGACCTTCTGAATATTTTTTAAACTTGAGAAATATTGATTCTATAGCCTAAGATTTCAAAGAAAATAAAAGGAAACCACAAGGTTACGTTGGAATAGCCCCCCCTACTCTCTTCAGAAATTGACTAGATCCTGTGCATTTCAGTTTTAGGGAAAATTAAGCTGATTGCTAAAATGCATTCAGAAATCTTGGATTTATTCTAACTTTAAATACATTAAAACAAATATGAAGTATTAAAAAGCTCCACTGATATGCATTGGCATGACTGAAACAATACACTACATTTTACTTTGGTGCTTTAAAACAGACACAGAGAGTATAAGTTACACAGATATATTTCAGTGTTGTTACACCAATGTAACTATACATTTTCTCTCATACAGTTCCACTGGTATATACGGCTGGTGAAGACATGCCTCTAAATTATATAAATTCTCTAATTTGCCATGCTCTTTAGGTGAGATGTTTGTGTGTGCTTTAAATCTATACCATATGGCTACAAAGACACATCTGAGAATGCTCTGACATCTCATTAAATTACAGGAAACATTGGCAAAACAGCCCATCATTATCAACTCTTCATGAGTGTAAGAGTAATCCTGTAAGAGCTGATCAAGGGTTATATAATCCAACATTCTACTATGCAATAACTAATAAAGTATTTTAAGAAGCCAACAAGCAAGATTTGAGGGTAAAGGGATACTGTCTGCTCACCTTACAGCAATTGGTACTGTAAGAAAGATTATATTGCCTTACCAAAGATAGTGGCTCATTTCAAACATTTGTCTGGTGACTATTTGCAGTTATGAGGTGCTGGAAAGAAGTGACTTAAAACTGGCCCTCACGCTTATGATCATTGCAGAATCCCCATGGTCACACTCAGTGCTTAGCCATCAGCCTGGATTATTGTCAATTGCAGTATCTATTGGTAATATGAACATCATTTCTGACCTTCCCAGAGAAGCTTCCAACAAGTCAATAAGGAAGCTGGAAGGAGGTAGAAGGTTGTAACTATATGATGTCTCACTTCATGACCAATTGAAAAAGATAGTAAAACTGAATATGGTCCCATGATGTGTCGCCCTGTGTCTGTACAGCTTACTGGTGAATTTTCCAGTCCCTATTCCGATTGCAAGCTGAAGACTCCCTATATCTTATAATGTACAGGTAGGTCTTGATTAGTGCAGTTAAGAAATCCTATGAAATGATCGGATTATTCAAACACGCACTGTTCAAAAATCATTATTTTTATGGAAAGATATGGTAATTGGTTCAACAGAAAAAGCAATGAAAAATTATAAACATAAATTTGTATGTATGTATTAATAAATTAATACAGTGAAGGATAAAAAAATGTTCTTATAATTAAAAACTGTAATAGACGAGTCTCATTAGAGCAAAACATTTATATAATTAAGTGACATTAATATTGTCATAGCACCACTAAAATAGGATGATATGTTGGAATACCTAAATCTATTTTATTATTTTTATTTTATGGTTAACAAAGTCACAAAGTAGTTATAGAAAGCAAAATAAAAATAAAAAAATAGATTTAGGTATTCCAACATCTCATCCTGTTTTAGTGGTGCTGAGACAATATTCAAGTCACTTAATTATATAAGTTTTGCTCTAATGTAATGATGAGACTCGTCTATTACAATTTTTTGTGCAATCAAGTTAATTTTTGAATCCTGGCAGCTGTATGGAAAAATCGCTGCAGTTTTGTTGGCAAGGTTTCTCAGAAGTGGTCTCCTTCCTACAGCTGATCACTGCTTACTGGTTACCTGGCTGTCCAAGACAGGAGCTTCCAACCTTGGCAACTTTAAGACTTTTGGACTCCAACAAGAATTCTGGGAGTTGAATCCACAAGTCTTGAAGTTGCCAAGGTTGCAGATCCCTGGTCTAAGGTGTGGCTAGAACTCATGGCCTCCCAGTTTCTATCTTGATGCTTTCACCAGTACACCGTTTTTCTGTGCATACACAAATGATTCAAGATATGACAAATCTAACCTATTAGATTTATTTCCTTCAAACTTCAGTTCTTGTTCTATCCCCCTTACTTAAAAAAGGGGGCGAACATGAATACTTCTTTGCTCTGCTCACAAGGTGGCAACCTTTAGCAACAGAGATGTTTCAAAGGAACAAGACCTACATTTTCAGTCCATTTGCTGGGTTTTTAGGTTTTTAGTAGCTTTAAATGCATATAGACAAGGCAAACCACATGGTGTACTCAGGTCAAGCAAAGTTTGGTATTTATTCAGCAGATTTTTAATGGCATCTTTTATAAGGGTAGGGTGTAAACTTGATATTCAGGCCAATTTCTCATTTATGTAATTTTATCCCACCTATTTAAATTCCCCTTGCAGTTTTTAGCTAGATATGGTATCTGTCATTTTTCAGTTAAAATACAGCTGAAGTATGCAATATATCAATAAATACATGAAGTCACAAAGAAATGCTGACATTTGTTTTAAGTATATTTTAGTTGAGTAACAATGCAACTATTCTGCTAAATATCAACTGAAAGAGGAATCAGTTAACAATAATTTTGATTCACTTCCAACATAACTTCCCAATAGTTTGGAACTGGACCATAAAGTTATAAAATATAAATTGCATTTTTATTGCTGAGTTAAAGGCACTCTTAGTAATCTAACTTTACAGAACTGAATTTTTGCAGCAGGTTTGCAAATTGCTGATATTATTTTAAAGTCAGTTCCATATAAATACCTTTTATCACTAAGAAAATTGCATATTATGAAATTGTGTGCTTAGCATTTAACCTTTATTAACATAAAATCGGAGCATCCATTGTCAATGATTAACAATGAACCAATTAGCCCAAAGCAAAATAGGCTATTTTATAAATGATGGCATTCTTATCTTTCTAACTAAACTGTAGCTATAGTACATGATATAACAATGCCAACCACTGAAGATATTTATAGCAATATAGCATTAGCAATAACACTTAGACTTATGTACTGCTTTACAGTGTGTTACAGCCCTCTCTAAGCAGTTTATAGAATCAGCATATTGGCCCAACAATTTTGGCTCCTCATTTTACCCACCTGAGAAAGATGGAAGGCTGAGTCAACCCTGAGCCTGGTGAGATTTGAACTGCCAAATTGCAGACAGCCGGCAGGCAGCAGAAGTAGCCTGCAGTACTGCACTCTAATCACTGGGCCACTGAGGCTCAGTATGAAGAAATACTGTGTACAGAGTGCAAAAATACTGGTGCTAAGGCTCTTAAAACAAAAAATGCTGGACTGTAATCTTTTTCAGTTGCTCAACAGCTTAGGTAGCATTACAAATCTATCAAACAAGCATTCCATGCATTATTCACAATTTATTATGTGCTAACAAGTTGTTGTCAATTGCCAATTACCATAAAGATTTTCTCCATGACAATCGGTCCCTGCATTCATTTATTTTGTTGCTTGTTCTCTTCTTCTCTGTCTTTACCCTTTCTCAGGATTAGAGTCTTCTCCAGAGAACTTTGTCTTCATATAATGCCTTTAAAGTATATAATTTGAGCCTGATCATTTGGGTCTGGAGTGAGACCTCTGGATTGATTTGTTCAATGAACCACTGATTTATTTATTTTTGTCTATCCACAGAATTCTTAGAAGTCTTTACCAACATGAAAATTCAAAGGCATCAATACTCTTCCTATCCTACTTCTTTAAAGTCCAATCTTCGCTTCCACTGAGTGTTATAGAAAATATCATAGCTCACACAATTCTGATCTTGGTAAATATAAACACATTACGTCATTGGAACATACTTTCCAAGTCTGAGGTCCCAAAGGTGCTTTTTCAAAAGGCAACGGGACTTTCTTTGTTTTTGCCTAAAGATATTTCATTTCTCACCCAAGAAGCTTCTTCAGTTTTGACTGAACTTGATGTAGATCACTGTTTCATTTTCCAATTATAAAACCATCATCATTGTTAGGAATGTAAGTCACCTAACAGTTAGTTGAGTTGGAAAATATATAAACCAGGATAGATATTTTAATACTGTCTCTTTAAGAGAATGCTAAAACTGTAATTGGGTATGGTTCCTCAAATGGCCTTAAGTTGGAGCCAGAAACCTGGGTTGTTCTGTTGTCTTTTTCTGGAGAGTGTTGCTGTTCCTTATTGACTATTGACTGATCATAGTTCTTCTTGGATTTGATGTAAGTCTGTTACTGAACTGTTTTTGATACTGGACTTTGTTATTTGGATTATCCTTGGACTGAAAACTGACTGCTTTAACTGTGAATGACTTGGACTGCTTGTTTGGACTTTGCTTAAACGTTTATTGGAAGTAAAAACCTACATTTTACTATACAGTATATCTGTGTCATGTGTGGGTGTTATTCTTCACCATTCCCACTATGTCTCCCTGTGTGCGCTCATTCTCCTAGCGGGGAATTACCTCAACAATCATCTTCTTCCAATCCAGTTTTTTTTTAATATACATTCAGAAAATAAACTGAATAAATAAGGGGGGAGTACACAAATTTTTTATATTCCTTTGCTAACCTGAAGCCAGACTGTTTCCCCATGTTCTGTCCTTACTATGGCTTACTGGCCTGTATATAAATTGCTCTTGATGACAATGAGATATTCTGGTATTCCCATTTTTGTGATCAATTTTTATAGACTGATTTACACAATTGAATGCCTTTTGATAATCAATGAAGCACACACAGTGACTTCTTTTTGGTGTCGTTGGGCTTTCTCAATCCAACCTGCAACAATTCCATGTTTTCCTCCAGCTTTTCTAAGATCAACTTGAATATCTTTTTCTATAATCTGCTGTAATCTGTGTTGGATGATACTAACCTAGCCTGTGAAGTTAAAAATATTGTACAATAGTTTGCACACCCCATTAAGTCTATTTTTTTGGCATTTGAATGTAAATTGACTTTCTTCAATTTATTGGCCAGTCTTTTGTTCTCCAGATTTGCTAACATAGCTTGTTTAAAACTTTTACTGGTTCTTCTGTTGATTGCCATATTTCTATGGGTAGTGGTAATAACTGCAGTGTTGATCTAACTTTAACTATTAGTACCAGAGATTCTTATAAGAATGGAACATCTTCTAATATATTTTGGATATTGACATATCTACTGTACAGTATTACAGTACATTGCTTTCACCTTTATTTAATCTCCTCTGAATTGCTTACTATCTATCCATTAGTGTGCTTTGCTATACCAATTCAAATTGCAAACCCCTTCTGAGTTCAGAGTTCTTTAGAAAGACTTTCCTTATTTCTAGGTCTGTTTCCATCTTCAAATATTTTTTTCTATCAGTATCATCAGTGCCTTTACAGATGTTGTTATAGTAACAGTTCTTGTCTCTTCTAAGAACTATTTGAAATTATTTAAGTCCTTTTCTGAGGTTTTTCTCTTTCTTGTCTACTCTTCTTTGCAATTTTCCACAGTTCGTTCTTATATCCAGTCAGCACCCCCCCCCCCCCCCCTTCCTTCCTTAATGGCAGTTTATTTTCACATTTATCCCATGCAGCTTTTTAAAGCTCATTCCATCATTCCTCCAATTTTCTATTAGTGAGTTTCAGGACTTCAAAGCAATTCCCAATGTTCTTCTTGAAAATGTGGGCATATGTTCAAGATCATATTGTGGAAACTGACTGGCTTTCTTCTTTAGCTTAACTTGGAAACTGCATCTAAACAGTTCGTAATCTGTTCCACAGTCAGCACCTGGCCATGCCTTTGATAATATAACTGAGTTCCTTTGTCTTCTTTTAACAATAATATAGGCAATTTGATTTTTATGTACTCCATCTGGTGGTTTCCATGTATAGAAGTGTCATTTTGAATGCTTGGATCCATTGTTAGGTATTTGTTCATAATATATGGTCTTAATAATTTTCCATTTACAAATAACCAAACCTAATTAATCAAAGATTCTAGTCAGGGTTCTAAGACAAAAATACATCACTGCAATGGACTGAACTGGGGAGCTCGCTGGATAAATTTTGGACCAGTTCATTGTCTCTCTGCCTACAGAATTGGTGTAAATAGGATTGGGATACACTCCCACGACAAAAGACCAAAGATAAATACAGTAAATACAGTAACAAATAAACTAGCAAAGCCTATTAGAAGCATTTAATAAAAGACACTAACAGTTAGCAGATAGCTTTGTGTCTCATAAAATGGGGAAAATGATTTCTAATGATGCAACGCTGGGATAAAAAACTTTAAAAATAGGTAGGATGGATATTTTGTACCTGTTCAGTATGTCCTTATGATAGCAAAATAACATTCACATATTCAAAAATTAAATAATTTCTATTGTGTATTCATGATTCCTCAAGAATGGTTTTTAAAAACTCTGCATTATATAGGTCATCACCTCAATATGCATGCAAGTGGTTTTTTATGATCATTTCCTTTTCTGGACCATCAAACTTTAAAAACTAATATAAAAAATATTATTGAGTTTAACAAAACACTCACCTGGTAAGCTCTATTGATTTGGTTTGCAGCCCAACTAGCATATTTCATATTATCCTTTTTAACTTTTGCACTGGCCTTGGAATTGGAGGCAATATGGCTGGCAGACTAGAAATACAACAGGAAACAAATTAGGAAGCAATCTTTGACAATTAAACTAAAATGTACTATACATATGGAAAATGGTTAACCATTACAGTGAAAATGTGTAACCAAATGTACCTTGTCCTATCAGCTATGATAAAAAACTAATACTTTTAAAATCAGAATTCAGAATAAATAAGTACTTTGATTCTGTTGAAAAAAAATCAGAAATATGGCAGATTTGTCCATCAAAATACAAAAAGCTAGTTTCTGAATTTCTTTGAATTTGTAGTTTGAAAACAACAGTCCCCTATATCATGGAAAAACCTGAAAGAAAGGTATTTATTTATTATACGGCTGCTCACTTGCCTATTGACTCTAGATGGTTCACAAGGGCTAAAAGCATCAACCACATTACTTTGGATCACATGAGTTCCTTGACTTATGACCATAATGAAAGATTTCTGGTTCCAATTATGATGGTAAGTCAAGAAGTACCTGTAAACAACATCACAAATATGAGCATCTGTTTCACTGTTTATATCCACAGTATTACTACAATGGAATAGGACAATGCAACAGTATTTATGTTTTTTTGAAGAGAAGACATATTCATGAGAAATAGGTTAGCTGTTTCGTAGCTGAAAAGACATGCTATTCAAAGTCATCTTTCCAACAGATTAGTTTAAGGCAAACTAATTTAAAGAAAATCTGCATAAACTGTATTGTAGAATAAATTAACAAATGTAACTCTTAAGAGTTCCACTTTAAATTTTATAGTGTGATTATGATATCACCACAATTCTATAGCAAAATGGATAGAAAATATAAATGCTGCTAATGCTACGTAAATTTACATATTAGTAGAGAAGAACTGAGCCAATCCAGGCTTTTTCACAGTAGACCTTGAAAATCTTTCTTCTTTTTTATTAGTAAGTTTGGAAAAGGTCAACTTTTCTACCTTCATTTTCAAAATTTAAATAACAAGGCGAATCATTTTTAACAAAAATACAGTGCTCTCTGGACTTACCATGTAAAGACCAAACAATGCTCTCATGTTTCGGTTATTCAGTTTTAATGCCTGTGCAAAATATTTTCGGGAGAGCTCAAGGTTCTCAAGGCCTCCTTGAGTATATTTAACCTGTAAATTAAATATTTATTTTAACAGACTTTCTAAAGATGTCAAATTTAAAAGAATATATAATTTATCTTGCATCACATACGTGGAAAAGTTAGACAATTTTCCTCCCTAAAAAGACATTTTTACCAGGTAAGATAGTTGAGACAACTGATGCTAGATATTTAATTCAGGTATTGTTGGAGATCCATCTAAAGATCTAGCTAGTAATTTTGACCTGTATTTACCAGTTTTCATTTTGCCGTTTATTTTTACCTTTAATTAAATAAACTCACTCCAGTTATTAGCAGTTTTATTGTACTGCATAACACATTTATATAAGATTAGTTTGGTTTAATATATAAGAAAAGGTATGTTTTCATGGGCTTTCCTTTTACAGATTATAACAAATTAAAAGATTAAAAACTTAATTAAAATTTAAGATTGAAAAAATATTTTAAATGTACTATTTAAAAAAAACTTTATAAAGATATCCTCATTAAAAAGGACTTCTGACCTAGGAAACAAGAGAGGGAGAAAAAGGATGGGAAATCATGGTAGGAAAAATTGAAAGGGTAACCCATAGGAGAAGATAAACAAACAGGTTATGAAGATAGTATATCTTGCCAACTGACCATTTCTTTTGGGACAAGTACTAGCTGCTCCTAATATTCTAAAATACTTACTTCTGCAAACTGTTGGCAATACAAGTGATTGTGAGGATTAGTCATCATGAGTTCCTCTAGGCAAAAGGCAGCCTTTGCATAACTGAAGGCAAAAGAGAGATAAAGAAAAGCAAGACAAATTCGGTGTTTATTATAATACCAGGGTGAAAACAATGTTAAAATTATTTGAACAAAAATAGATCATCTTTTTATAGAACAGGCAAAAGAAGAAAGTATTAAATGCAACTTAAGTGATAAAGAAATTTCTGTGAGTAAGATTTTTGCAAACTGGGTAAGACTGGATTGAATTGGTTTGGCTAAATCTTATCCATAAAAAAAGTATTGGAGCATCTACAGTTCAGAATATCATTGAAGATTTCAATTGTAAGTTCTGTTTAGCAAAAGGAACAGAAATTTTTCAGGATTGTATAGTACCATGTAAACTGAATATGATCAATAATGTCACTAAACTCATATATTTTGAAGATTAAAATAGGCATTTTTCAAACATATGCTTTTTGTAAAATATACCCAAATTCTAAAAGCTTTCAAAATCTGTGGCAACTGATTTCTAACATACGATAGCAAGAGAGAATGTCCATGTTTAGTTGCTTCACATTTACTACCAAACATGTGTTCCAAAACCACATTAAAAAAAACAAACAGAAAAGCCACAACTTTTATTACAAAATCAGACTTCAGTCTATCCTATAAAACCACACCTTAAAACAAATGCAAACAAAGGAACTGCCGTAATAATATAATAAACTCACCAAAAGCCTTGTTTGCTTGTTAAAGGCAACTTGATAACTATAAGCTACAATAATCAGAACTGAATTTCCTTTGTAGACCTTAATACATTCTTAGCCCCTTGTGTTGCATTTACTGAACCCTAAAAATTCACAAGTTTTTCTGTGCTATTTCCTGGAATCTGACTAGGGGAGGAGTCAGTGAAAAATGGAAAATACTGATTGCAGGGGTCTTTAGTGCTCGCTCAGCTTGGTTGCTTTCTTGTACACGTTTCACCATCCAAACTAGGCAACATCAACAGTGAACTACTGAAGTTCCCTAGTTTGGGTAGTGAAATGTCTGCAAAACAACCAAGTTCAGAGAGCACCAAAGACCCCTCATTTCAACCAAGCTACAAATATTTTCCCTCTGTTGAATACTAATTATTCTGAGAACCCAATTCCTCTACAAAATTCCACATGCATACCTTGTCTTTTACCTTTTTGGTTCACTTTATTTATAATTTAATATATGTAACCATTGTTTTCATGTAACTATAACTTTTATCATCTCTTTTACTAAACCTGATCTTATTTAACATTTTTACCAAAAAGGATATACATAGAAAATGCATTCTTCATGGATTCTGTGAAAATATTTGACTTCGGTTTCAAATTTTTGGACCTGTTTAATCTCTAATTTTATCAATATGCCAGTTTATGCCTGCTATTAAATTTACAGAAATATGTATTTTTAATTGTCATCTGCCAGTTTTATCCATGCTTCTGATAAAGTAGGACATAGTCCATATCAGAGTATATCATAATAAAGGTGATAATGAAATATACCACAAGAGGCTAATAATAAAACTATAACATTTTGTTTCTGAATCCCTTAATTTTATTTATATATATATATATATATATATACACACACACACACACACAGCACTTATATTGTTAATACACTGAGAAAGAACAATGTCTAAGTCACTTTGATAGTGAGATGGGCAGAGTATAAATTTAAATAAATAAATACATAAAATAAACAAAGAAATCAATCAATCTAAACTAAAATTACCCACTGAGGTCTATAGAATACTTAAGGCTATGTTCTTAAAAAAAAGAAATAAAGCTATTTTTGGTAACTCGATAAAAATAGTAGGTTTTCTCATTACTTTCTTATTCCTTGAAATATGCATGGAAAGCAACAACATCATAAGTTTTGGGCTAAAAAGTAATGCTGGACAGAAAAAAGAAACCCAATAATTTGCTTTTGGAATGAAGGTTAGAATTAATGCCATATATTTAAAAAAACTGAACTACAGCTGTACACTAATCTGCTCATGCTGGGATTTCCTCTTGTCACTAAAGCAATAAAAAAAGTGAACAACAACATTCAAGATGCAATAGAAAAGTGCCAACATTCTTAAGTGCAAGCTGTTATTTATCCAAGAGGCAAGATTCTTATTTTAATGACAATTTATTTATTGTTTAGAAAACATTCGTCTGTTGTAAATTTTATCTAGCCTGTCTTTTCAGAGAATGTTAAAATTGTAAATGCAGTTCATCCATGCTTTTTCTTGAATTTAGAAGATCAGTATTTACATCAGGCAAAAATAATTAAATGCCTGTAACCAAGCTACCAAAAATATGTCGGCTTAAATAGAATGTGCTTGACAAGTCCATAAAAATGCATTCTTATAAAAAACTTAAAACCTTCTTCCTATTTATAAAAAAAGGGGGAAGAATGCCCCCTGGGAAAAATAGTATGTGTGCTATTTATTTTACTGGAATAAAATCAGGAATCTTCCAATAATCGCTTTAAGAAAGCAAGCCTTTTTTGTATGCAAAAAAAAGAAAAGAAAAACCTTCTTAGCCCTTTATGAATTAGGTTTTGCAAGCAACTTACTCGTGTTCATTGATGTAGAGCTCTGCCAGCTCATGCCAGGCTTCCTGGTCCCCAACAAATCTGAACAAAAGAAGGTGAAGAAAAGAGCTAAAAATAGATTCTACAAAATGAACAGCAAGGAGGCAAAGAAAGAAATCAAATGTAATGCCTTTTTAATTAAAAAAGAGATTAGGCTTAATGAAACACAAGGCATATTCTTATAAAACACTCACTGTTCCAAATACTCATTCAGCTCTCGGATGGCTTCAGTGTTTTTCCCCTGAGCTTTCCGAATGGCAATCTTACGTTTTCGGGCTGCCTATAGGTTAAATTTGACAGAGGATTATGTGCTTGTAGACACCATCTCTTGGGTTTTTGAGAAACAGGCAATTTGACTCTGCAAATTATTATTTTAATGATCAAAAAGCTGTATCGCTGAGCAACTGCATGACAGGAGTTTTCACACAGATTCATACATGATGACATCCTGTGGAGAGATTTAAACAGCTTTTCTTGCTTTGGCATTATGTTTTAATTTATATGTGCAAACTGTATGCATCACAAGTCCAGGTTCTATAATTACAATTATTGAAGAACCCCAAAGTTGTTCAGCCGACCATTTATGCATTTTGTCTCACACTGAGACAGTCACTGGAGATGACCAAATTGTACTTCCAGGTTTCCAAGATTTTTCTTTTTCTTTCTACGCTAAAGAACCTTTTAGAAGCAATGTTCCATAAATCTCAAAGCAGAAATCTGGATTTGCTGAAGCAGCCTCTGGATATTGCAATAATAGAAGGAAAAAGGTAGCCAATATTGTGCACACAATTCCTGGCAGTATAACAACTCTAAGAACATTTCAACTGTTATCTCAGCTACTTAAATTCTAAATTGTCTGGCAGCTGTTCCATTGAATTAACAGCTTCATAACAAGTAAACAAAAGGCATGCCCTAGCAATCTGGGGCACATGTCATTGCTGATTCTCTATCCCTACCCTATACCCCCTTTTAAAACAAACTACATCTGCAGCAGCTAAGAAGACAGTTCACTGCCATGAGAAAGGTTCTTTCTTTTTACCTCTGAATGCTCTTCCTTCAAAAATACACAAGTAGGGTCTTCTCAAATGATTTGGAATTAAGGCTTTCTAGTCACTCCTGCTATATTTGTAAACCATACTATTCCCACACAACAGAAGCCATTCAGACTCCTAAGCTTCCTACCAGTGGAAATATTATATGCTTTTCCAGCATGCGCATATAAACTGATCTTTATCTTGCACTACTAAAGACATTTGATCACATCAGAAGACGATGGAGTTGGTGAAGTATATGCGATATCTTGTTCTAAGATCGCCTGCATTAAACAGGGCATGAAATTCCTTGTGCTACAGGTAGCCAAACAACTTTCTTCAGTTGCAGACTTTCAAGTTCTCCCGAGTAGTGTAATCTTAAAAGAAAGCAATAATCTGGCAAATTTTACAACCACGACTATTTTATGTGAAATTGGAATTTTAAACTGACATCCCATTGCACTCTGGCCAATTTCTATCCAATCTTTTCTCCCATATACTGATTCACTGTCAGCTCAAAGAAAATCTAGAACCATAAGAGCAACACACTTATAAATCCTATGTTTTCCAAATATATGGCATCATTCTTTCAGCAAGCCTATAGAAGTCCCTACTTCCCAAACCCCAACAGATACGGTATAAAAACTGATTAGGCCCCAAACTATTACTAAAATATACATACTTCCTAGTTGAAAAAGCACTGGTATAAACAAGAATTTGCAACTTTAACCCATCAAGTCAATCCATTCATTGCAATATGTTCTATTTATCAAAATTGCTTTGGATAATGAGATGGGAAGAATATACAGTACATTTAATAATAAAAATAAATTTTTACTGGCAGGAAATTTTTCAAGCCAAGTGAATACAGTATTGCACTGACTACCTAGAAATAGACTTCAGAGACACTTGTGGAGTTAAACCTACAAATGTTCTTTTGGTCCCACTGCACAATTCTTCCATACTTGCCATATTAAACGCAAGGCAAGGAATACATCAGAGAAAGAATTTATCTCTCTTCAGCCAGCAATCAAGATGGTATAGGGATTAAGACGCTGACTTAGAAACTGGGAGACTGTGAGTTCTAGTCTCACATTAGGCATGAAAACCAGCCTGTTATGTCAAGGCAGTCAAAAGTCTCTTATCCCAACCTACCTCACATGGTTATTGTTATCGGGAAAATAGGAATAAGGAGCATTAGTTACGTTTTTCACCTTGAGTTTCTTTTAAAAATAAAGTTGGGATACTCATAAATAAATATACCAATTTGGGGTCTGTATATTGGTAGGCGTGAACATTATTCTAGAATGTATTTGAATAAGTATTTGCAATTCTCAAAAGAAAAACATCCTGAGAACTATCTTGAGATAATTTCTCCTCTCTTTTTCATTCAAAAAGTTTCATGATCTGATTAAAGCACTGTTTGTAAGTTGATCTACTTTGTGTTTGAATAGCACTGAACACATGATGGTTATGTCTGGTCCTCGGATTCTGGCCATCCCACCACCCCTGCGATCACGTGATCATAATCTAGGTACTTGGAAACTTGCTCAGAATTATGACCAGCCTGTGGCATCCAGCAATTACATGATTGCAATTTGCCAACATCTCTAGAAAGTCAATGGGGAAACCAGCAGGAAAAGTCACAAGTCTCTAGGTAGGTTTCGCTTATCTTTTCATTCTCCCTCAGCCCTTCTGGACTCGCACCATGTGCTCTCCTACCCACTTTCCCCAACCCTTTCTGTACTTCCCTCACAACTTCCTTTATCTATGTAATACTTTCAGGCATCCTTCCTGACCACCCTCATCCTTCCACACCCTTCCTGACTATCCCCACACACCCTCCAACTGTCCTGTGCACCCTGTGCTTCTTGTGGGCCCTTTGCACCTTCCCAATACATAGCAGTCCCTTAGCTGCTGGCCAGCCTGGGATTTGCAATTTCATCTGGCTTGCCTATACCTTCCAGTTTTGTGAAAGCACCAAAAGGCTTTCTGAAAATTACACATCCTGTCCATTGTCCAAATAGGTAGTCTTTGACTTATGACCATTTGTTTAACGATGGTTTGGAGTTACGGTTGCACTGGAAGTGTGACTTATGACTTGACCTTGAAGTTACAACCATTGTGCCACCCTTGATCACATGAACGCAATTTGGGTGCTTGGCAACCATCTCTCATTTACAACAGTTGCACCGTTCTTCAGTCATGTGCTTGCAATTTGCAACCTCCCCAGCCAGACTTCAATAAGCAATGGGGAGAACTGACTTTACTTAACAACCATGTGAATCATGTAAGTATCATGTGACAACCATAGCTTAAAAAGATCATAAAACTGCTTTGGTTGTGTGATGATTTGCTTAATGGCCGTATTGTTCAGCCATAAAAATTCCAGTCAAATTGTGGTTGTAAGTCCAGAATTACATGTAGTATATTTAAGATGATGGGACAAAAACTCACAATGGCACAACACTGGCATTTATGACAAATGCAATTATCATACATTCTCACTCACTTTCCCATGAGATGATTTACTTTCATACCCCAAATATATCTGCTTCCTTCCACAAATACAGAAATGTTTTTGGAGAATGCTCTAAAAGCAGTAAAGTTCCAGAATGGAAACCTATCAGACCCATCAGAAGTTGGAGAGAGAGATTAATTCCTACCCAAGGATTCCTTAGTTGAAGCTAATAGACTGTAACAAAACTTGGCCTTACCTATATTATATTGCTCAGAACTGTTTTTCAACTCTCATCAAGAAAATGCTTAAATAGCTCATGGATTAGGACTTTCATTTTTAGTATTAATATAGAAAATCTTATTTTAACACATCTTTTGAAACATTTAAATATTTGTTCCTATTCTAATTTCATAACTGCAATACAACAATGACTGACTTTGAGATGTACTTTTCCATTATGTAAGGTAAAGTTTACAACCCTCTATACTCTAATGGAAAAAACTGCAGGGTAGTAAAATTGTTTTTTATTCTTATGCAGCCCCTATCTTTCCTGTCTCAAACTGTCAGCTCCTGCAATGCGTGATCTTTACATGACTTATGTGAACGAAAGCTGATGTATCACTTGCCAAATAACAGAAAATGTTTAATATATCTAAGCAACTCCATGTGTCAGCACACCATAAGAGACTGCTTTAAGCTCAGGTTAGTGCCAAGACAAACTCAAGAATAGTTTCAGTTTAAAACCATGAAGCATTTCTTTTCCTACAGCAGCCATATGTGCACATGGAAATAATTAACAGGTAGATGACATATAAACAACTCCAATACCTGACAATTTATCAAAACTTTTTACTTAACCTTCATTCTTCAGCAAACAAAATCAAAGTACCTATACTTGACTAACTAAAAGGCATTTGCTCAATAGTCAAGTTTAATATATTTAAGTAAGAGAAGGTGCTCAAGACCAATATTTACAATATTATAGTCATATAATAAAACTAATAGTATAATTTTCATACTAATGATTTGGCAATTTTAAGATGCTTTGCTACAATGTTCTGATTTGGAAATAAGGGAAACTGGATTCCTGCACAACAAAAATGTTAACAGCATCAATATTGCAATTTTGAAAATGTCTTCCAGTTAATTTAATCTCTCATTATTTCATCAGGTCTAACAGTAAATCAAAATATAGTTTATATATTCCGGTGGCATTTCCGTCGAAGACTGACTGAAGACCGCGATCATGCGCTGCTTCGATCCTTGCTTATCCTGTTGGAGGAGCCCAACGGGACCGGATCCATCTCGTAACCACCTCGGAAGGGTGGGGGAAGAGGGGGAGACCGCCAGCCGGTTGAGGGAGCCGCATCTCCCCTCCTTTGCTAGGTATACTCCCCTTGAAGACAGGAGGTAGTGGCAGTCTTAATGGCTACCCTGAAGATGGGAAGCTTCTGGGACTTAAGTGCGTGCTGGAGCGGTGAAGTGGTGAGCGGTATGTAACCAGACAAAGGATTTTGGATTCTTTTTTGACAACCCTGAGAAACAGAAGGAAAGAGCCCTCCTTTAAGAGTGTGGTAGCGGCGAATGGAAAATAAGAGGAAATTATAAGGTAAATAAAAAATTGGAACATAAAATAAATTTGGAATAGGATATAGAAATTGGCATTAATTAGGCATTGGACAGAATGCTGGACTTGCCTGGAACTGACTATATTTAAAAAAGCTAATGGATGAAAATTAGCGGAATACAATTGAAAGGACAAAAAAGAACTATGAAAAGTGGAAAGCAATGTAGAGTGCCACATAATGGTTAAAGGCATTTTTTCTCTTATGATTTCATGGAAAATTATTGGTCTTACAAATGTGTGAATGAGAAATGAAATGAAATAAAAGACTATATTACAACAATAACCCTGGAAGCACCAAAAGGGGGGGGGGGCGGTTTGCAGCAAAAGACAAGCAAAGATAATATCTTGGGACTGTTTGGTTTTGATTGTGACAAGGAAACAGAAGGATTAGTAAAAGGAATTGAGATAAACAGATATTTTTGGCAAGGATTAAAATACAAGATTTTGACTTTTAATAAAATAGAGAATAACTCAGCTAAATAAAATGGAAGAAGCATGCAGAGAAGTCAAGTCGGAACTGCAAACTGTGAGAGGAATGTTAAAAGAAAGATTGGAACTATTGGACATATTGGCAGAAAAATTAATGGCGATGCAGTTCACAGAAGAACAAAGAAAGTTCAAAAAGGAAGAGTCAAAAGAAGAGGAAAGCAGCCTAGAAGAGCACAAAGAACAAAGGACATTGCAAAAGGACATGAAAGGAATTAAAATTAAGACACTGATGATAGATGTAATAAATAAAAGGGAAAATATTCCCAAGATCAAACAAAAGGAGAAGCTGTATAAGAAGAAATTGCAAACGAGAGAACAGGAAAGGGTGGGGTTGGGAATAAGTGATTGGCAGATGAAAATAAAAACAATACTAAAGGAAAAAAAGAGGAGTTAAGAGGAAAGACCAGAAAAACTTAGAAAAGGGAAAGCTGGTTAAAATTACAAGAAACTATCAGGCCGAGGGATTTAGAAATAAGGGTTAAAGATAATATAAAAGGGGGATACCACATGGAAATGTATTTTAGTATTTTTTATTTTTTTTTAGAAATATAGAATGGGGAGATTTGAAGTTTAAAACTTATTGGGAATTACCTTAGGATTATTATATAATCATATATGAGAAAAATGATGATAGAGTAAGAGAAATCAAGATGGTTTGATTGTTATTAAATCTATCTATCTGTCTATCTATCTATCTATCTATCTATCTATCTAAATGTAACTGATTATTCAAATGATATTAGAAAAACAAAGAATATGGTAAATAGAAAAAAATATGCTATTATGACCAAAAAGTGTGGAGTGAAAATTAAATATAATTTTATAGGTTAAACTTGATTAAATGAAAACAAAAAGGAAACTCAATTTTCTCTTTTATTTCTTTCTTTTTTATTGTATACATATTATATTAGACATGAAATAGAAAATGTAATTGATTGTATAAAGGATATAAAAAAACAGAATATGGTAAACCAGGATTATATTGTAAAGTGAAGTATTTGCAATGAAATTATTATTTTATGATTAAAAAGGAGGGGAATGAAAATTCAATAAAATCTCATAAGTAAACTTTGGCTAAGTGGAAACAAAGAGAAAATATGAAATGGTGATATGAATATCTCTGGAATTTACTGTAGATTAGGGGATATACCATGTGGATCCTGGGCATTTTAGTTTTATTTTTATTCTTTTTTGTTTATTATATATCAGCTTTGAGAAAGTTAATGAAGATAACAATGTAAAATAAAATAGGTGGTAAGCTGGTAAAGGAAATAATAGGGGATGAAGAGTGGAAAATATATGTGAGGACGAAAATGTTTTTGATATTGAATTAATGAATTGAAATATGAAGTGGGAACTTATTCAAAGATCGGTGGAATAGATAATGATTTGATATGAAATTAGATAAGAAAGTTGGAAATGTAACTGTGACTATGTATGAATGTTGTAACCTGGAACCACGTTGCTCACTTGAAGAGATATGTAAAAAATAAAAAAAATATATGGTTTATGCAACTTCAGTGCTTCCAACTGAATATTTCTTGTTTCATATTAATTTTAAAATCAGTTGTTTCAAAGCAACTGAAGTTATATACACTTTTAAATAAATTATCTGATCAGTTTATTCTTGTATCTGCTATTTATCTAAAAGGAAAAACAAATTAATACTTTTGATTCTCACTATTTTCAAGATAATTTTTTGAAAATATGATTACAAAAATATTGCAGAATAATCCCTTATTTTCAATTCTCAGAATTATTTGTGTATTATTCTTAGCAAAGCTTTTTGAATCAAATATTAAAAAAAACACCACACTAATCATTTTTCTTGCATGAAAGGAAAATAATAAGCATCAGCATATTAAAATGAAATGGGCACATGTATATCTTAGGTAAGACTTCCAAAGATGTGAAGTCTGATTTCTTCTACATATTAATATTCCCTTACTGTCAACAAGCAGGAATTCCACACTGAATGTACACTTGGACAGATTAATACTGCTGTAAATTATTCTTTACATAATCTCATGTTAAAACTGTTTCAGGTCTTGAAAACCACAACCAAAAATGTAGGCTGCTCTCTGAACTGATGTAACATGACACAAAACCTTAGCCTCTCCCACTGTTCCTGCAATTACATTACATACTGAGTGAAATTTATGAACAGTTCTTAAATTTGGCCCATAAAAAAATACACTGCAGTACACTATGGTGGTATTGTGGGAAGGTTGACTTTTCTTCAGTTGGACAACAGAGACATCAAAGTTTTTAACACAATTCCTGAAGTCCCTTGCTGTTCTTTTAAAAGTGCTGAAGCAACTCCAACTTGCTAACTTGATTCTTCAGAGGAAGAATAACTTGAAAATGGACGCATGCTTTCGTTAGATGAATGATTTTCCCAACCCAAAAGAATTCAGCCAATATTACATTTCTTATTTGTTTTTGTCTATAACAATCCTGGTTCCAGAAATTTTATTTATTATTTGATCATTGACCAATAAAAATACATTCAAGAGAACCCCCTCACAATAATAATTATCAGCAACCATTTGCAGACAAAGTTTATGCATAATGCAGCAGAATTTTGCTACTTTTAGAGAAATAAAGTTTATTGTGGTTGTTTAATGGATAATGCAAACAAAAATTATGAGAATTCCCTGGAAATTTAAATCCAAAAGGAATGATCAACTGATGACAAATATCCCTGGAAAGCTGACAATAGAGAAGGCCATGGTTTCTATGGCACCTGTGTTCCATGGCAGTATCAGGTTTCATTTGTGTTTTCCTATATTTCCCTTCCAGGACAATTATGGAGAAAGCATTAAATCAAACTAAAGATAAATTTCTCCTGATTTGGGGAATTGATATAAATATCAGGCTGATTTAGACAATAAATTTTGGTGTCAAAATCTGTTTAGAACATCCAATCTTCCATGATCAGCAGTAGACGTGGGTGAGCTGCAATATGAAATACATGTTGATATTTGCAGACCAATTTCCCAGTCAATATTAATATACTGCAAGGAAAAGGGACTATGTGGGTGTGACCTTGGCCTCCCCTACTGCCAATTCTCTTCAATTAATTCACTGGAGCCAGGATTTTTGAGATTTTAACCTTCACCATATGTGCAGCATTTATGATTTTAAATTGTCAGTATAAAATAAATAAATATTCAAACTTGCTGGTATTTTTCTCTCACAACTATTTAAAGTTATGGTCTGACTTTTACCAATGTCATTAAAATTTCAAAATATACCAAGCTATTATGCTGAAATCTATAGTATTTATCAGCATTCAAACATACCTATGTTCTATTACAACACAGGAAGAAGCCTCAGCTCCTCATCAAAGACATTTATTAAATCTGGTGATTTTTTTATGCTGGAATTTTAACTCAAAGTATTGACCAGAAGCAAAGTGTTACAATATAAAGACAAAGAAAAAAAGGCAATGCTTATTTTTCTATTTAACTTACAGTGTTTGTTGAGTCCTCTTGTAAAATCCTGTCATATAACTGTATTGCATCATCATAGCTGCAAATATGAACAGAAAACACCTTCAGGTAAATTTAACAGTGTTCTAACATCTCTATATACTAAAAGCCATTCATCCTAACCCAGTAAGATGTGCAAACCTGCTGGAAAATAACATCTGGATATGCACATAAATATGTATAATGTTGTTCATCTGACGTCATTGAAGTAGCTGGATTGTTTTGGCACATTTGAAGCCACTGTCCTCAGTGCAGATGCTACAGCATTTAAGTACAATTTTAATCGGACTTAACATCTTTGTTAACATGTCTGGGCAGACTTTTTATCTTGATTAATGAATTGTTGTATCTTGCCTTTTACTTAGTAAAAAGTTGATATATTTTATTACATTACAGATAGTCCTCAACTTAAGACCACAATTGAATCCAAAATTTACGTTGCTGAGAAATTTGTTGAGTTTTGCCCCATTTTAAAAATGTTCTTGCCACATTTGTTAAGTAAATCACTGCAGATGTTAAATTAGTAACATGGTTGTTAAGTGACTCTGGTTTCGTTATTGATTTTCCAGGTCAGGAGGATGCAAAAGTGAACACATGACCTAGGGCATTGCAACCATCATAAATGTGAGTCAGGCAGAAAGAGCACTGTGAAAATATGTAGACCCCTCACATCCTGGACATAAACTGCTTCAACTTCTTCCCACAAAATGACGCTATAGGGCAGGGGTGTCAAACTCCCAGCGTCATTGTGTCATCATATGACATATTGGGACTTTTTTTCCCTTCGTTAAACCGGGCGTGGGCATGGCCTGCGCATGACACATCCGGCCTGTGGGCCAGGAGCTTGACAGCGCTGCTATAGGGCATTGTACATTCAAACAACTAGACACAAGGACAATGATTTCCCCATGCCATCCCTCTGCTGAACCCATAACACTGTGAAAAACTACCAAGTAGGGCTGTATTACTATTATCCTTCTCATCTTTCCTATTATCTATCTCCTTATCTTCTTATGACTATAACTTTGTTGGTTGTATCTTATGATTTATATTAATTGTTTTATTTAGTGTTCCAGTATAATTTATATTGATTGCTTATTTAATATCCTATGACTATCACTAAGTGTTTATCTTATGATTTATGATTAATGTATTTTATGATTATAAATCATGATTTATCATTTGTTGCTTGTGTGTGCACTGAAAGCTTATGCACTGTAGACAAATTCCTTGTGTGTCCAATCACAATTGGCCAATAAAGAATTCTAATTCTAAAGATCACATGATCACTATGATGGTCAGAAATGTAATACTATCCCACTTCATTCTTTTCACCAGAAATGTTAAATAAATTTAATATTTAATGGGCTCACACCTCGTCAATTTATATTCAAAAAGTTTCCTTAAATAATTAGAAACAGAATATGAATGAGACCACTGTTCCATTTGTTTCAGATTTGAAAGATGTCAGAAAAAGAATTAAGATGTTCCTTCAGAACTAGTAGTATTTATTTTTCTTTAATGAAACAAATTGTGAACATTCCAGTTTATATAGTTAATTATGAGTGGAGCACAGAACTCTTGAACAAAGTGTTCTATAATACAGGACAATGTCAAACAAAATGGACCATGCTACTGTCACTAAAAGATTGTTAAATTTAAGAGGTTGCATAATCTTAATTTTTAATATATATTTCTATTACATTTTCCAATATGTTTCCATTCTAATTCATCTTTATTTATAATTTTCCTACTTTACTCTCAACTACATAATGTATTCCTTCATAGCTTTTATATTTATATATATTCTGGGAGACGTCTTTTAAAACTGCATCTGGAAAATATTCTTTAGAATTCAGTTACCTCTCCATGGCTTCAAATTTCATACCAGTTAACCGTTTAACTCTATGGCTCCCAGGGAATTGCCGTCTTAGTTCTTGAAGGCAATACTATAAATTCAAAACATGAAGAAAAATGAGTAGGTAAGGAACATAATTTTCAAAGGTTTGAGTGATGTTTATTTGAATGCAGTAATTAAGAGATTCATCTGGCAATAACCCATCCCAGCACAACCAAAATATCAAATTAACACTTCAGCAGTATTTGAAAGAAGCCAACATATAGATAGATCCAAGACGTCAAACATATTCAAAACAGAGTTTTTAAAAAAACTAAAAGAACATATAACTAATTAACAAGATCAGTTTTTCTGTCCTTTTCAAACCTACCATGCAACTTGTACTGCTAGCAGAATTCAGTAATGGGGAAGTGCATGCAAAAAGCTCTTTGTGCACAATTTTACATAAAAATACATTATATTTAATTTGGATTTACTGTAATAACTATATTATTTAAAATAAAAACAACTATTATTTCCCCTAAATCAGCAACAGCTATTAAATGCAAATCTAATATACCCTGTTAGACAGAAACAAATTCCAAATTCAACTACTACTATATTACCGTGCAAATGCTGATTATTTTAAGATGCAGTTGTCTGAACCATTCCTGAAAAAGACACTGATGCCAAGCATACTTAAGTCATAATGTATATCTTGGAGTGGGAGAAGAGAAACAATATTTGGTTCCGATTTTTATCTAGTTTAAATAACTGCCTGCAATGATTATGGATTCGACAGGACTAAATGTGGTAAAGTTCAATCAATATACAGAGGTTCTCAATAATGAACAAGTGGTGTTGAAAAATTAAGGTTTGCACTTTGGGGATACTATTATACCTGGCCTTGTGCCCAGTGGTTTGGCCTAATATAATCAGAGATCATTTAGCATGATTTTATTCCTTGTTTCTAATTATATAAAGTTTGCTTTGAACTTTGGAAATCTAGTTTATACAGCTGTTTTATTTTAACTAATTGGGGGTTTCAGTGAAAAATACTATTTTAATTACAAGCCATTCTGAATTCATCTTACAAATACATACATATAATTGCTGTCCTAGTTTATTTAAAAAAACTTTGAAAGAATTATCACAAGGCCAATAAAATGTGATTTAACAATGAGCAGTGTGTATAATCTTCCTTACTTTCACTGTATAAAATAGGCTTAATTTCTCTAAATACATTGATAGGTTTACTTTATTGACATTAAGCTTCACTTAAATGACAGTATAAGTACTATGATGGAACCAACTATTGAGAGAAACAACATATCCTCACTCAGTTCTTCAATCAGAGGTTTCATTGTACCTCTTATTAAAACATCAAGTATTTTAAAATATAATTTCTAAATCACAATAATTAGAAGATAATTATTAACATAATAGAAGGGTGGACAGTAAAGGTAATAAACTTAGCAAACATGGTGAGACTGTTTCAATCAAAGACAAGAATTTATCTAGCTTCATTTCTATTTGAAAAGCATATGGACTTCTTATTCAAAACTGGAAAAATGAAACTTTAACTTCAGATTTTGAAAATTATAATAATTTTGTAATTATAGAAATGGATTGAAATGTTGCAAAATGTAAAAGATTGAGGTTGCATTTTTTTATTTTACTGCACTGAAAAACATCAGAAGTCACCACTTTTTTTCTTTAGTTTCTCTTTTTCTCTTAGTTTTTTACCCTTTGTTTTTTCTGTATTTTTATTTTATAATGAAACAATAAAAAAATGTAACATTTAATGCAGTGCCCAAGACCAAGCTCACATAAATACATAAAATGAGTCTACTATTAAGCTATTCAAAATTATGGACTGAAAATACTGTGCATGTTTAATCTACACCTGCTCTTTCATCTCAAGAAACATATTAATTAATATTATAGCACTTTTTTTTGACCAAAAAGAGAAAAATATTTCCATGAGCACAAGCAACATTTCTATAGCAGTAAAACAAGAAAATGTACATGAAAAATATATCCTCTAGAGAAAAGAGACTAAACTTTAAAAAAGGCTCAATATATCCACTGAAGGTCAAAAACTGTTATCAAAAACAAATACATCATATGGGAGGGCCAACATAGGGAGAGTAGAACAAGCTATCATCTTGATACATTTTAAAACAAAACCTGAAGAAGCAATGTCCATAATGTTGAAAAAAAGAATAGCTTTGTAGGGACATACTATTAACCCATGTTTAAGCTATCGAACTAATATGCTTAGAGCACTGAGAGATCCCATCGATTTTTAAAACATGAAATCTTGGAAAGTCCAAAAAATAAAATGCATTTTCTTGTAATAAATTAACACAATATTCTACTTTAAATTTCAAATATTTCAATATAAAGTCCTTCATCAAAAATGGATGCCTGGTAAAATGTCAAAATAGTATCTTAAAAATTGAAAAGTTCATAGTTTTTAATCACTTCTTTTTTTCAGTGCAGCTTATTTGATATAATATGAATCACAGGATTCCTTCTTCCCATGGGAGTTTCAGGAAGCCATAGTGAATACATTCAAAACTCTTGCTTCTGGACACCTGAGAAATATGTCGTTGCACAGACACTTTCCAAATCAGTCATGTGAGTCTCAAAAAAGACATGGATGTTTCAAAGATTTAAAAGGGAAACTAGTGTATTTCAATGGATTTACATAGCTCTAAAAGTAGATTGCAGAAATATATTGCACTAATGGACTGCAGAAGAAAATAAGGAGAATGCCTACCTATTGTGTTAAAAAAGATTAGATTTACTGGAATTGCATAAGAAGTCTGTTGGAACACTTACCGATGCCAAGTCATCTCGGCTGCAATCCAATGCGGCGATCATCACTTGCTCATATATTATCCAAACTAGATAATACAAAATATCATGAAACATAATTTCCCTCCCCACAAACCTGTAAATCAGTTCATAGCAAATTGTAGGAAACCTTGCCTTTTATAACGTCAGTATACTTAATCCCACAGAAACCCATCGCACTAATGCTAAACCTGAATATTTAGACAAATTGTGTGTTTAATCACACTTGCCCAAATAAATAAAGTCTAATAAATAAATTTAAAATATAAGTATTTGCTAAACATGTTTTAACTTCATTGCTCATATATTTTTATACACTGGTTCATCTTAAAAGCTGAATTGGAAAAACAACATGGAATATCAAATCTACTACGGAATGATTCAGAGGTTACCAGCTTTAAAAAGTGGTTTTGGCAAATAATAGTTTTCAGAAAAAAATCTTTGCTGATATAGGTGCACTGTTCTCCTTTTGTTTTCTTTTAATTAATGTTTTTGTAAAATTCCAATATTGTTTATTTATTGAATTCAAAAATTCATCGAAGAAGTTCCAAGGAGAAATCTTATTCTAAAGAATTTAAAAATGCTATAAATCACATAATTATACATCCTTAGCTACAGAGTTAATGAAAATCCACATTAATATTGCATTTCTTCTTTTTTATATATTTACTATTCAGATTAACCCCTTGACTAAAAATAATCCAATCTGATCAACTCAACTCCTTTCAACTCAGGGTGTTCAGCTTCCATTAAGAAAAAAATGATCATAGGCAAGTGTGTAGATATCTGCAATAGCTTTTATGTTTGTCTTGTGTAAAACCTGAAAGGATTCTGAGATGAATTTCTTAAAGAAAATAAAAATGCCTTCTGAGTATTAAAATATAAACTATATGGTTAATACAGACCCTAAGGAGAGTAAATACATGATAGCAGGAAATGGCAGTTCATTTACTGCAGTCTTCTGGAACAATGACATACACTACAAATGGAACAAAATATTGTTGTTTGTAATCAAAGTTATGTTGTGTTATCTAAATTCATGAATGTTTTTAAACTGTTACTATAAATTCATAAAGTAATTCACCAAAAAGGTCAATGAATATATTCAATTGTTCCAATAAAGCAATCACTCTTTCCAACATAATTTACTTTGGTTCAAAATAGAAATCAGATCCACACAAGTTTACTATTCACTTATTCTTCTGAAAGAAAAGCAGTTTTCACTAGTCCTGGTTACTTCTTGCAATATCCTAGAGAGTAAACGTTTCTTGGTTTAGCATTTAATAAATCTGTTTCAGAAAAACTGTATTTTGTTGAATTTAAGTATTACTAAGATCAAAACTTCCTAAAATGAAATAAAGAATATTCTAGTTCAGATCTTTGAGACCTCTGCCAAAAATAAACTGTTCACACTGTATGAATTAGGTTAAGAGTTATAAAAATGAAGATAAAATAAACTAATTAAAATAAAATCTTTTTTTACTCTCTTCCTGCCTACATAGCAATCTTAATCACTCCTGTACATTCAGATACTTTACCTGCACAGCATACATTGCTCCTGTAAAACTTTTTCTTCAACGATTCCCTTCTGATATAAAATAGGGAATGCCAAGCTTCTTTCTGAGAAGAATTTGTATTATGAACCTATGAGTCCTCTCTTCCCAAATGATACTGCATCTAATGAAAATCCAGACATGCCCTGCACTCTCCTGCCCAACTGTATTTATAAAAGCAACCTTCTTACTGATTTCACATCACTGACTTCACTTTAATTTTTCAGGAATAAACTACCCTATTTCAATCCCTAAACTTTTGACTAGTTGAAATTTGTTTAAAGTTTTCTGAGAACAGTATCTCTATGAATAGAAAGTAACTTAATCTGTTGTAGCTATAAGCTCCCTAGCCACGCGCTATACTTGTAAAAATCAAAAGTCTAGGAATACTGGTCATTTTAAGCTTGCAAAGTTTATGGACATACTGTGCATCAGCATGGCACCAAAATATTAACTAAAATCGATGGCATGATGGAGAAATCAATTGTATACTAATTGTGACCCACCCAGATTGGATCCTGTATACTAATTATTTTATCTGATATTTTAATATAAATACATATGTCTGGCTTTGTTGGCCTTTATTACAAAATATGAAATTTTAACTATATACTAATACAATCTAGAATGTGACATATATCATAGCACATCAGAAGGGCTATCTAATAAAGAGAAGTAAAACAGTTTTGACCTACTGTCATCACCAAGCTTAGCTGCATATTCATTAATTAACTCTTCTCCAACTTCAACTATTTGCTCACTGTTCCGATAGTTCTCTTCCCTCCATTTTCTCATTTTGTCTCGCATCTCTGAAAGAAACAAAATGACAATTAAAATAGAATAACAATAGTATTCAATATTTCTAATCATATCCAATTTAAACAAATAATCCTTGTTGAGCTCATGGCTATTATATGAATACATGTGTATAACTGTCTTTCTCGTAGTACCCTCACACAGTCTTTCAACAAAATTTAAAATTGGAAACTTACTGCTGTAGTTCAGCATACTTCTACTTTTGGGGAATCACTAAACCTATTACAGAGTATAAAACTCCAAACTGATTTTGAAATACTATCCTCTTGGTGACAAAAATACATAGTAGTACAAAAACATCTTACAGAACTGAATCTGAAAATTTCTAAATATTACCTTACTGTTTAGAAACAATCTGATTGATATTTTAAGACAATTGTTCTTTGAACTCTCCAAGGAATATTTGTTGCAATTTATAATTATTCTGGGAACCATTTCATACTGCAAATGTAAAATGAGCTTATTCTGAATGCCAAACAGTTTTATTTTAAAATGACCATATCCAATTATAGATAAAAGATAATACTGTCACACATCCCATTTACAACTTCCTCTAAGAATTCTCATTTTCAGCAGTCTTTAAAGCACACATTATTAAATGGTTGATATAATTTTCTTATTTTAATAAACTTATTAAAATGTAATACTAACTTATGCAGATATATTTCTTACTATTTCCTAAATCAAAACAGAAGTATAGGAGAAAAATATTACTATTAAAATTAATGCAGCAACATATATATGTACACTTTCCATTTTTAAAATATTATTTTTTCTTAATAAAGTATCAACTAATGTAACAAATTAAAAAAAATTTTTAAAAAAGAGTAACAGGACTTCTTTCTATGATTCACTTATTTTTTGAAAGTATTATCATAGATGTGGCTATAACAAAAGTAAATGTCAAGAATAATATCACAGATGTCAAATATGCCGCTAAGTAATATTAAACTTTAAAGCTTAAAAACATATTAGATCATGAAATCTTTCCACAAGTTTTTAAAATCACAGCACACTGCAGTCTTCTGAAGATTTGTTTTCAGCTTAACAATTTTTATATGGTTAAAAAAATCAGTATTTACCAAATAAAACATTAAGTATTCATGAGTTTGCTTTATTATTGGTGCTGATATTAATAAATGCAAAAGGCTTGCAGAATACTTTTACCAGATATTTAATATGAAACACATACCTCTGAATTAGTTGGCTTTTCTTTTATTACAAGATGTGCAAATTTAACAAAACTGTCAATTTTAGATTCAATAAACCTCTTTCTACAATATGTTCCTATTCCACCCCTTCCTCCCCCACATAAAAAAAAATCTCAGTATCTTGGAAGCATACTGCATTCTATTCTGTAAGTCAACAAAACCACTGTATATTATGTTTCATGTGCCTGAGTAAAGCTAAATGGTTCCTGACTCAAGACGATCCCTGGAAATGAAAAAATGGATATAAACAACTTGAGTGAATATTGTATCTACTACTGAGACTAAGAGATTAAAACATTAAAATCTGTGTTTTTACTGTGACTTTATTTCACCACTAGTAGAACTTCTATGTAAAAAAAATGATTCTATGTCAGAGTACACTATAGGATTTAAAATACTGAAAAAGTTTTTGTCATCTGATAATTATTTTTTTAAAGAACACAAGTAACTACACTCTTCAAAGAACATTCTCAGCAGCATGACAAATATTGCAGCCTAAGATAAGTTGAAGTACCAAGTTTTAAGATATATAGAGGAGAGGAAGAAATGTTTTCCACTGTAGATGGCTCTCTATTACCAAATTAGATAAAATGTTCATTATTGTTTTGAGCCTTTCAAAATTACTGAAAATATTAAAAATTACCTTTAAAAGGAAGATTACAAGATAATAAACTTCATCAATTCATATAGCTAATTACATTTATACAAAAAATTATCAGGATAAAAGTTACGTTTTTTCACAGCTAGAATTAGTTTAATAAATTTAATTCTCTCAAAAATGTAAACAAGGACAGCTATAGCACCTGACTGTAAAAATTATACCTATTGATGTATCTCTCAAATTTGTAATAACCTGATGGAACAAACAGACCATGGCGGCTTGATTTATGATTATGGCCATTGTAAAACAATTATAAAATCAAGACAGGGCATATGGTGACCCACTTAATATCCACAATTGCTTACAACTAAAATTCTCAGCTCAACTGTGGTTGTGAGTCCAGGACCACCTGTATAGTTTTCTATACACATTTTTTCTGAGTATTTTTAGTTATGTTTTTGTATTCATTGTATATTTAAATAAGCTTTTAAAAAGAAAGATTATACTCTGAGCTTTATTCTAACATTTCCACTATGGTTCACTTGTTATTCAGCAATACACAATAAACATTCATGTTAGATGGCAACCAACCACCAAATTCAAGGTCATAATTTTATCTTCCTTACACAATTTCTCATTTACATCTATATTTATATTATACCTCTATTTTAAATGTATGAAGTATGAACACTGAGGCAAAAATGTAAAATTCCAGAAAAATGAAGGCTAAGGAAAGCTAAATATTCTTTATACCCAGCTACGCATGCATACTGGATACTCCCTTAAGGGTCATTGAAAAGGGTGGATATTATCATTATAAAAATTGTATTTGTGTAAATTTAATTTATGAAAAGCGCCTCCTTTTCTCTTTCAGACTTCCTGCAGCACTCGGAAAGGTCCTAATCCTAAACACAATATATATGTTTGAAAATTACCTTCACTTTCTCCTGATCTTAAAGATTGGGATAATCTAAAGCAACGGTATCAACTTCGCGGTCCACGGGCCAGATGCATCATGCTCACCCCTGGCTTAGCGAAGGAGAAAAAAAATCACAATACCTCATGTGATGCCACGTGCTTGACACCCCTGATCTAAAGTTTCTTAATTTTTTTTATTTAGAAGTATAATGTATGAGAGTTTAAGTTTAAGAGTTGTTTAAGACTTGTCCTTTATATAATAAGATTCACTTCAGGCAGTAGTTTGAACCAGGATCTAGTTCATCAGAAAAAGCTGCAGTCTTTGGATGTTCTCCCTACCTTCTTTATGAGGGTAAAGAAGTATATGCTTCTTCTCAAATTTTAAAATAACAGGACATTCTACTCTTATGTCCTCATTCATGAATTGAAATTAGTCACAACATAATTCAGAAGCAAGGGTGGTCTTGGTTTCTCCCAGTTAACTCAGTTGGATTAACACATTATGCTCTGCTATATTGTGTTCTAATTAAGGCTTAAGTCACATTAGCTGGATTCAGACAATATAGTCAAATGAGCTACATTATTTCAGTATTCCTTATTATTCTGTAACTCTATTATTATTCCCAATACTACAGATCTGATTCATACATCAAATCATATGGTATATAAATCCACCCACTTTCATTGTAAAACATGGTGTATGATTTGGCATGATATATGAACTTAGCAAATTGTTAATTTTAAGACATCCAAACAGTTCAAGGCTGAGGACAAGATTTCCTAAGATTATTTGAAGTGACGTATAAACTACCCCTTACACAATAACACACAACAATCAAATGAAACCACTCTCACTCCCCCCGCTTATGTGTATTCATTAATCCATGCCGTTCATTACTCTCATGACATTTTATTGTGTAAATATATGAATGAAAAATATTAGATTAATATTAAGCAGTGTCAGTCACAGTAAGTCCAAAAATGTCTCTATTTCTGAATATGCTTGATATAATTCTTACTAAATATAGCACTAAGTTTGAAAATGGTCAATCCTATCCAAAGCATTTTGTTGTTGGAATGCGAGGAGTGGTAAGTATAGTAATTTTATAATGTAATAAACCTTAATTTAATGGACTTGAGATACAAAATATAAAATCTACCTACACCCTATATCCTTTTGCACATGCATAAAATCTTATCTGCCATTTTACATATGGGAAAAATATGCTGGCCTAAAATCCTGTTTGAATTTAATGCTTAAACTGCTTCCCCTATTTTCCGTTAAACTGTGTCCTATAAACTCTGATCTCCCCCTAAATTTAAGCAAAAGTGGATAGGTAAAGGAAGGATTATCCTCTATACACAAGATAGGTTCAAACAAATGTTATTAATATGGGAAATCTATATGGAAATAACATTCTAATAAAGTTCAAGGACCATATAAGTTGGTGCTCTGTTTACTTATACATAATTGTTGGTTAATTTATCTTAATAGCAAAGATAGCCTTTCCTATCTTCTATGTTTTTATGGTTTTTGATGTATAAATTATATTTAAGCAGTAATAAATAATAGCTGTAGGAAATGACCAGGCTGAGCCCAAGGAAGGGGACAAATGCATCATCAGTCTTTCATCCTTTCATGCCCACAAGAGATGTAAGTCTAGTCTACCTTGAATTTCATTATCTCTTATCTACTGCCTATTTGCTTTGACTGTTAGTAGTTCAGATTTTTGTAGATAGCATGAGCTTGCAATAAACCTTTATACTGATTTTGAATTTTCCTGAGCTTCACAATACCTATACTTGTGCATGCACACACATGTATATGTGCACACACACACACACATTTTTCCCCTGTTCAATTGTGTCTGATTTTTGGAGACTGCTTGGATAAGTCCCTAAGATTTTTTTTTTGGCAAACTTCTTCAGAAATGATTTATCTTTATCTCCTTCCTGGGGCTAAGAGAAAGTCACTAGCCTAAAATAACCCACCTGGCTTTTATGGCTAAGGCGGGCTAGAAACAGTCTCCTGGTTTCTAGCCTGATGCCTTAACCATTATATCAACCAGCTCTAATATATACAAATATATAACTATAGGAATATATATTATACAAATCATAAAAGATATAGAAATCTTAAAATAATATTTACACATCCCTAACTCAGATGAATGGATCTGACAAATATTCAAATTTGCTTTATTACTTGAAGAAAACATAAGAAATTGAATAAGCGGAATAGAATATACCTCAAGCAGACCTGACAAGAAACACAACCACATGAGCTAATTTTACATTATTGTAAGGCTACATTAACACAATCTTGCAAGTCTGAAAATACAAATCTCACACTGTCTCTTTTTACCTCCTGATACAAGGGCAGATTATTACTATTATTATCTTTCTTTGCAAATTATTCAGATGCAGGCTCCCACTGCTTACTCTCAGGGCAGCATCTCATCTCTTCCCTTCATCCTTCAAGGTTATTCCCACATACCATTACAAATATAAAGTAGAACAATCTTGTTAATTTGTGATCAGCTCAAAATTATTAGCTCATATCAAATTTGTTTTATCCTGTCTGCATTATTTTTACATATAACCCAAGACAGTGAATATGCCTAATATTCCTTCCTCTTTCTCTTTTCCTCACAACAGCAAACCTGTGAAAAAAGTGAGGTTAAGAGAGACAGTGACTGGCCCAAAGTCACCCACCCAACTTTCATTCCAAAGGCAGGATTAGAACCCAGTCTCCTGGTTTCTAACCTGACAGACCAATCT
The DNA here is from genome assembly GCF_049901715.1 of Pseudonaja textilis. NCBI lineage: Eukaryota > Metazoa > Chordata > Lepidosauria > Squamata > Elapidae > Pseudonaja > Pseudonaja textilis. The sequence goes on along the minus strand of NC_141992.1, from coordinate 179,979,108 downwards.
GGTTTAATATAATAATGAAATTTAACTTAATAATTACAGTTAAAACACCTATCTACTGCACCTATTTTTATTAATTATCGCAGAACAAACTCTCATAATTCATGATCCTAAGCCAAAGCAAGCCCAAAATTACAATAAAAAGACAAAATAAATACACTAAATAGCAATAAGCACTTAGACTTTGTAAACAGCTTAAGAGGGGGCTGTAAAGCGGTATGAGTCAGCATATTCCCCCCAACAATTTGGGTCCTCATTTTACCCACTTCAGAAGAATGGAAGGCTTGAGCCTAAAGCTACGATGTCACATATTTTTAGAGGATAAACATGGTTTACCTCCACATAAATAGACAAAAGTGTTTTCCTATCAATGTCTTCCACTGTCTTGCAGGGCACAATTATGCAAATTGCATTTAATCATTTTCATTTAACTGACCTCAAAGAGCTGTTGCAAAGATAACAGGTGCTACCATGGACTCTTTGGAGAAATATGAAAGTCAACTGTTTCTTTAGTAAGTGCTGCGGCATTTCCATTATGAGTGGTGTAGAATTGTTTTACAGAGAATAGGAACTGAAACTATTTTTTTCACTTAGAGGCTAAGTAGCTTAGAATCAATACATCTATAATAAATAAGTTCACTTATTAACTCTCCTGAATTCAGAAGTGCCAAAACATCAACCCATCTCAAGTCTGCAGGCCTATGTTCAGTTCTGTATATATCCAGACTACTGAATAAATAAAAATCAGTATTGTTTGTATCCCAAAGCATAAGATTCAAGGCCTAAGTTTGAATATTATTTGAATAACCTGCCTACATTCATACTTCACAAAGTAGTTGTTCTGAAAACTTGGCAAGTGAAAGGATATCAACATTTCCATCATTTCAAATTTTCATGAGCTTCAGTATGCATATTAATATATAAAGAAGAAAAAAAGACAGGCAGACCCTATCCTCTTTAGCATTCATTCCCTGCACTTTAATTTTACACACTCAAGACCACACTTTATTATCTTATTACTGCTTATGCAGTAACTGAAAGCAGACAGACTCTGTTAAAAAAAAAATCCACTACATATTATAAGGGACGATGGATCATGGAACAGACTTTTGATTAGTACTACATTTTTACAATTAACTTTGATTCGTAAAAGGCTTGGTTTACACATCATACTAAGCAACAGTGTAGTTTGAACCAATGTGCCAAGCCAAGCAGGTGTCTGTCACTCAAGGAACCATGAAAAACTTGACAGCAGCTTTCTAGAAGGCGACAGCATTGAAAAGAAACCTGGAGGGTGAGAAAAATACTTCACCTTTACACTTGCAAGTCCCTCAGTATGTAATTTCTTCCCCTTGGATCTGAATTCGTGGGATGGGAGTCGCCAAGGGTCTCCGGAGAGGATCAAATTAGGGATTGTTATTTTATAACCTAACTTCCCAGTGGATTAGACTCCTCCACCACCATCCTTTCTCCTCTAAACAGAAGTGTGAAGGGTTTTATATATACCTTTGGACACACTACGCAAATGACAAGATGCGTAGGTAATTACGGGGTTAATTACTCCGGATTATGCGTAAGTTATCTTTGAGAATTGCACATAGGAAAAGCTTCCCAGCGCACTATTTTTTTTCTCCCTCGAGAGGAGCAAAGCGACGGAGACGCTTTCGGGGCTTCCTAGCGGCGACTACAAGCCTCCCCCTCAGTCGCACCTCCGGAGCTGCGAACAACTCCCTCACGCAACCAAAGACACGTCGGAAGCACCCCAGCCCTTAAGTCTGTTGCTTTCCCCTGCCTCCGCTCCACAGCTGCCGGTTTACCTTCCCAAGTCACGTCGTACATCTCCGAGACTTTCGCCATCTTGCCCGCCTCCCCCTCCCGTCGCCGAACTATCGGCTCACGTGATCCCGCTAGAGCCCCGCCCACAGACTTCCACCCCGTGCCGGCAGCTAGAGAACGCGATCTGATTGGCTGGGATTGCGGAGGGCGGGAAAGAAAGAGGTTAGGCGTTGTTGCGAAACGGGCCGGAGGAATCGTTCGCTCCGGTCGAGCAGAGGCGGAGGTGTTTCGCTTGTGTTGCTACCTATCAGTGGGTCTCGGTATAGCCGGGCTCCGCTGGGAGGTGTTGGGTCAGAAGCAGCAACGACGACTCATCTTCCTTCAAGAAAGGGGCATGTTGGGGTTGCTCACCTGCTTCGGTTCGCATTGCATCTGTGGGAAGACCTGACACACACACACACACACACACACACACACACACACACACACACACACACACACACACACACACACACACACACACACACACACACACACACACACACACACCCCGCCGCCTCCAGAAGAATGAAATATTTTGGGGAGTAGTGAAAAGGCAGTATAGAATATTTCCTCTAAAGGAGAAATGGGCGTGGGGAGGAAAATCCAACCCCAGTTTCCCTGCCCCAGGCAGAAATTGAGAAGGCCAGCGTGTAGAAATGCTAGAAAGACTGGGTCAGGCAGAAACATAAGTGAAGCAATGAGCAACACAATCAAGCCTAAGGTTGACAGAACTAGCTCAAACGCCTAGGATTTGCATTTCCCCATTTGCTCTTTCTCCAGAGCAAGCTGTGACTTCTGTATGACTCCATAGGAATCCAGAAGGTATTGTCGGAAGAATTCTCCTGGGTTCAGTTCCAAGTGGGGAAAAAGACACTGGAAACACGGAGGCTGTTTGGAAAGATGGTTTTATGGTGGACAGGACCACATGGCTTGGGGCTCCAAAGTGGAAAGGAAGACCACGTGCTTCAAGATATTGGGTGAAGGAAAAGAAGGGAAAAAAGGGCACAGATGCTGAGAGTTCCTTGGTTTTATGCCCTCTGTTGGGATTTGAATTTGAGCTGGTATTCTCATTGGTTGTCAGACTCCCATGGAGCCATGCAGGGGCAACTCTGTAGGCTGTCCTGAGTTCCAGGCTTGTCTGAGCCTTGCTGGATGATGCTGATGTAATGAAAGGGCTTTGGGCAATTCCTATTATAGCTCTACCTGGAGTAGATCTTTGTTATGTAAAATAGTCTGGCCCAGGCCAGAATAATGGTCCATTAGCAAAGGTGGGGGGCTGAGTTTCTGCCTCTGAGTTGGGTTTCTGCTTCTCTAGGGGAAATATTCTGCCTTTTTAATATTTCCTAGGATATTTCATTTTCCTAGGAGAGAGGTGGGTGCTAACTTCCTACAATATAAAACCCACCCACTCTAAACTCCATTTTGTCAGTTGTCCCAGAATCGCATGTGGTTGGTGGTTCTGCTTCATCAATAAAGGGAATCTTTCTTTCCAATCATCCAACCTCCATTTTATTTCCAATGCCTTTCTCCCGGCTTGGACGTGGACCTGGGATATTCATTCCAACACATCCCAACCAATTCATTTCCAGTCCTCAGAGGTTAGATTTGCACAATACTCTCCTCATTTCTTTCCAGGTCCATTAATCTTTTGGTGATGAGCATCCCATGTCTCCGTGCCTGCCCGAATGGGTTGTTGGGAGGGGGAGCTGTGTTGGTCTAGAGCAGTATGTTTATCAATCTGAGCCACTTTAGGTTGGCTGGATTTCAATTCCCAGAATTCCCTAGCCAGCATGACTGAAGTTGACAAACACTGCTCTACAGCAGCAAAAATTAGGCAGATTCTTGAGTTCTTTTATCTCTGCAGGATTTGAGTTTGGCCAGTCTAAAGAAAAGAAGAATTAGGGGTATTAACATGATAGCAGTATTCCAGTATTTGAGGGGCTGACACAAAGAAAAGGGGGTCAAATTATTGTCCAAAGCACCAGAAGGCAAGACACGAAACAATGGTTGGAAATGATCAAGAGAAAAGCAACCTGGAATTAAGAAGAAACTTACAGGGAAGGACAATTAACCAGTGGGACAGCTTGCCTTCAGAAATCGTGGGAGCTCCATCACTGGAGGTCTACTTGTCTGAGATGGTATAGTTCTCCTGCTTGAGCAGGGGGCTGGGCTAGAAGATCTCCAAGGTCCCTTCCAGATCTATTCTATTTTATTAAAAAGTATACACTTTTGCATGTTGTAACGGACTTCCTTGGATGCATACAGTGGTTAAGTTGAAACTGGATTTCAGGGAAAAAAGAGTAAGAGTTTTACCCACAACCTGAAATCTGTGCGACCAGATGCTGATAAAATGTCAGCAAAGGAGATACCCATCTCCTGACGTAGGATTTTTGGCAGACCCCAGGATGCTAGCACATGGAAGGATGACAGGGAAAGTGTCAACAAAGGGTGGGGAAGAGATCTGCTTATTTTCTTTAGCCAAAGAAGAGTTGCATGTCATTGGAAAAGGTTTTCTGGAGAAACATCTGCAGCAGAATTTTCCAACCTGGTTAAGTTCAAGATGTCAAGACATTCAGGGAGTTAAAGTTTACATACCTTAAAACTGCCACTTGTATACAACAGAGATGGCTGAACTTCAGGTCTGGGTGAATGCGTTATTTGGTATGAGTTCAAGAGTCTTCTGAAACACCTTAGGAATTAGGGCAGATTCCATTTTTCTAAATCAGAAGTGTAGTTTGCTTGGCTTGGGCTTAATGCAAAGTCTGAATTCAGCTACTGTGCTTATTTTAATCATGGTTAAGACACACTGTGACTTAACATGGTTCCTGTACCAGACCACTGTGCTTTGTGCTATGGGTGTCAAAATCTCATGCAAGTAGAGTTGTAAGTGGAAACATAACAAACCATGGAAACGCAATACTGTACAAGTATTTGCATTGCTTCTTCACTCCAAATACCACTCTACCAATAAAGTTTTGTTACATAATGCATAAAACTACGAAAGATGGATAAGTAAAGTTTAACAGTATACAACAAATCCTACTGCTTGGATTTAGATTATTTTGATAGTCATACTTGTTTATGCTGCAATAATAGTAATGCTTTGCCTACACACTCATTTTGTTCTTGGTGAAACTTTGATAAAGTTTTCAGAGTCCATTTTATAATTCTATAGTATGGGGCTAGGATATATATTTCTGTTCCAGGATTCTGAAATTAACTGCTTCTCTAAAGTATATCACTTTGTTAGTGAACCAATAGGCAGACCTTTGCATATAACATAACACAAAACTTTAGAATTTAGAAGCTGTATTTAGCAACACCTAGCAGATTACCACTTTAATAGAGAAAGGAACTGGGCTATAACTGAATTAACTAGCTTTCATTTCTTTTTTATCTCAGAGAATCCAAATGAAACCATAGAATTCATAACTCAAATTTCTGCATTCTTTTACTAATACTAAGGTAACAGTAAGTATGGCATCATTGATATTTTTGCCTTATTCATTAGCAAGAAGCAAAAGGAAAAGATGTATGAAGTCATAATTTGACTTACCTACTAGTTGAGTTTATTTCCTGAGCCATGGTTGAGTTAGCCATTTTAATTAGCTACAATTGCCTAGATTTATGTTTAGATGTAACCATGTCTTACCAACCACAATGGCAGCATGCCAATATAAAACCAGTCTGTTTGATTTATGGGATTAATGTAGGTTTTTTTTTTAACTTGGAATCACAGCTATTTTGTACTTCTGTGTATTTTCAATATGCATACATGTACCTTCCTAATTCAAAACAGCTTAAAGAGCGTGTGGCCTTTTGTATATTGGCTGCTTCCATCATAATTAAAGTCCCTCTTTTCCCTTGCATACACAAAGCCTAGTGAGACAATAGAGATAGAGTTTAGTTGGATTCTGCTGAGTGTCTAAAATGTGTCCAAAAGTCAAAGGAAATCCTCAGACATTTACAATTGTATAACTTCAAGGAAGCTCCTAGATCAGGGCTGTCAAACTGGTGGCCTGCGAGCCGGTTGCATCACTCACAGGCCACACCCACCCCAACTCCATGAATGGGGAAAATGTCCATGAAGTGAAATGTCATGTGACAGCAATGTGACACCACGAGATTGACACCCATATCCTAGCTCGTATAGGCAATATATGAAAATCCTATTAATTCCTAGTTAGAATGTTCTCTGGGAACTCCTTACAACTATTGAACATCTTGTTGAAAGTCCTTTGGAGTATACAGATAATCAATTTAAATAAGTAAATAAATAAATAAAAATAAATAAATCTTCAAGAATATGTGCCCTTCTGTAAAGAATCTTTGTTTTACTGTTACTCCTTAGTAACCATTTTTCCACATATGTTTTGCATTTGTTATCAATTGTGGAGAAAAAAAGCCAGTGATCTAGAGCAGATGTTTATAAACATGTCCACAGAAAATAAATAAACTACAACATTTGAATAAATCCATGATGAAATCACAGCATTAATCTTGGATGTGGATGCCTTACAGAGACCTGTTGTTGGACAATTTTGTTGATCAACAAATATTAATAGTTATTAGTATAAGTAATAGTACTGTTAATATAAACAACTATTTTGTTACTTTTTATAATGAAATGAATTTGTATTAAGCAATTTCCAAGGAACTAAAAATAAAAGATCAAATATACGTAGTTGATAAAAATATTTAAACATTATTAATCAATTCAAAGAGGAAGGCCTAGCTGAAAAGGAAGATTATGGGCATAGCTCCCTAAAGATGTCATTTCCCAGTTTGGGAGATTTTATATCTCCCCATTTATCTATATTATTACTTACAGCAGCTTTTTTCTATCACTTCACAGCAAAGGAACTCTTAAGAAAATTACTAGATATCATGGAAGCTCTGCATAAAAATAGCTATATATACATATATAAATATATACATGTATACATATATATATCATATGCATATACATATACATATCATACATACATACATACATACATACATACATCATATATATATATATATATATATATATATATATATACATATGCATATACATATATATACATACATACATATATATATATATATTTCACATCACCATTCACTTCTAACCTAAACAATCTATATTTCACAAAAGCAGAAATGAGGCAAGCTGATAACTGAACCATAATGCATAAAAAATCCTTCCATTGCAAATGCTCACATTTGCAAAAAATATCTTTTTTTGTGAAACTCTAGGGTTCTGCAAGATTGTTATTCTACAATCTTATAGGAACTTTATAAAGATGAAGTCATAATACTTTTCATATTTCCTTAAAAAAGAAGAATTCAGCTCATAAACTCATGTGAAATTTGGCTCAATTGACTGTTTCTGGATTGGATCCTAGTGTTGATAAAACTCCGGTTCTGATTTCTACTGGCATGTTTAATTGCAAGCAGAATGCTATTTTATTTAGGCTGCAAATTAAAAACAGAAAAGAGATTGTTGAAAACCATGTTTTGGGCTAGTTATGAGCATTCTTATTTTGTCTTGAGAAATATGTGATTATTTTTAACAGACATTCCCGGTGTGCTTAAGATATCAAGGCTTATTTAAATAGGCATAGAACAAAGTCTAACATCTCCAAGGAAAGGATGCTGTGTCTGGAAAACAGCAGATGTAGACTGAAATAATTCAGCCTCAAATGCTACATATGTTTTCTTGAATGATTTTAAGGCAATACTGTAGAAAATACTGCAAAATAACAAAACTACAGACCACACACGTACTCAAAATCCAGAATAGCAATATTATCTTTCTGAGTTGCCTAATATGCAACAAATAAACCATTGTTAGGAGAATAATATATGTGAATCTGGGGATCGTGGAATCTTTAGTTAAAATCCAAATGTACGTGTTTATGTCACCAACAGCTGAGAACGCTTAGTTCAGAGTTGTCATGTATATTAGAAGTGGCAGGAACCACTGGCATCATCTGGAAATATCCAGCACAAGTTCCAGTAACATATTTAACTAGGCCCTTTGGCAACAATATTATACCACGAAAAGCTGTTGCATTTGGAATAATTATTTAAAGACATTATTTTGAGCAAGTGGCCTTAGTAGAAGATGTTTTACCCATAAACAAAATTTTGTTAGTTTATTGGGCAATCTGCAAATAAAAAGGAAGCAAACAAAAAAAAATGAAAATAATCACATTTCAGTTGCAATCTGAGGTCTGATCTCTTTTCTTGTCTCTTTTAATACAGGAATAAAGATGCACACCGCACATTGTATGTTGTGACTTTGCTTTCAAGCCAGGAAAACATATTTTCTCTTTATAATGATCAGTGGTAAAACACAAGTCAGCAATATTTCCCAAGTAAGTTCTCTCCATTGAGTTCTTCATCTTACATATCCCTCCCCGTGCCAGTTGCAGTCTTGCATCTCACACAATATGTTCTGAACTCTTCTCCCTCCCTTACAGGATTTTAATTATTCATCTAATTTGCATTGCCACCTATATCTATCCAATAATCTCTATGTAGTAAACAAACAAAAATGAAGGATTACACTAAAACAAAAAGAAAAAAAAAGCTACACTGAGACTCAGTAGAAACCCAAATTGTCAGACATGAGGTTCAGACTCTCTTGGATCACATTACCAAATCAATTTCGTTCTCTTTCTTTCCAGTAGTTGGAAAGTGTAGCTCATCTCTTGCCAGGAGTCCCTCGTCTTGGATATATGTCCAAACTCTGATATCTTGGGTACCATCAAAATGCCCAGCTGGTGATATCCAATGTTCTCTGTCTTTCTGGACTATGTCCTTTGACAGAAAGGCATGAGGAAAACACCACTGTGCCCCTAGTTTTTTTTTTAAATCCTTCTGCCTGGTGTTCTAGTGTCCTTTTCAGTTTCTTCAGGGATGTGCCTGGTTTTGTCATTTGTTCCCACATGGTTCAGTGGAAACAGATATTTAACCGGGCTTAAAAAGAAAGTCTTTCTATTACCATCTCAATATGTGCCTTCCGTTCTTTTGAGATGCTGACTGACTGACATGACCTTGCTTTCTACAGAAATACTTCACCTGGAAACGTGATACCTAATATTCAGTCAATAAACTCAGAAGTAATTGGGCTCAATTAAGGCTTTTAGAGGGGGAAAGGGGGAAAAAATGGGGGGAAACTCACCAATCAGCAGAATCCCCTTTTTTCTCCCTTTTTAATGATCTGGCAAGCTTCTGCTCAGTTACCTCTCTGGGCCTCATCTTTTTTCCTTTTCAGCAGAGCTCCCCCCCCCCCCTTTTCATAGACAATTCCTGCAGATGGGATAAACTGGTAACTTTGTGTTCATTATTCTTTATACTTTTAATTAAACTGACTTGACCTCCAGCTTCAATGTGTTCATGGGCAAACCAAAAGTTCGAGAGATCCCCGGGCCCCAAATAAGGGTCATGGATGTTATTAAGTAATATCTGAAACCTCTACAAGATATTTAAGAGCTATTTAAATAGAGAATTGAAATTGAAGACTTTTTTTAATGAATACATTTTTGTAGAAACTCATGAAGTCAAGATTATATTAAATATGAATAGTACTGTTTTTCCTTCCCTTTTTTTTAAAAAAAGTGCAGTGATTACGATGGGAAAACAATGTTTATTGGCACCAGTGTGAAACAGAGAAGAATATTTTACACAGCTAATGTCCTGCTAGTTAGTAAAATGTATTTTCTCAACAATTAGATTTGCCTGAATTATTTTACTGGATCAAGGAAAAATATTTGAATTTGTTACTAGAAAGTCATTAACAATTAGTGTGGCTTGCGGTCCAGAATTAGGTTCTGAAATATGCACACAAGGAATATTTCTTTCAGTCCTTTAGCACACTTACAATCGTAATTCATTTTTAATATTTGTTATAGATCTAGAGTTTCTGTCTTAATGTAATTATGTTTTCTATAGTACTGTATTATACTACTGCTAATAAATCACCCAGAGCCTGTGTTTGCATAACTCACTTGTCCATGACCTTAGTGTTTAGAAAGTGGCATAACAAGCCAAATAAATGAATAAATGCAATATATTTATATTTTATAACAGTGTTATTAATTTAATAAATTTAATTATGATAAAAACAAAATAAATCAGGCAACTAAAAATGTTCAGAATATCTCCCTATAATTAAAAAGAAAAAGATTTGTTTGGGAAAGTGAAAGACTAGGTTATAATCTGAAGAGTATTTTTAGGTAGGGAAGGAGATTAACATGTAATCTTACCTTATAATGAAAATGTATGAGGCATGATTAATAAAGAGGGCTAAATGAGAATGTTTATCCCTAAAGGAATAAAGGTGCATAGTTACAAGTGTGCAATGGATAATTGCAAATGTCAAAATATTTTCAATTACAGTGGTGGTCTGTATGATATTTATTATAATCCTATCAAGCTGTGGTTAATGGACTTGCAATTATCTCTCCAGTAAATACATATTCTGTAATAATAGTTTAGTGTTCAGAACCAAAATGAAATAGCCACAGTTAAACCACAGTCTTTCTGGAAACCATGTAATATTTGGGTGTCCAGTAGGATATGGACCACCCAATCTGTAATTGACTGTTGTTTCTCCAAGTTAAACTCTACCAGTTTCCAATTGAATAAAACTCTGGATATCTTAAGTCTCAGGGCATAACATTATATATTTCATGTATAAAGTATAATATTATTTTAAGCAGAAAATTAGAAAATCCTGAATTTTCCATTTTATGATATATATGTATTATTCATTCTGGAATAGTAATATAGTTGGTCCAAAATTGCCTATTTAGCTTCAATTTCACATCTGATTTGTAAGGGGCAATATGTAAAAGACAGATAATTGATCATGTGAAGCCAAGGATTTTTGTATTTCTTTTATAATAAAGCATTTGTGAAGTTACATACCTAGGAAGATGGATGGAAAGAAACACCCTTTATAAAAATACAACCCAAGATCTTTTATGGAAGATGAGTGGTATCAGATGCAAAATAAATAAAAGAAATGACTCCTTCACAAACCATAATAATTTTCCCATGGAATTTATTACTGTAAAATCGGCTATCTCTGTCGACAGGTTTTAACAGGCAGAATTCAAGAATTCATAGCAGGTAACACTGTTTGTTTTTACATTATCATGGATGCATTTATTTTAAATATTCTGCCCTTAGAAGCAGAGATTTTCCATAGAGAGTTATAATACACTAATCACAATTATTATTAGTATTTTTATTAAACTCTAAAAACAATAATCATAGTATAATTTATTTTAAAAAAATCTATGTTCAAAATATAACAGCAGATGTAGAAGAAACAATACATATAAAAAAAAACACTGGGTTTGTCAACTGGAGCCATATTTTAGAGAAAAAGATGTTGATAATTTTGAAAATAAACACTTTGCCAGATATATTGACCAAATCCTTCATTTTATTATGATGTAATCATCATCATCATCCACCAACCATGTTGATAATATCAACATGTGCCTATCTTAGGTCTGTGGGAAAGACTTGATAGGCGGATAAAAATGTCAAATCCAATCTGAACATCTGGCTGACTGTGACAAAATCATAATAATTGCAACATCTGTAAGAAATACCAGCAAACAAGAACTGGTGGGGCCATAAAATAGAGAAAGTTGTAGAAAATGAAGAAGCTAAAGTGCTTTGTGGCTTTAGAATTCAAACACATAGGCACCTGCCACCTAACACCCTAAGCTTAACAATTGTCAATAAGAAAGACCAAAAAGTCTAGACAGTGGACGTGACAGTACCTGGAGACAGCAGAACAGAAGAGAAAGAACTGGAGAAGATAAATAGAAGTAGAATGATTGTGTCAAAAGGAAGCAAAGATAATATGATTGGTTACTAGGCATTGTGGATGCAATCCCAAAATACGGGGAGCATCACTTGAACATAATCAACATTGGCAAAATCATCATCATCAGTTGCAAAAGGCAATTTTACTTGGAACAGCTTACATTATGTGACAATAGTTTTAATATTAAACAACAACATCTGCCTTGGGAATAACTTAATAGGTAGATAAAAATGCTAAATTCGCCTTAAGTATTTGGCTATCTATGCAACAACTATAAATTATGGGCACTTTAAAAATAATTCTTCACATATCTGGAAAAAATATAAGGGCAAATATTGCAAAATAGAAAACTTTAACATAGTTACAAACATTTGAAGCAGTTAAAATGAATATCTGGTCAAGCCTTAATTTCCTAACTAAATTATTCCAATCATCATCATTATCATTGAACCATAATAATAATAACAAATAACAAATTATTTACTAAATTCATGTGCTGCTTAACTCTCAACTACTCTGGGAGATTAAAAAATTAAAAACAGTATATTAAGTACGTGTCAAGTAACAAAATATGTACAGTAAAAAAATGCCAGTAAAAAAATGAAGATTTACATATATTACAGGATTTGGTCTGGCAGCTCTGAATTTCAAACTTAATTATCAAACCTTTTTTTAACATGAATCACAGTTTGTATTGTATCACAGTTATGGAAGTTAGATTATCTCAACTGAGGGAACGGGATTCCCAGACAATCTGTGCAAATATCTGTACTAATAAAAATGGAAAGCTCATAATATAGTAATAAGTGGTGTATTAAAAGCTTCGGCTATTTCCATCAATTGTTGTATTGAGATTGGTGGTTCCTAATTGTTAGCATCATCTGTGCAACAGTTCGTCATGTATTCCTCTCTCTGAATTTTGATCTTACTGGTTTATATTTTCAGATCTTGGTGGCCAAGACTCAATTACAATTACAAATGCTACAGGGGACAGTAGACATCCTTGCTATGTTCCTTTGCTAATTGAAAAACTTGTGGAGAATGATCCATCTTTGCTACCATGTACCTGTCTTTTGCTCTCTCAGATTCATTTTGTCTCACCTCTTGTGAAATGTCCTTCCAAATTCTGAAGAGCTTTTTTCCATATCTATAAATATGTATCTTTTTCTTAATGTTGATGAATTCAAATGCATTTATAATATATCTGCTATGACCTCTCATCTTTTTTAAAAATGTAATTTGTCTGATCTGTGTGTGTGGTTTTGGAAATGCACTTCCTCTACTACTATGGTAGTGTAAATAGTTACTATAATAGTAAAAAATACTAAAGTAAGGAATATCTTCAGTTGATTATAAAAAATAGTCTATATGATCGGCTTCATTCCCTTCTTTGTGTATTAATGTCATATATACTTCTTTCCGTTTTGGGGGATATTGATTTGTTCGCTGAATGTCTTTTATTGTCTTCAGTAGTGATTCTGCTAGTTCTTCTTGTAGCTCATTTTGTAAGGTACGGCCATTAGCCCATTTAGGTTTGGTACCTTACCCATTTTAATTTTCTTCATTGCTTCTTTAGCTGTTATACATTTGCTTAATATTTTGTTATATTTTTTCAATCAATTCTTTACACTCTGAGTTTTTAATATATGTTTACAAATTTCCTTTGACAATTTTGTGCCTGGAATATAATTCTTTAAATATTTTTGCAAGCTCCTCTATAATTTCCCATTTAGTTTATGAGTTTGTCCTCTTTCTCTATTGCTGATTCTTTCTCTTTTATAATCTGAGATGCCAGACATTTCATGGTTTGTTTGCATTTTCAGAATGATTTTGTTTGACATATTTTATCTTTTTGGGAAATTCAGCCACTCCAATAAACCTAATTGTTGTTTACCTGTTTTTAACTTTCAGTGATTGGTTTTATCATTCTGTTCCAATTCCTGTATTTTCCTGCGGTTTTGCTTTTAACTTTGCCTTAACTACACCTTCATACATCATGTAGATGTATTTCAGGTAGAGAACTGGTAGACATTATGGAATGAATAGGACACAAGATGAACTGTAATTTCACAGATAAGTAATTTAGTAACATCAGATCAACTGTGATATATTTCACCACATCTATCTTTCAAGGCATGCTTCTGTCCATACGACCTTTTTTCTCTTTGTTTCTCTTTCTTTTTTTCATTATTCAGGCCAGTTTTAAGGACTAAACACCGGCCATCACAGAAGAACCACACAGTGTTTGTTTAGCTGGCCTTTTGGCCTTGATGGTTTCTTTACAGAGTCCATCATTAACTCTATTCCCATCCACCAGTCCCTCAAGATCAACTTTTTCCACTCTTTCAGCTTCCAATAAACAACTCTGCCAGATCTAACATATAGTTCTGACTATAACAAACTCCAGAACAGCTGTTAAATGCATCTGCCAAGCTCTTAGCCACCAGAGGACTCAGACAGCAAAAGAAACAACACCCAATGAGTTGTAGGGCATCAGCTTTCTTGTTTTGACAGCAGGTTGACCAACAATACTGGCATGTATGGCTTGTTTTTACTATAATTTTAAGTGGATGAACGCTAACTGCTAGTGACAGCAGGGATTCAAACTGTTCAATATGGAAGTGCGTCTATTTGTCAAAGTTTAGTAGAGATTTCACGACCCTTGAATAAGAAATAGGAGTTTGTTTTCTCAAAAATGTAGTGTGTGGCCTAAAGATTCATCTATGAATTCTAAGCATTATCTGTCTAATATTGTCTGTATTGTCAGAGGATGTGCTTTGCAGTTCCGATGTGGTGGAATAGTTAAGATGTTGGACGAGGCTCAAATTTTTATTCAGCCATACAATCTAGTTGATTTGGGGTCTCTCTCCCCCCCCCAACCTACTTCAAAGAGTTGTTATGAAATTAGACGAGAGAAGGAGGGTATGTATGTTCCGTTATGTTCCTGGAAGAAAGAGTTCTTTCATATACAGTGGCCGTGTATCGTACATTATTGAGAACATGTGTGATATACATGTGTGTATAGTGATAAAGAATCCTCATCAAGGAAAGTAATATAACCCTTGGAGTTGCACACTTACACCTGGAAGATAGATCATGTATTCACAAATACTATATATTCAATATTTCAAATGGGGTGAGATGTGTTTTTATTTTAACTGCACTAATCATTTCTAAATCTGCACCTTCATGAACTGTCAGCATACAAAAATCCTCACAGTCTTTTACTTCTGCTTTCCTCTCTTTTTAGCAAGCCATACAAGTGACAGAAAGATTTAGCTACTGTTATCAGCTCAAGATAAAAATGTATGAATGCTAAAATGGGCAAAAAAGTTGTCCTACCAATGAAGTTACAGTTGAATGAAGAAGCACATCCAATGCTCAACAGCCCAAAGATGGTGAGGACTTGATGGAGCCCATAGATGCCCACCAGTGGAATATATGGTATGATTCCAAAATTAATTTCTGGCACCTCATTTCATTTCAATACTTGAGAGATTCAGAAGAAATAGGAAGAGGAGTTGTGACTCATGCACACCCCCTTTGACCACATCTGAAAAGGTATCATGCAAATATTGTTCCAAAAATATGGACATAGTTGCTAGAGAAACTCGATGCTTCTGCCAGTTAATGTGATTCCAGCTTAATCTTGATCCATGTCGTGTTAGCTTAAATGCACCTGATTTTAAATATTTCTGAGAAAAAGAATTGGGTGTTTGTTCATCTATTCATATGATCTGATGCTGATTTGGAATGCACTTGCCTCCACCAAAATGACTTAACTTCTGTTAGAACGCCTCATAGTGACTATGATCTGGATCGGATTTGGAGATAGAGGAAATGGAGATTATTAAAGATCCCCCATCACCATATGATGCTGTAGCTTGTGGTGTGTTATTATATAAACTTCATTAGAGACAGATGGTTGCTTTTAAAAAAAAACAAGCATGATACCATGTTTTTCCATTTCACTACCTTTCCCCCAATCCCAGAAACCAACCACCGAAACTTGTCAAATGTTGCCATTCTACACTTGAGTCACCCTGGGAACCCTACTTGCTGCCATGAAACGGCCAGCTTCTAAAGGAACAGATGTTTCCAATTAGCAGTAAGAGACCTAAACAAGTGCATGCGATGGCACAAGCACAAATAACGTGTTTGAGTTTGAGATATTTATAGCTGTCCTTTTGGAGTTGGAAATTATTAAAGCTAATCCGCAAGCATATAAGAATGCTGCATGCTGGGCAACAAACATACCTAACAGGTAACAGGTTGTGCCTGCTCTTTTTCAAGACACTGAACTCATTTTATATCCCTTTTAATGATGGAGGAACGACCACTGGAGGTGATTTATCAAGACGGCTGCTGTGCAACCTCGGATCATTTTCAACAAGATCTAGGAGGGCAGAATGCCAACTCTGCATGGAATCTATATGCAATTGCTATGCATCATAAATCACGGGGCATAATCTATTTTGGGGGTCAAGGGCCATAGCCATTGTGTGAGGTGTAGGAACCACATGTGAATTGAAGCAAGGAGGAAGTGGACCTAAGCAAAACAGTTGCCTGTTCTTTTACATAAATACAGTAACACAAATTATACCCATGTATAGGTCATATTATATTTGGGGTTCCATCTCAAGATGAGATTGCACAAGAATAAGTAAAAATGAAATCCAGGCAGCTCTGAGGAAAGGAGAACTATTTATTCCCCAAAGCAAAGGGGTTTGCTTTGGGAGCAGCTGCAGAGAAGAGGGGTACAGCAGGTTGCTTTCATAGGGGAGCTTGTCCTGGCTGTGGCAGCATGTACGTGCTGATTCTAGGGTGACACTTGAGGGTTGTGGGTATATGTTGTGTATTCTTGTGAACATGCAGTTCTTCTGGGAGACCAATTTAATGAACTCTATTTGTGTTTTCAGACCTTATCTTTCGATATGTGGATTGGGGCTGGGTAATCTATTTGGGGTTTTGCAGAAGTTTGAGCAAAAGATCTCCCCTTTGTTTTGGTTTTTTTTAAAATTTATTAACTTTGTTTCAGCTTGACTGTCGATTATCTAGTGGAGGCTCTAAGTCCATTGTGGATTCTGTTAATGTTTTAAGGGAAGATGGAAAGAGTATGAAGAATAAAATATACTTCAATATCAAACTTCCCATGCTTCCTTACAACTATCTTGAGCAGGGTTGTCAGAAGGATCTAGGAATCAGAATCAGAATAGAGTTGGAAGGGACCTTCTAGTCCAACCCTACCTTTCTCAGTGATTTGCTTGCAAAACTGAAAAGATTGCTATTATACGGTAGCTGGAAGAGGACTATATGTTCCGTGCAAGTCAGGATGAGATGGATCTACTCGACAATGAGAACCAATTTACTACCTCCTGTTGCTACCGAAAGGAGAGATCTGTTTTGCATCACAGTATGATTAGCTGGCCAGTTGGAAAAATATCCACCAAAATAGCTTTTGAGGGATACACCTAGTGTGCGCATTCCTTCTATAAATCAAGGAGATGGGAGGCACACATTTTTCCACTGCAGTCATTTTTTTATTATTACAAGTACTTTAAGGATGGGGCACAGGGATGGAATTTTTCTGTCTTCTTTTGAAATATATTTTCATATGGATGCAGAAGCTTTATGGGGGGAAAAACTTAGTTTATCTCACTTATTTCTTTTATAATTTCTTTTCTTAAAATACAGAAAATTGTCCAAAGTTAATTGTTTGCCTCCCGTGAAAATGTTACAGGTTCTGGGTGATTCACTAAAAGAGCTGAGTAGGGGATTGGTTACAGCCAGCAAATTGACAGCTTTGTGATAAATGAAAGACTCTCAGGAACAAAACTATGAATCCCAACAAAACCGAGCCAACTTTAATCAGTCCTGTGTGAAGGTGAAGGTCAGATGAAAGAACTCATTCTAAATTTCTTTTGGCTTCAAGACAGGAGCTACAGAAAACTGTGACCTCTTGATGAGACAAATGGCTGGTGTCATTAAAAAAAAAGATGTTTGCAATTTTGGAAAAGAGTAGATAGTTCTGCCAGACTTAAAACTAAATGCAGATTGCAGCTACAAAACGAAAAAAGTCATGGGGTTTCTGTTGAAATCTTTTGTTTTTCCTCTTGAAGGAAGATGAATTTTGGGAGAGGGGCAATTTTTTTTTTTGCTTAAATTTACTTAAACTTTTATTATGTATAAAAAACATAATACATCATCATCGCTGTATATTCTCCCTTCCACATCCCCAAAAAGATAAACTGATGTTAGATTGAATGCCATCTTGGAAATTAGATTGAAACAACTGTTCAGTAATACTGTAAACAATATATTCATGAAAGGACTATGAGGTCCTCCTAACTCTGCTTCTCATTCTGAAAGATTGCTTCTCGATAGTGAAATGGTGACAGCTGTTTTTCAGTAAGCAATAAGAGTTTAGCAAAATGCATTCATGCAGCAGAATGAAATTATATACCAAAATAGCACATCAGGAGAAACGTCCTTGACGCCTCCCTTGATGCAAGGTGTTCTTGATTTAAATGTTGGCATTCATTTTTCCAGTTTGAAGTGCATGATACAGTTTATCCTATCACCTAAGATTCCATTCCTTTCTACTACACATGTAGCTCCATGTTTAGCTATAGTCCCTTGGGAGAAGGATAAAGGTTGGAACAATCGCCCTATGGATAAAATGTGTGTGAGAAGAGAAGGTCCTTCTACTGATGTGGCAAAATTTATTCACTTAACAAATTAGAAACAGCCCAAATCCTTCACAGAGTGACTCTGAGCTGTGTGCACATAAAATATGATAGCATAAAAACCATAAATGAAATTTATAAAAGAGGCAAAGATTGTTAAAATTCAACATTAAAAGTTAATTATAAGGCAGAGGTACGACTTGCAGGGCACATTCTTAGCAAGTCCCAGAGAAAAGTGCACACACACATGGCAGCCTCTGGCTGTGCCCAATCCAGAAAAAACAAGCGAACAGAGAAACGAGTCCATGAAACAAGTAGCAAACAATGAGTCCACAAAGTATAGAACAAGGTACTGAGTCCATGTAGTCAAGAACAGGGCACTGAGTCTACGAAGCAAGGAAGAAGCAAGCAGTCCTAACTCTAAATGTCTGTACTGGTACATCAAACTCTACCAATTCAGCATTTGTTCCCAACGAACACTCTTCCCACAGCATCTCCTTAAATATCAGTCCCCAGGTGTGTCTTGTGAAGAGAGGTGGGGCACTCTCCTCCCAATTCATCGGATTAGCCTTCTCTCCACTCTCAGGGATCAGGAGGGAGTGGTCCTTGCTCATCACCTGAGCTCCATTGCTCTTCATGTCCACTGCTTGCCCTCTCTGTCATCCTGCCCCCGCCCCGTTCCTCCCTGCTAACAAGCCATCCCAATCCTGAGGGACCCTTGATCTCCATTGGTTCCAGCTCGTCCTCCTCTGCAGATTCATGCTCTGATGGGCATGACGGGAGGATGTTCCAAACAGCAAGGCCAATGGTAGAGAAGGCTCTCGTCCTGAGCCCCACCAGTTGGAATGATTTAACATGATCCACAGCATACCCTCCCTGCTTGAAGGGTGGGAGGGCCAGATGTAATGAAGAAGTTTCCACAGGTAACCAGGTCTCATGCCATGAGTTTAGAGGTCATAACAACACTTTGAATTGGACTTGGAAGCAAATCAGCAGGTGATGGAGCTTGTACATTACATGCACTATCCGCGTGAATTATTATTCTTTAGTGCTGTGCAACAAGGGTAATAAGAGCATGCACGGCACAAAAGCTCAATGGGTTCCACCTACATTGCCTATGGAGAATTCTGGCTATCATTTGGGGAAACCGTGTCACCAATGAGGAAATTTTGCAGCAGATTACTGTAGATCCAGTAAGTTGCAGACTATCGTGATCAAACATCGAATGTGTCTAACTGGCCATATTCTTCACTTGCCAAAACATTGATACCCAAAAAATGCTGCATGACGGGAACCGCTAGAGAGAAAACGGGCAAGGTAGACCATACCACACCTGGCATGATCAGACATTAAAAGATGAGCTATGGAAGTAGATATCAGAATAGAATAGAATAGAATAGAATAGAATAGAATAGAATAGAATAGAATGTAGCTTGTACACAAAATATGGTTTTTTATTAACAGATATTTGGCCATTGCTCTAATTTAAATATAAATAAAATGTACCTGCTATCCAGATGCTAACTGTTAATGACTTTCTGCCTTCCTGTAGTTCTTGACCTTTAAAATTGATATGGGCTGTATAGGCCTTCAAAGAAAATCATGGTCTCTAAGAGAAACTGGGCTTAAACTAACTGAGATCAGACGTTTATTTGTGAGAAAGGGGGCATATATTAAAACTTCCTTGAAATTGGTGACTTAATTCTACTAATGCTGAGGTGTTATCCAAATTTATCTGGCAGAAATAAATAAAATTAGGATCTGAATGTTATTTTTCTGGATATTAGATTCAGCAGAAATCTTAAGGCATTGGAAGACTTTCCTGATTTCCTCAACTTTTTAAATCTTGAGCAGATGGATTTATTGGATCTCTGGTATTTCTCTAAATATTTCTTCTAAATTAGAAAGATTGAATAGTCCTGGTATTTTACAGGACTTGTAAGAATTTATGGCCTGGTCCAAATATTAATATTACTGAGATTTGTATTTATATTGTGAAAAAAAAGTTTTTGTTTTTATTGAAACATGTTTCCCTTCATTTGAAGAAAAAAGTAAAAGAGAAAGAAAGAAATTAGAAGTATGAATACACACATTTTACTGAATGTTTAAAAACTGTGATTAGGCTTAAGACAATTCATTATTTTATATTATACATATATCATGGGTGTGTATACACACACACACATGATTGATCAGGGAAAACAAATCTCTTTGTTCATTAGAAATATATATAGGAAGCACCCATTTACTTCTATGGGCTTATGCTGAAATTCACATTTGCTTTGAGGTGAGTTTCTTCAGTTTTTGCAGTTACTCTGTCTACATAGCTAATTTTCACTTCTATTTTTTCAGGGAAATTCCTTTTTTCCGGTTTGAACTAAAGTGAATAACCCTAAATTCCAGCATAGGAGCCAAATGCTGTTTTCCATTACTGGAAAAATAAAGGTCTGGCTTTTATTTGGGACTTGATAGGTCTTTTGGTTTCCATTCCTGCGTGAAGGTCTAGGCACAGTCTAAATTGCTGAACTTTGTTGTTGTTGCTGTTGTTTGGCCTTTTCAGCTCTTGCAGGTGGGATTTCAGATCCGATACCTACTTTATGTGACAAGCATGCTTTCTGCGTGCACATTGGTCATGCTACAGTTTCATGGATTCAGCCTTCAGCAACTTTTCAACTTCTCCAAGTATAGTGGATGCAGGAATTCTATTCCAACTGTTTCCACCTCATCTTTATTCTGATTATTAGAGAAAACTGTATGGCGCTCTTGGAAATAAGTGCTCATTGGAAGAAGCAGAGGACTTTGCCCACCAGAATCAAAGCCCTCAATACCCACATATTCCAGGTATCCATATTCATAAGTCTGTAGATTCTCAGTTATCCAGGTCATGGTTGTCCCAAAGGTGCTTTTTCAAGAGGTAATTGAACTTTCTTGTTTTTTTCTTTTGAAGATGTTTCGCTTCTCATCCAAGAAGCTTCTTCAGCCCTGACAAGATGGTGGGGAATGGAAGTATTTGCAGACAGCTGGTCATTTGCATCCTTTTTGGGGGGAATATAAATCCTTCCATTCCCCACTATCCTGTCAGAGCTGAAGAAGCTTCTTGAATGAGAAGCAAAACATCTTCAAAAGAAATAAACAGGAAAGTCCAGTTGCCTCCTGAAAAAGCACCCTTGGGTGTCCTTATTTGTGTTTCCTTTTTCAGTTTTACACTGGTATCAAAATCCCATGAATAAAAAGACCATCTCTATCTGTGGAGCTGGCTGAATACTCTTTGGGTTGAAGAAATAAACAAAGAATAAAAAGGTTTGGTCTGCCTCACCTGTGCCGGCAGGAGAGGTATGGTGTGGACTCTATCGGCCGCAGGGAATTCCAGCTGGCGGGGTCCAGAAGAAACTTCTCTGCAAATAAATAGAAATGTATGAAGAAAATATGTGATATAAATTTGAAATAAGCACAATGGAAAGAATATGTCATTGTAATTTGATAAGATAGTATGTATAGAAATAAAATAAGGAAATGTAAATGATGTCTTGACATTGACACAATTGCGTATATAATTTTATTTTATGTTTTTAAAACTTTTGAAATTTGAATAAAGTTTATTAAAAAAAAGAAAAAGAAACTTCTCCGCTGTTGTGCCTGCCTTTGGAACAGCTCTCTCTCTCTCTCTCTCTCTCTCTCTCTCTCTCTCTCTCTCTCACACACACACACACACACACACACACACACACAGTGAGGTCAGCTGCAATCCTTCCATAAAAGTTAATGACTTGGCTCTGCCAATTGACTTGGGCTCCAGCAGAGAGAATTCACATTGGGGTGGTTGGTAGATTAACAGAAGATCCCACTCCCCCCTTCTCATCATATTCCCTCCAGTGGTGGGATTAAAAAAAAAATTACTACCGGTTCTGTGGGCATGGCTTGATGGGGTTGGCAGAGGAAAGATACTGTAAAATCTCCAGTCAGAGGTGGTATTTTCTGGTTCTCCTAATTACTCAAAATTTCTGCTACCGGTTCTCCAGAACTGGTCAGAACCTGCTGACTCCCACCCTCCCCATGTTTTTAGCTAGGTTGATTTTTATAGTATTGTATTTATAAGAGGCGAGGTGGTACAGTGGTAGGAGTGCAGTATTGCAGGCTACTTCTGCTAACTGCTGGCTGCCTGCAATTTGGCAGTTCGAATCTTACCAGGCTGAAGGTTGATGCAGACTTCTGATGTGGCTAAAATGAAGACCCAGGTTGTTGGGGGAAATATGCTGACTCTGTAAACCGCTTAGAGAGTAAATCACTGCAAAGAGGTATATAAGATTAAGTGCTATATTATTAGGTTTTATATAGTTCTGTCTTTTAATCTCGTAAGCCATCCAGAGGTACCATACAATAAAATGGGTGGCTAATAAATTTTACAAATAAATAAATTCTTAGAATGGGATGAAAATTGTTCTTTTTTTTAAATTCCACTCAAAAAAAAAAATGTTTAACCCAGACAAGCATTAACTCAGTGTTTCTCCACATCGGCAACTTTAAGATAGCTGGCTGAGGAATTCTGGGAGTTTAAGTTGCTAGGGTTGAGAACTAGGGCCCTTACCCATTTGGCATGGACAAAGCACACTGTAATTTATTGATGCACATAAATCACTGGCAAGCAAAAGAAGAAACAAAACTAGAACAAGTTATTTTAGTAATTTAGTATGTGACTGAAACTGATATGCCTCAATTCAGTATGGAATACTCTTTTCCATATTAAAATTCCATATTACCTTTGAATAATCTCAAAAGGAAGAACGTCAAACAAACAAGCCTCAAATACATCAACAAACAGAAAACTGCAGAAACTCTCAGTTCTGAGTAGAGGTAGGCAAAACTGTTCTCAATATATATCACATGTTCTTAAAGAATATTTACTGTAATTTATTTCTTACTCAACGCTTTCATCTTGTTTCTTTTCTACATTTGCATGTAAGTATTTGTGATGAAAGCTAACCTGCACAGACTTCTCTTTAAAAAGAATACTAATTGTTTGCCTTTTAAAAATTGTAGTTATTAAACTATGTGTGTAGGAAAGAATGACCACCATTCTTTCATCATTAACTGTGGTCCTAGACATACAGGTCCATGTCCAGGTTAGCATTAGACAACATGAAACTGGTTTCTCATTTGATCTTCAGTTTCAGAATCTCAGTATCTTTACTGCATAGTAATTGATGCTTGGTCCAGAAGATGACATCTTTAAAAATTGTTGGCTAACTTGCTTGTTCTAATGAGTCAAATTTAATTGGTTTGCCACTGAAGCTTATGTTTATATGATTTCTTGCCATATATGTGATTCTTATCACATATTAAGTATTCATATTAAGTCCCAAAGATGCTTTTTTCATTACAGGGATAATGACACACTCAAGACTTCTGTTGTGTTTCATTTTGAACATATCTGCTTAATACTGTGTGGATTAGTACTCTGATTTTGAAAGGCACATATTTCAAGTCAGTGGCTCCTAGCAGTTCTTTTCAAGACTTGATTAAATATCACTTTAAAACGAAGGCAAATAAGAATGTTTTGGGTAAAATCATGTACTATAAAACCTGAGTTACATGTAGGAGAAAGAAGAAATGTTTAAAAAAGAAATGTTTGATATACATATACTGACCTTACATGTGGCTAACAGATGTTACACAGAACCCCATCTTTCTCTTTCTTTACTTTTCTACATTAGGTTTTTATGTGTCTGTTTTTTCTTCTCCATTTTATACAGTTAAGTCACCTCTTCCTTCCCCATAGCTTTCTTCTATTCCAAACACTATGGTGATATGCTTTGGAAAACATCCCTGCAGGGTAAAAGAAAAGATAAATAATTATCTGTGACAGAAATTTGTTTCTGTAGGCCTCAGACTATCACAATGGGATTATACATCAGACAGGAAAGTTCCTATAAGATTGACTGTCTTGATGTTATAATGATTTATGGCTATGTCATTGGTGACCCCAGATTCTGGAAAGCCTATTACAATTCCTCTTATTGTAATAATCACCTCTGCTTCTTCTTGTAGACATTGTTGGAGGAGAGCCATGGGAGCAAAAATCAAGAGGAGTCTTGTTTCTAAATAATAAATTTTATTAAAGGTATAAGTTTTTGTGAACCACAGTGTTTTGGTGAAATTTGTTAGTCAGAAAAGGTGCTGTCAGACTTCCCCTGATTTTCTAATCAATATTAGAAACTAATTTATTAGAAGCAATATTAGAAATTGTTTATCACTAATAAATATTATATTAGAAATATTCAGTATATAGTAGATAATATTTCAAGGCCAAACTATGCAGTTAGAACATTAGTGACAACTTCTTTCTCTAATTATGAATGCTCATATTCTGGTACCATCTGACCTAAATTTCAGTAATACAGTACAGTTTTGTAAAGTAGTTAACACACCAGGGGAAAGAAAGTGAGAGACTGTGAGTTCAAATGCTGCCTGTCATAAAAGCCAGGTGAGTAACCATAGACCAGTTGCTCTCTCTCTCTGCTCAACCCACCTCACAAGGTGGTTGTTGTGGCAAAAGATAGGAGGAGGAAAGTGTGTTGTATATGTTCACCATGCTGAGTTATTTGTACAAAATAATAAAGGCAGGATACAAACAAACAAATAAGTAAATAAACAAATATGGGGTTGCAGTTCAGAAAGCACAACAGCTAGATTTCTACAAGCATTAAAATTGCCATCTCTATCAGGATTCATTTCAAGGGGGTATGTTAATTTTTCAAGTTCTGCATGGGTAGTGGGTTAATTATATCAAAGGCCACCTACAGTACTTCCATATTGATTTTTCTTTGGGTTCACATGCCTTAAGAACAGACACAAGCTATGATCCATGCTTACTTTGGAGGAACACTGACTAGAGATCATTCAGTCAGAACTGAAGAAGTTTCTTGGATGAGAAATGAAATATTTTCAAGCAAAACAAAGAAAGTCCAGTTGCCTTTTGAAAAAGCACCTTTGGGACAACAGTCCAATTGCTTTTCTGCACGATTGACATTACCGAGCATTGGCAAGCTTTGATAGTACAGTATAGAAATTCTTACCCCACCAAGGAGGAATAAGGAAGCTGTTAGAAGTTTGTGAATTCCTTGCCCAGCTGGTCAGCACCTAGCTGACCATGGCTGATTTTCAACATCAAGTAGGGTTGGCCTTTCGTAGTAATTGGATAAGAGACAACTAGGAAATCTTAGGGTTCTAAACTATACAATTGGAGAGTGGGGAGGAATCTGAGAGAAGGCAATGGAAAATCACTTCTATAATTGTTGCCAAGGAAACTGTATCAACGTGAACATACATACATACAAAAGTTAAACTTGATTCAAAGCATTTTACTTCTTACTGCTAAATCCTTTTTTCTTTCCACTACTGTATTGAGAATGTATGCATTAGTGACCGATATATCTGTAGTTGATTGTTGACAATAAAGTGGAATATTGTTTTCTCTAAATGTAAATAGCAGTCAGCAGAATCCATAACTGTTAACCAAAACAGGGAGATTAAACTATTTACAAATTGTTTATAACATAATGATGTTAAGCTAAAGACCTGAGAGATGATAGATGATAGCAGAACTGAGATGGAATAATTACCGATTAATCAATGGTTAAAAAAAAGCATACTGCTGGACAAAGACAAATGCAATCTAAAGTATTTCAGGACATTGGACAGCTCCCACTGAAAACCGATGTTGCTCCTATTAAACCTAAAGCTTTCTGTGACCATGTGCTCCCACACAGGCCTGAGCAGTACCCAAACCATGGCTTTATTATACCATTTATTTATGAACATGTTTATTTTTGCTCTAATCGGCTGACAAAAATGAGCGAATGTTTTTGAATTGAACAGTCCCATGCACTATATCATCACTGAAGCATCTGGAAGTCCAGTACCTTTTAGATAAAAAAATGCTTACAGATAGATGTTGTGAGATTCTAAATATATCCTGAGAATAACTAAGTGGAATCAATTCTGATTAGTTCTATGATGGAAAACCACTAGAAAACACAGAATTATCACAGGGAAAATTTAAAAAATTCCAAAAGAAGGAATGGCATATTATAGCAGTCCCCAACCTTTCTGGTTGGCAGACTGGCGGGGGGGGGGGCGTTCTGAACAAGTGGCAGCATGTGTGTGAAGCACCATTTGCGTGAGCAGTGGGCACACATACCTGGTGTTCACACAAATGTAGTTCTGCGCATGAGGGCCAGCTCATGCAAATGGTGCTTTGTGTGAGAGGGGAAGTACCCACCACTTACGCAAATGGAGCTGGACATGTGCACTTGCCCACTGCTTGCATGGCCCAGTTCCAAACTGGCCACAGCCTGGTAGTGGGCTGCAGCCCAGGGATTGGGGACCCTTGGCATATTACACCCATATTGTCCAAGTTTTGTTTGTATGAAACTTCACTTTTTAAACCATGTTTTAATATATACCTAAACAGTAGACACCCCCCCCCCATAGCAACAGTTCCTAAATGTATACATTTCTAATAATGTCTGTGCTATAGAGTCATTTTACAATCTCTTTCCTATTTTATATACAATTTTTCATTGAAAAAAATAAATAAATGACTCAAGTACAGCTTGTAAGACTTCCAACAATTTAATTATTGGTTTTAACAGCTAATGTAGTTTATACTGGTGTCACTTATTCCATTTTTTATGTAATTCATTGATTTTGCTTTTTATAACTATCTTTTTCTAAATTTAGTACCCCTTTAATAATTTATGTGCATAAATTATTAAGAGGAACCCATTCCGGTTGGGCACTGTGTCGGTGCGGAGCTGAGGAGTGGATCGCTGCTCTGAAAGATTCTGATTTCCGCTAGTTGGTGGCTTTTTGGAGCATGCTGGACCCCAGAGGGGTAGGCAAAAGAAAGGAGAAGACACGGAGGTCTTGGGGAGGTGCCGCGATCCAGGAGACTGGAAGAAGAACCCCCTGAAAACCAACGGCAGAAGAGGGAGATCGTGACAACAGTGATGATCGGAACCAGAGACACAGCAGCCCAGCCGATTAAAAGAAGCA
This sequence comes from Pseudonaja textilis, assembly GCF_049901715.1. Classification (NCBI taxonomy): domain Eukaryota; kingdom Metazoa; phylum Chordata; class Lepidosauria; order Squamata; family Elapidae; genus Pseudonaja; species Pseudonaja textilis. The sequence continues at coordinate 179,951,715 of NC_141992.1, read as the reverse complement.
AAAAGAGGGAAACAGCGGGCTGAGCACTAAAAAGGCGTATTTAAAGAAGATCTTCAGAACATTGGTGTATACTGTAAGGGAAGCTCTAAATTGAGTGGTGTGGTAAAGTGGCGGAGTTTTTGATAGGAGCGCTGACTGAAACAATGGCAGAGATTTATGCTGACTAATGGAATCGTGAAACCTGAGGAGACGAAGGGTGAGATAACAACATTTGCTTTGCAAGTGGACGAGTGAACTATAGAACCTTATTGTCCATTTATTTGAGAAGTGGGGAAAGAAAGAAAAAGAAGTAAAAGTGATTAAGTGGTATAGGAAAATGAAAGGACAATTACGAGTGTAAAACTTGGGAACGAACTTTTGGTGCATTGAAAGATCGGAAGAAAGGACTGGGGAAAAGAAACTTTAATTTGATAAGTATTAATAGACAATTCTGACAACAAAATAAGAAAGATTTATTTAAGGTTCATAAGTGAAATTGTGACTGTGCGGAAATAAAAGAACAAAAGAGCAACAAGAAAATACACAAACAGAGAAAGTGACTGTGCAACTTGGAACAAGGACATTTTGAATTAAGAGCTGTTTGTAAGACAATTAACAAAAATAATATCTCTGGATCTGATTTAATAGATATTGGTAAGATACAAACCTATTTAAGTGACGTTAGTAGAAAATTAATTTGATAGAGGTAAATATACTAGAAATTTGTATCCAGAATATTGCTTAATGCTGATTGAACTTTTTGGATTAATTGAATAATTGTTGGAAAGTTATTCTATAAACATATGAATTAGATGGTCAAAGAATAATTATATAGTATTATTATTTTCATCTTATTGTTCTACTGATAAATTATACCAATCAATTTTTGTTTAAAAGTACTATATAAGAAGTCTAAGGGAACAAAAAAAGAAATTAGACTTACTTACTTCAATTAAATATATATCCTTAAGGAAATAGATAAATTCATATATTTAAATACATTAATGAGCTGGGTGCTTTAACTATTTACATTAATTACGTCATTATATAGGTTTGGTGTTTTCTGGTTAAACATACTGGTATCTACTTACTTGTATAAGTAAGTAGATAGTGGATTAACTAAATATATATTGGATTAATATTTAACTCTCTAAACCTTAGAATATTTGACCAGTTAAGAAATAGAAATAAGATCTGTCTGGGACTATCTATAATAGAAAACTCTTATTTAACAATACATGTATAACTACGTATACTGTATTTAAAGGAGAAGACAATATAACTCTACTAGGATAGTTGATGGTGGAGTGGAGAGAGCTTTTACAAATAGTTAAAATGGCAACAATAACAACAAATGTAAAATCAGGGAAGAAACCTGAAACAGTGACATTTTCACCTCTGGGACAGAGATCGATTAATGCAATGTTATTGGCGGAAAAGACAAGTTCCACCCAAAGTTTGCAGGCAGTACAGTCAACACTTGCCATGATGCAGGAAATAATGGTAAAAACCCATGAACTGATAGTGAGGAATCATGAAGACATGAAATGAGAAATGAGAAAGGAAATAGCAGTATTGAATTAGACAAGTGGGAACATATTTGGGAAATAAACTACAAACTATGTCAGCCTCGTACAAAGAGAATCTCTATAAAATGGTGTATCATTGGTACTTGCCACCCACGAGACTGGCTAAGATGTTCCCGAACCTCCCTCCAAACTGCTGGAAGTGTAACTGCGCCCAGGGAATATACTTCCATATGTGGTGGACATGTCCATATGCGCAGAAGTTTTGGAAAAATATCTAATATTGGATTCTAAATATAACTAAACAAGAAGTAGAATTTGAACCCGAAACCATCTTGCTGGGTATGATAGACTCAAAAATAGAAAAAAAAATATCAATATTTAATCTTGCACATTATAACGGCAGCCAGAATAAGTTTTGCTCAAAATTGGAAACTGTCTATTGTCCCTTCAGAGGAGATGGTAATTAAAAAAATTCACGAGTGTACAGAGATGGACAGCCTAACCAAATTACTAAAAAACAACAAAGATAGTGAATACTACAAAGTTTGGAACTGTTGGTATGAATGGTTAAAGAAAAAGTAACTTTTGATAACTGAATAAGGTATGAAATTATGAAGGACGTGCATTTAATTATAAAGTATTCTGTGAGATTAAAACACTAAAAGAACGAGAAAGGTATTGTAACAAGGTAGATCATGTCCATGTTATGGGGTAAAAGAAAAAAAGAAAAGAAAAATGTAACCAATGCTCAATACCTGCTGCAAAATGTATATATGTATATATATTTGTTTATATGTTTGTTTCTTTTTAAATGTTTTAAATATATGAAACTTAAATAAACTTTATTTTAAAACTCTAAAAAAAAATTATTAAGAGAAACCCACTGAAGCAGCACCAGTCTGCTTTCTAGATTTCCAGGGAACACATGATGGCCCTTCTGAAAGAGCCTACAATATGTTCAACATACGTAGGGAAGTATATTCTGGCTAAGATTATAAATTGATAGAATTACTCATAGCTGAGTTGAATAAGCAACAGACTAAGCAGCAAAACTTTCTTACTAATGGTTGAGATTGTGAAAGCAAGGTGCTAACCATTTCTCAAATGCAATCAATGTTTTAATACAGATTGATGTAGGGCGGGGGGGTGGTCAAACCCAAGGCTCATGGGGCCACCCTGGAAACAGCAAAGTACCGGCCCTTGCTGCCTCGGGAGGGCCACATGAGGGTTACAGGAAGCTGTCACAGCTGGAAACAGAGCTCAGGAGCCCATTTTTGTTGGCAGAGTGCTTGGGCCATCACAGGCACTCCTGACACAAGTGACGTTGAGCTGGCCACACCTACCTGGCCCCAGAAGTCAAACTCAACCCTGATATGGCCCTCAATGACGTGGAGTTTGACACCCCTGATCTAGGGCATGGAGTAGGTAACATTGAGTTGTCACAGAAGTTATAGCATTGTCGTCCTTCTTGCCTCCTTAGATACTGGAAGACTCCAGACTTATATATATTCTGGTCAACTCCGACTATAGAAACCATGTTACTTCACAGTACCAGGTTGCTTCTGAATTGTTTATTTTATTTAGTTCATTTATTCTTTCTGTCTTCTGGCATTCCAGATTCAGGACCTCTCTTTGTAGGCTGATGTTTAACATTCTGGTTCAGGGCAGAATCTTAGGAATAATTGGGCCCAATTATCTCACCATCAGTGCTCGGACTTAGTCTTTAGAATCAAGTCTGTATTTCATTCTGTTCTTTCTCTGAGGTGATGGTTCATAAATCAGAGGCACACAAATACCTGTGAACCATCAGCCCTGAAATCTGATTATACTTACTGATATACTTTGATATGAAATACTTTATATGTTTCACATAAGGCGGAATGAGTTGAAATGATTAAAATTTGATGCAGGTACTTTCAATTAAGGATGCCTAGAATTTTCAGAAAGATTTTTGCTTGCTAAATATGAATGACCTCCTTGAAAATTTATAGATACTAGGAAGTTTATACATTTGAGCAAAATAGTGTGCTAGTCCAAAACATTATATTATATTATAGTAGTATTCATTATATTATAATGTTTTCAGTAAAATATATATTTTCAAACTTACTTTTGGTTGATTTTGTATTATTTTAACCCTGATAAACATTACCAGGGCAACCGTACTGGGGAAGTAGTCACTGGTTGTTGGAAATCTAAAATTATAACTGGTTAGAGCATGTACAGTATAAGAATGTAAAAAAGCCACTGAAGATTATTTCACTCTAGCACAGGGTGTCAAACTTGATTTCATTGAGGGCCGCATCAGGTTGTTTGACCGGGGGTGGGTGGGGTAGGAGCATGGCCAGCTTGACTTCACTCATGCCAAGGGTGCCTGTGCTGGCTGAGCGTTCTTCTAGCAAAAACAGCCTCCCAAGCCCCATTTTCGGGTGGGATGGCCTCCTGCAACCCTCTGCCAGCGAAAACGATGCTCAGGCGGGCCACATGCTCCATTTTCACTGGCAGAGGCACCCCTGGGGGCAATCCTTCACTATTTCCAGGGCAGCCCTGCAGGCCTTGAGTTTCACACGTTCTAGCATCTTGACTTTGTCTAAACAGAACTTCTACCTATCTATGGAGATTCTCAGTCATCCAGGTCATGGTTCCTCCAAAGGTGCTTTTTCAAAAGGCAACTGGACTTTCTTTCTTTTTCCCTGAAAACATTTTGCTTCTCATCCTATAAGCTGATTGACAGAACTGAAGAGGCTTTTTGGATAAGAAAGGAAACGTCTTCAAGGAAACACAAAGAAAATCCAGTTGAAAAAGCACCTTTGGGACAGAAATTCTACTTGCTCTCTCCTTGGTGGAGGATAAAAACTTGCAAATGCAAATGCCTGCTTGCCTCTCCATGTCTGCTCTTTGCATTTCTGAGCCTTCCAGTTTGCCTTAATTCACTGCAGAAGATAGCTCAAAACGAGAGGGAAGGAGGAGGCCCACCTGCTACTCTATCCCAAAGGGCTTTCCAACAAAAACAAGTTGTGAGCCACTGCTTTAATATTCAACATATGTACTGCATGGCTGAGCTACAGGCCCTCTGGGAGTCATAATTTTTAAAATCTTCTGACTTTTGTGTATTTTAAATTTTTGCTATGGCATTACAATAACATTAGGCACTGGAGGGTGAGATTGTGCTAATCGTTCGATCTATTTAATTATCCAACTGAAAGTGTATCGGAGCAACTTATTTAAAAAAGGAAATGCAAACGAAGATGCAAATAAACATAGATAATCTATTGAATTGTCAAACTGTCACATGCTCAGAACAATGGAGGGATCATTTGATTGAATATTGCTACAAGTATTTGGGATTATGAACTTCAAAGGCCAAGGCTGCCCTCCCCTACAGTAACTCAACATAAAAGCTCCAGAATGGAATGTGTGTTGCTATAGAAAACTGAGCAGAGATAGAGTTGTTTGCTTATATACAGGTAATCCTCACTTAATGAACATTCAAAGTTATGGCTGTGGTGGTCAAAGGGGCCGATGATCAGTCCCCAAAGTTGCTCCTTTGCTCACATGATCAAAATCTGTGAATTTGGCAAGCCTACCCACACTTACAACCACAGGGACACTTCAACTCCCCCATCTACCTATCTTCCCCCATCTTTGATCCTTTGGTCCCCTGCACTCTGTAACACCTTGCACATTAGCTGACATTCTCTGTCTTTTTGCTCCCACTACTGACCAAGGCCTGGCCTTTCATGAGACAGCTGCTGGCCACACGAGGCTTTCTTCCCCAGTGTGGCTGGTGGTGGGTTGTGGGTGTGGCTGAGCTGGGCTAGGCTGGGATGTCTGTGTTTTCCCAAGACAGCTGGGGCTTTGGGCCATGCTGTAGGCTGAAGTTCTCCCCAGGCAGCTGTGATTTCATACCTGCTGCTTTGCCAAAATGGGTGGGGCAGCTGATGCCTCCAGGATTGATTGTAGATTCCCGCTGCATTGCAGCTTGGAGCTTCATGCAGCCCCAGAGCTGTGGCACACCAAGAAGCCCCTGGGCCACAGTGTGGCAATTAGTCCCAGAGCTGCACAGTTTGGGCCACTTGCCCCCTCACAAAACAAGGTGCAGGGCAATGAAAAAGGCAAAGATGGGGAGAATAGGCCAACTGGGTGGCCTTGGGCCAGTTACTATCTCTCAGTCCTAGGAATTAAGCAAGGGCAAACCACTTCCAAAAAAACCTTATTGGGAGTTGTCCAGATACTCACCAGGTACTCAACAATGACTCAAGAGAACACGCACAAACACACAAAGCAAGCAATCAAAACATAAAAGAGGAAAGAAGTGTTTAGTCTTGCAAACGTGTGTTACTGTAACCCTACGATAAAAGTAATGTTAATATTCATGGTTTGTGTATCTTAAAGGGCTGAAAAACTCTAATATATAAAGGCCCTGAGACATAGGGGTTTTGTCATGCCCCTGTTAAAATTTGACTCCGAGGGAGAGGAAGAACAGCCAATAGGGAATGGGAGTGTGGCTCCAGAGGTTGTGGAGGAAACTGCGGAAGGGTACAGGCCAGCTGGGCATTCAGAGGAAGACCCAGGCCCATCTCCTCTTATCCTAGGGCACGCAGGGAGGAGCGGATAAGGGAGAAACATGAATGGTGTGGTCTACGGGGGAGAAAAGGGCCTTGATCCCCTTCATGGGCTGCAGCTGTGAGGACTGTTTAAAAGGACAAACAGCGCATGGGCCAGTGCTGGAAGCAAAGCGTGAAAATATTTCTAGTCTGTCAGTTCTTATCTGAGTTCTGGCGTCCTCCCCGTTGTGTGTATTTCAATATCTGTGGACGTCTTCAAGTCCTTATCCTGCCTTGTCTCATTAATTATTCAGTGTGGTTTGTGTTGGTTTTTTTTTTCTATTTATAATTCATATATATATATATATATATATATATATATATATATATATATATATATATATATATATATTGAGTTTGAACAGAAGTTCTTCCTTTTCACAACTGTTTGTGGGGGAGTTTTTTCTCCAGTCAATGATAATTGGACCTTTAAAGCCAAGTTGAAGAAATTAAAGAGACTTCACCTGTTTTTGTGACTTTGTTGCTTTTGTATCCCACCTTGGGTCATCACAGGTTTATAGGTAGAAATTACCATCTTGAAACTCACTGGCAACCAGAATAGCTTGTGCAACAAAGATATAACATTTTCTGGTCAACATTATCAATGCACATTGTTGAATTCTGGACCTGCTGAAGTTTCACACTTGTCCCTGGTCTTCGAGAGCAGAATAATTTATAATAATTAAGAGATAATTAGGGCATAAATGATCATCTCCACAGTGGTGGGATTCCATTTTTTTTACTACCGGTTCTGTGGGTGTGGCTTGGTGGGTGTGGCAGGGGAAGGATACTGTAAAATCTCCAGTCAGAGGTGGTATTTGCCGGTTCTACGAACTACCCAAAATTTCCACTACCAGTTCTCCAGAACTGGTCAGAACCTGCTGAATACCACCTCTGCATCTCTAGGAGTTCCTTTTCCGATAAGGTCACAATAAGTGCACAGGCCAAACCTGGACACTTGCTGTCTCCATTTGCTCTTTGCCCAAGTTCCTGTTTCTAGGAAGCACAACTGCAACAAGAACCTAATTGTGTGTGCGTGTACGTGTGTGTGTTTACAATCCTGGAATTAATCAGTCTCTAAATCAGTCTATTTTGGTTAGATTGAGTGTGAGGCTGCATCTTCAACAGATTTTTGAGGTGCAAGTATTCAAAGGGAGAAAATTAATGGACTCAGTTCATTCACAATCCCTTTACTTTGAGATTGCAGTAAATCTCAAAAATCTGTCCATAAATATGTGAGGTGAATTGATCTCCTTGATGTAACTTTGCCTTATCTTGATGGCAAAAATACTAGCCAAAATACTTTCTTAGGCTGACTTTTTTACAAATATTTCTGATTTTATCGCTTGAACTTGGTCAGGCATCATTCTACCTCCAAAGTGATGGCTCTGCCCCCTTACCCCTCTCATTTCTGTCTTATTAAGAGGCTGTTGGTCTTTTATTGTTTATGGTCCTCCGTGTATGGTTATACATATTTTATTGTGCCCTTCTGAGTTATATATAAGATGGGCAACCATATACCGGTACTGAAGGATTGCACTGAAAAACGGGACATATGATCATTTTTTACACCTACAACCATTGCTGTGATCAAAATTCGGATGTTTGGCAACTGATTCATATTTATGACAATTGCAGTGTCCTGAGATCATGCAATTTTGCGACCCTCTGACAAGCAAAGTCATTGGGGAAGCCATTCACTCAGCAACCACTGAAGAACTGCCGTGATTAACAACTGTGACAAAAGAAGGTCTTAAAATGGGGCAAAGTTCATTTAGCAAATGTTTCGCTTAGCAATAGAAATTTCAGGATCAATTGTGATCATAAGTGGAGGTCTACTTTTATAAATTCCTGGGTGTTTTCATGGCTGGAAATATAGAAACTGACTAGATTGTTTGCCTGTCCCATGTCTCTGTCACTGGTATCTTGCAAGCATGTTACTTGCCAACAAAATTGTTTAGTGGGGTAAAAAAAGAGAGTGAAAATAACCAGAATGAAGTCTGGTCACCAGATTTCTAAGTGGGTGGCAGACAGATCAGCTGGACATTTGGCAGGCCTTTATCCTTATACTTGATCATACCAGAAAGGCCAAGGTAAGACATTGGATTTATTTAAATATAAGATTTCAGAATTCCTATAGGAAAAACGGACACTTTGCTACTGTTGTAGCTATGACTGCAGGTATATCTCCAGTTGCTATTTATCCAATGTAGTAGGAAAACAGCATAAGAAGAAAAAGAATTTGAAATACAACTTGCTAGGCTGACACATTGTTCTAAGCCAAAGTATACTTTATGAATTAGTTGCATTAATCCAGTTATTCGAATTTGTAAGTCGTGACTAAAACAGTATATATTCCAACCAATTCCAATTTATTCAACCTAAGGTGGTTTGATATGGTGTGTGAATGTAGTTTCTGAGTGGGCAGCAATTCATATTAACGCAATCAAACCAACTTTATAGCTTAGTATGCTGCATGAATACTGCCACTGTGGTTTATAAGCCATCTTAGCATGTTGTGTGAACTCAACCAATAAGCCATGATGAAATATCAGTTATAGAGGTATTAAGAAGCCTAGTAAATATATGGGTATGTCTAATAAAGTTACCAAATTCAGTCTTTAGTCTTTACTGGGTGAATTTTGCATTCATTTCTGTCTGTATTTATAATTTAGATTTTCTCATCTTAGATATTTACTGTAAGGTGTGATGTCTAATGTTGCTCTTTCTATTTTCTTCCCATTTGCATTTAGAGCTCTGTATTCACTGTTCTTCTATCCAGGACAACATCCTTAGATGCTTAAATTAATATTATTAATCTGCATTTTATCTTTCCTCCAGAAGCTTAAGAAAACACATTTATTTATTTATTTTATTTATATTGCCACCTATTCACCCATAGCAACTTGAGGTGGCTTACACACTGTAAAACCATATTTAAAACAAAAAAAGCAATAAAAACTAATGAAAATAATCAAATAAATTAATAAAGTACAATAGAACAAAATCTGGGGGTAAAAATCACCCCTCAACTCCTACCCACCCCGCTCCCCAAAGACAGCTGATCACATGAGCCATTTGATGTGCTCCATCCCGCTCTGGGTTCCCCAGGCCCGCTGGCAAAACCAGGTCTTCAGTGCCTTTTGAAAGAGTGCTAGAGTGGGAGCCATTCTAATCTCTGGGGGAATGATGTTCCAGAGAGAAGGAGCCACCATGGAGAAGGCCCTTCTTCTGGGTCCCACCAGATGTATCTCCCTCAGGGATGGAACATGCAACTTTCCCTGTCTCCTACTCTAATTGGTCGGATAGATGTGACCAGCAAGAGACGTTCCCTGAGATAATCCGGTCCCAAGCCATGAAGGGCTTTAAAGGTGACAATCAGCACCTTGAATTGCACCCGGAAGCAAATCAGCAGCCAATGAAGCTCCTGCAGGAGAGGTGACATATGTGCATACCGGGGTCTGCACAAAACCATGCGGGCCACTGCATTTTGCACCAACTCCATATAGTAGTCCAATTCTATCTGCATCTTCAAGCTTTATCCTCTCACCAATCCTTTGAGGTAGGTTTAGTGGGTTGTTTTTCATTTTTATGTATTAGAACCATTCAACCAATTATGCTTTAGTCAACTCATAATGATTGAAGGCAATTATGGCTGCAAGTGAGATTTCAGCCAATTTAGATTTGTGGCTGAATGGGTATTTGAGCTCATGATTTCCAGACCAATCTATCTTAAATTAGTTTTCTTTTTTTCTAACCAGATTCTGCTTTAGATTAAATTACTAAGGTAGTTATGAATCTATCTACAGATTTAAGACCAAATGAGTTTGTGTACAATCATAGCCTAGTGTTCATGTGAATCCTCAAAGACATTCAGGGATTTCCAGATTTTAATTATAAACTGCCTCAAAATTTATTTTAATGGGGTTTATTTTAAGTAAAACAAACAAATATCTGGAAGATAGATATAAATATGAACAAAACAACATAGGTGAGCTGTGTACTGGCTGTCTTTATGAGAAAGATATATGTTTTTTTTTTGCCAGGAAATAAAATTGATCTCTATAAATGAAAGAAAGCAACATTTCATGCAAGACAAATAACCATAGCGAAAGTCTAGAATTGTTGCTTCAATCTACCATGAAAGTTTTGGTTACTTTTATCTGGAGCAACATATTTCCCTTATCTCTTTATAAAGAATTATACTAAGGAAATATAGTGGAAATTACCTGAAACATACAATAATTATTTCTTCTGCAGTTCTCACAGGTACTGATCATATTGGATGTCTTCAAATAATGATTATTAATAAAATGTACATCCAACTTTTTTTTGAAGAAGCCACCTGACATTATGGAGAAACTTCCTAACAATTAGTACAATGAAGACAGCTTGTCTTCAGAAGTTGTGGGTGCTTTATCACTGGAGGTTTTTAAAGAAGACACTGAAGAGTCATTTGTCTGAAATGGTATAAGATCTATTTGAGCAGGGTGCTGGACTAGAAGACCTCTAAGGTCCCTTCCAGCTCTATTCTGATTCATATCAGCTATGTCATGATTCATTCTAGTTTAAAACAATGCCAACATGCACATCTTGACTCAGTATGACATTAAAAAAAAACATTTACTGGTTAAACAACCTACTTCAATTTGTTGGCAACTGAAGAGAAGGATACAATCATATACAAATAGTCCTTCATTTATGGCCAATTGCTTAGAGACTGTCTGAAGCTACCTAAAATGAGGATGTATGACCTGGATCCAGAGTTCAAAGTTCTGATGGTTGCCCCTCCCCCCCAAGCCACATGATTACACCTGACACTTGGCAACATGGCTGCATTTACAACTGGTTTTAGCAACCTGTGATCATATGACTGTGTTTTATAATAGTTTTCACTGGCACTTACTTCCTGGTTTTGGCAAACTGTGTCATAACAAATAATGGGTTCCCTTAACGACCACTGCAGAAAGCATCATAAAATTGTCATGACCAATCCATTTTACAACCTACAATTTTAATGGGCAGGCCTAATCCTGAATGATGGAGCCAAAACTTGTAGCCTAAGCCTAATACTGGTATTCTTTGCAGTACCTTGAATATGAATATTTTTCACTACACTACACTACAAACTTATCAAGGAGAAGTGAATCCCCTTCTTACTCTATATACTCTACACACACACAAAACCTACTATTTCAAGGCTTGCTTTTCATTGCCTGCAGCAAATCTTGCAGGAACTTAGAGTTTAGAGAAATATAGAAACTGTACCTACTACACTTTGGCTCTATTTGTGCCTTCATATTAATATAATAGTTGTCTGGACCACACTATCTTCCCATTCCACGTTTTGATTCTTCAGCCCCAATAATTTCTTCCTTTCTACCTCTCTGCAGGGCCCTCCATACAGTTCTCTGCTCTGGAGTTTTGCACAGAGCTCTCAATCTGAAAGCAAATTTCTTTTCCGAAAGCCAGTCCAGCAAAATTAGAACAAATACTGAAACAATTTCAGATAAATTAGTTCCCTTTCCTCCATCTGTTCCATGAAAAAGCCATTTTCCTTAAAAAACAGAAAACAGGAAAAAAAGAGAACCGTAATATGGTTTAATGACTTGTATCTTGGAAATAAAACCTGAAACAGCTGATTTATTTCAGTTTGACAAATCGTTCAGTGCTGACCTACTCAGATTTGCCAGTTGGATTAGAATGACAAATTACTTTCACAATGCAATGTATAAGGTTTTCAGAATATTATTACAGCATCACTTAGGGCCACCCAGAGTTAAGTAAAAGTGAGATGGGCAACTATATGAATGAATGGATGGATGGATGGATTAATTAATCAATCACCCTTCAGGAAATTATTGTTCAGATTGTGTCAATACTTTCATTTTTTAGATTGGTTTATAACACAGCTAGTAACACACATACATACATAGCTGCCCGCAGAGGTATAGAATCAAGGTCATGTTAAGTGTTGGCAGGGGTTTGGATTAGAAGACTTCCAAGGTCCCTTCCAACTCTGTTATTTTGATTTAAGACATAAAAACTGTTGATAGGCATTGGAGACAGACTATTTTAAAGGCAATATTTAAAAAATTGCTTATGGATATTTTTGTGCCTGTTTTTCATCTCATTTCTTATTTCATATAAGCTTTTATTCCACCAGGTAATGTTGTCATTTTTAACTTCAAACATTTTGGGTTATAGGCAACCCCCTCCCGCCCCCCCCAAAAAGCTGGACATTTTTGAAAATTTAAATAATGGTGGTTGTCCTAACAATATTTACCTACGAATGGGCCTTATTAAAATTCATTGGAAATTGTGAAGTCACTAGCAGACAAGATGGGTGATTAGGTTGGAAGCAGAGTAGTTTTATTTCTATCAAACCATGGCTTTCTTCTTTGCAAAACTGTTCAACATCAGATTCCCACCCTGCCTTGTATCCTGTATGGAATGGGTGTCAAACCCGACCGTGTCATGTAATGTATCATGATGTATCATGATGTTTTTTGCCTTTGGGGAGTTGGGGTGGGCGTGGCCTGCGCATGACACATGCAGCCTGTGGGCTTCCAGTTTGACAGGCATGCTGTATGAGGAATATCTTCCCAAAAACTTGTGATTGACTTTACAATAATCTGGACTTTCCAAGCAGGCAATATACAGGTAGTAATTTGTAATTTTAGTATAGTAGACCATGTGTATTCGACAGACTAGATTTTATCATAGATTTTATCTGTTATTTATTATTTTATTCTAAAAAAATTCTCTGGTCTATGACTATAATAAATTGAAATACAGGTAGTCCTTGACTTGTGATCACACAACTGAGCCCAATATTTCTGTTGCTAAGAGAGATATTTGTTAAGTGAGTTTTGTCCCATTTTATGATCTTTCATGCCACAGTTGTTAAGTGAATCCTTGAAGTTGTTACATTAATAACAGCGTTAAGTGAATCTGGCTTCCCTGTTGACTTTACTTCTCAGATTGCAAAAGATGACCCTGAGACACTGCAACTGTAATAAATACATGCCAGTTGCTTAGTGTTTGAATGGTCACTAAATGGTTTTAAGTCGAGGACTACCTGTTCAAGATTGATCAGGAATATTAGGATTCCCATAGACTTGCATTAATAAGCAAAACTATCGGTAGGCTATCAATATGCTTTTATTTTTCCTAAATGTTGGAGAAATGTTGGATTCTTCAAAATTATTTCCTGGAATGAGCAGTTACTCTTGGGTATATCACAGTTCTCAAAGAACACATTTTTTCACAGTCTCAGCCTTGTCTCTTGTTACACACATGCACACACAAACACACTATAACTATCACAACCCTAAAATCATGGTCTTGGGTTTCCTGTTCAAGAAAGGAAGAAATGTAGCAGCAAACATGATGTGAATTAAGAGAACATTGTTTTCGCAAAGAGTCCTTGACTCCAAAGATTTGTTGCCACTGCAGCAAGTTATAAAGAGCTTTCTAAACTGGCAACATTGCTCTTTGGGTAATATTTTTATGTTTCTGAATGCCCTGACAATTGGAATGAATTTGTGGAAATGAGCCAACATTGCTCAAGCATTAAGTAAAATTAAATTACTTTGTCTACAAGCACTACTATACTTAGGTGATTTGATTTTCCCCAAGTGTCTGTGTGAGTGTGCATATCCTTTGTGGCTTGTGATTAAAGTGCTGGATTTGGATCAGGGGCAATTTAGCTTTTGGTTCTTGGAAATCATGATGCTCATAGAGGTGATCTGAGGATACTGGGTTACTCTTAGCATACTATTATGAGAATTGAATGCAGAGATGGGGGACTTGAATACAATCCTCTACTTTCTGGTTTAAAAAGTTGTGGTTGCCTGAACCCCTCATGAGACAAGAATGGTAAAAAATATTGCTTATCCATGCTTGGTTTCTTTGCAAACCGTTTTGTAGATATGTATTTTTTAAATTTGTCTGTAACCTTTAAAAGCAGATTTCTCAAGACAGAATAGTTCGATTTAATTACAATAGCACAAGCTAAGCAAACTCTTATAGCTCAAATATCCTCACATGTCAACCCATTGGTCAGTTCTCCAGTTAGCATTCCCTCATGCTATTAGATTGCCAGAAGTCTACTGCTCTCACTTATAAACAGATCTGTCCCCATTTTGTTCCATTTCCTCAAATCAATATTATATCCTCTTTATGGAGAATGTTGACAAAAGGGTCCTTGTTGCTCTCTTGTTGTTTTCTTGCAGACATTTCATTATACAGACTAGGTAACATGATCAGTGATAGTAGGGAGTAGCGTTTGCTCTTCATTTATATTCTAGTGGCTTGCCCTGTCAGTGTTCGTGGGTATAGTCTTGGAAGTTCTTTGGTTGGGCTGTTTACTGTTAGCTTGTTTGACAGTTCCTTGGTTGGGGTATTGTCTACTTCTTGATTGTTGGTCTGGTGTTAATCTTGGTGTTAATCACTGTTCATCTGGGTATTGATTGTTGGTGGGGACATATGTTGATTATCTCTTTTAATTGATATTGTAGATGTTGTTTATCTAACAACATGCCTACTGATGGCTGATTTGTCAGAGTGCCAGGCTTCCAGGAATTCTGTACCATGTTTCTCATAAAATAAGGCCAGGTCTTATATTTTTTTTGAGCCCCGAAAAAACGGCTAGGCCGTCTTTTTGGGGGTGACTTAATTCCCCCCCTTGCATCCTCATCTAGAGCGCCCCACGGGCAGCCTCATCACCAGCCGCTCCTAGTGGGTGATCATGGCGAAGCGTAGAGAGCTCCCTACTCCCACCAAACACCTTTGCTGCAGACCCAAGATTTTTGGCACCCGCCGCTGTTGCTTTCCCTTCTGCCCATTCTGCCATCATGTTTGGAGCTGCCGCTTCCGTGTTTGGAGTGCTGCTGTCATTTGGAGTGCCGCCGCCATTTGGAGCACCGCTGTCATGTTTGGAGCTGCCACTTCCGCGTTTGGAGCTGCTGCCGTGTTTGGAGTGGCGGCGGTGCTCCAAATGGCGGCGGTGCTCCAAACAGCAGCAGTGCTCCAAACAAGGAAGTGGCAGCTCCAAATGCGGCAGCAGCTCCAAATGCAGACATGGCAACTCCAAACAGCGGCAGTGCTCCAAACAGTGGTGGCTTTCCAAACGCGGAAGCGGCAGCTCCAAACAGCGGCAGCCCTCCGAACGTGTAAGTGGCAGCTCCAAATGCAGTGGCAGCTCCAAATTTCATTTTATGCCTAGAAAACATGCTGGGTCTTCTATTGGGGGAGGTCATATTGTTGGAGAAACACGGTAGCATTTTGCACTTGGCTTGGCCAACTGAAACTATTTCCAACTGAAACTATGGTTAACTCTGTCCAAGTGTTGTGAAATTTAAGACCTTTCATCATGTCTTCTGTTTGGTGTTCATGGATGCATTCTGCTAGTCCTCTGGTTGTCTATCCTACGTAATGACTGTTGGTAGATGAAAAGAGTTACTAATGATCTAGATCTGAAGAGCCATCTGCTAAGACCCCATCTTTTAAGAAATATACTTAATAATTTGGTACCAAAAATGAAAGGGGTTAGTTTTTCATCTCCATCTACTCAGCTCAGTCTTATAATACATAAACTACCGACAGAAATGGAACTGAGAAATCTGAGACCATTTCTTTTAATAGAAGCAATACAAATAATTCAAGGCCATCTTCATGAACTTCTTAAAGCTACACAAAAATAAATATGTGAGCTGGGATTCAGGAAGTTTAGCTAATTTTCCAGCTTGCATTCCTGCCAATATGTTCCTGCTGATTTCGGCCACACTAGCCCATGTTGCTCCTGGCAAAGTGTAGTAAGCTTGTGGTACTTATCCTGGTTAGGACAAGGGCCACACATGGATCTCATAGCAAATACAAGGAGGAAAGATGGATTAATGCCAAAAAATTGTATGTGCCCAAAATAAAAACTATTTTCTTAAGGCCCACCTGCTTTATCTTAATTTTTCTGTGGTATCCAACCTCAGATTCTTTATCTGAACTTAAAATTTCTAAGACTTAAAACCATGATAGGCTTTACAGCAGGATTTAATACTCTATGAAAGCTGTTTCACCAGCAACTGAGCTCATGTCAAGGACTTAGTTGGGAGGATTTTCAGGATCACAATGAATTCTGCAAACAGACAACTCTTTTCCATTTTTTTAAAAAGTATGGTACTCAAACTGGACATTATTGTGTCATATTTAATTTTATCTGATAACTACTGACTCTATTAATAAGTTGTCTATTAGATTGCCTTTTCTGGTTTCATTATTTCCTCATTGCTTCTAAATCTGATTCCCATAGATGTATACGTGCCTTGATCTCAGTATGGCTTTATGTGGGACCCAGCAGGAGTCAACTATTTTGTTCAGCAAGTCTTGGAAAACTTAGAGAGATGGCAAATTTCCAAAGGTATGTTTTTTTCATACATCATTTTCCATGAAAAACCTCCAAATCGCCTCTCATGGATGAAAAGACTATATACAACTTGGCTTGAGTATTCTACTAATAATTCCTTCCATTTATTTGCAGAAAAATGACATTCCTTCAGAATTTATCCACTGAAGCTATTTTAGATCACTTTGCCTTTAAGGCTGATAACATGGAATCACTGGAGGGCTATTTTCAGTCTGGAACAGCTCTCCAAAAGAAAATTCATTCTTGCTGCTAATGTAAAACCCAGGTGTTAAACAAAATACAAAAATCAGACTGCTTATAAATTATTCGTTCCATTTTGTGAAGTACACATTAGACTCAAAAGCCACGTCTTGAACAGCTTTGTTAATTCTTTTCAAGGCATTTTTATATACTTCCCCAAAAACAGACACAAGGAGCTTTGTCTCCCAGAATTTAAAGTCCACTTAAGTGGCAGTTTGCATAATGAAAATATTCTGCAATAATAAACACACAGGGTCCTATTTGAATTCCATAGGCAGACTTCTCTATTGTTAGAAGCCAATGGAGGTCATGGATTTAAGCTTTTAGAGTCCTCCAAGCCCATTCAGAAAGAAATCTTGCTGAGTCTGGGAAAAGCCTTGAGTACAACCATCTCCCAGAGAGAATTCCTCCAGCCATGGAGACTTTAATTATTTCCTTTCTCAGCAAGACCACTAATCCCGAGACGCCAAAGATATTGTGGTGTTAAAGCAAGATGTTTGACACTTTCCAATTTAAAAAAATAATAAAAAGAACAGGACTTCCTGTTGCAATCTGCTTGGAGAATAAGCCACAATGAGTTTGATTGGGCCCACTTCTGAATAACCATATATAGCAGGGGTATCAAACTCAATTTCATTGAGGGCCACATCAGTGTTGTGTTTGATCTGGGGGGGGGGGGGACTGTGTGGCCAGGGGGCATGGCCAGCTCAATGTCACTCGTCGATGCTCTATTTTTGATCGTGGCAGCCTCCTGCAGCTCTCTGCTAGTGAAAACGGAGTGTGTGGCCTCCCCAGGCCACCATTTTTGCTGGCACAGGACTGCAGGAGGTTGTTATGGCCAAAAACGGACCCTGGGCAGGCCTTGCACGACCTCCCTGAGGTCAGTTTTTGCTAGAAGAGACACATAGAGCATTTGGTGCCACCCGTCCACCTCTGCTCTTTCCTGTGCTTTATTTTGTTGTTTTAGAGCACAGCTGATTCGCATGGCAAAGCAGTTTGCCGCACCTCAGCTGTTTTATTCACAGGGGCTGCAGCAGAAGGTAAGTATTAGAGATGAAAATGGGCTTTTTAAAATGTGAAGTGCGTGCTCACTGAACCGGTTTTTATACCGGTTGAATCACACCACTGCCCTTACCTATAAAAGCCAGTCCCCCAATTGGGTGAAATAAAATCTGTGATTATGCCTTTCTCCTTGTAAATTAAATATTATATGTACATGTTGAGCAATCCTTCTGTATGATCTGAGGCCGCATCAAATTTTAAGGCACCAGAGGCTTTGTTCATACAACACATTTAACACATGGTTTATTCAATCCATTTTTTATTGTTTCATAAGGCACACTAAACTGAGGTAGCCATGTGGCACATATTTGGAAATGCTGATTAATTTGTAGTTTATTATATATACAAACACAGCAAGCAATAAAGGCCAGAAACTAATGTGATCATAATGTATTCTGTAAATCTAGCCCTGTAATTAGTTGCACAATATAGCACCTAAACCCAGAAAATTGAGTTAATTGAATCAAAACCAGATTCATTTAGTCATGGGTAAGTATTCTGTACAAACTTAACTATATTGCTTCTTTCCATCTGCTTCTTTTCAGATGAAGCACACATTGATTATGAGGTGAGGGAATTCTATTTCAAATTAAGTCTATTTTTAAATTTGGGGTGGACAAGAGAGAGGAAATCTACCTTGTGCAAAGTTTTGCAGGAGTGTTTGGTTTCAACAGCCATTCCTAGAATATTTTAGAATTTAGAATATTTTAACTTTCTAAAGACTGGGAGCTCTATAAGATGAAGCTGTTGGAAGCTGTATGAGAATGTTTAGCTAGTGCCTGGTCTTTTGGTTTTCGTATTTTAATTGTACATAGATGTGGCTTTATCTCTTGGTTGTGTGAACCACCCAGAGTTTGGTATAAGATGGGTAAGTACATAAAAGCTTTAAATAAAATTTATTTTCAATGCATCTTCTAATAAGAAATTCATTAACAGAAGAAAAAGTGGGAGGGCAGGGCCAGGCTGAGCAGACAACTAGTATGTAAGTTTCTAAAATTACTTCTTACACTTGTTCCATATAGCTTCGGATTTTGAAGCTTTGCCGCAATAAATCTAATTTTTAAAGACAGTCCAATATTTTAAATTTCTATTGTCTCATTATCCTTTCATTTTAACTTGTGGTTGTCTTTGTGGATACAATACAATATATGCTGGCACTATATCCACCAATATTTTGATCTAAATATCTTTGTATTGTGCATTTCTGAGATTACTTTGATTCATGGGCCATAGTCGAATAAACTAGAGTTCAGGTAAACATAACCTGAGCACACACCACATACCAATGTTTTCAACGGCAGCAACTTTTAAGATGTGAGGACCTCAATCCCCAGAATTCCCTCAACTAATATGACAGATGCAGGAATTCTGGGAGTTGAAGTCCGTACGTCTTAAAGTTGTTGGGTTGAGAAACACTGCCCTACACTGCAAGATTGTCAAGGCAATCCTATGCGGAGAGACTTCCAGAAATCAAACCCCAGCCCTAAAACCTACAAAGCCAATGCTTTGGAAAGCGGAGAACGATTGCTTAGGGTTGAAGTTTTCAGCGGAGAAGGAGTAAAAGAGAAGCGTGCACCTAAGCGCATGCGTAGCTGACGCTGACCGCTGAAGAACCGCCCAACTGAATCCATCCGTTTAGAGAGCAGGCGGGCCCACCCTGAAGCGCATGCGCGCTTAAGGTTAGGCGTGTTGGCGGCGGCGTGCGTTGGACCCGCCTTTTCCTCAGCCGCCTGTCCAAGATGGCGGAATACGATCTGACTAACCGGATCGCGAATTTCTTGGACCGGCACCTGGTCTTTCCGCTCCTCGAGTTCCTCTCCGTAAAAGGGGTGAGTGAGGCGACTCTCCGAGCCACAGCCGTCTGGGAATTGGAGCGAAATCTTCCCGGGAGCCTCGTCGAAGGCGGCCACGACCGAGGAAACCTGGGCCGCCCTCTCTCTGATGAGGCCGGTTGCTCTATGCGTGGTGTGCGTGGCGCGGTAGCAGAGGATTGCGAGTGACGAACCTCCGAGCTGTGGCTTTTCCTAAGCCACATTTGTAGATTTAATACTTGGACTTGTTCTAAATGGCCGGCTGGGTCCACGCCTAGGACATCATGCAATGCCGGTATTGGGATGGGAGACCACCACGAAATCGCAAACCCGTGAGGGTGAAAGTCAGCTGTTTCCTTTCCCCTTCCAATCGATATGCTTATATAGGCGTCAAGGAAATTAAGGCAATAAAACTTCCTGTTATCGATTAAGAGGCTTCTTTCGAACTTGGAGCCATATTTGTAAATAATGGAAAGTAAGGCTTTTAAAGTGTTAGAAGAGGACCGAGTTGAGATCCTCCCCTGTGTAATGTGGGAGAAAAACTCCTGCATTCCAAATTTATTCAGTTAGAAAATTTATATTGCCACCTACGACTCAAGGCGGCTTACAAGGATAAATTCCCATTTTACTTCAGTAGTAAGGAATTTCATAGTGCAGAAGAATCCTCTGGGTCATACACCTTAGATGTGGTTCTGAGGGTATTTTTGATGGCTGTGCTGTAACACTGTAATTTTAGGTGATATAAGGTGTTTTTGTTGGAACAAGCCTAGCCAAATTCATTGCAGTACTAGTCTGAATAGCTGGCCACAATCTGAAATTCTTGGAACTTGAATACATTAATTACTGTTTCTAGTGTGCCTTTTATAAATTGACTGAATTTTGACAGAAAGCAACCTAAAACTAAAGAGAAATGTCCTAACTCTGAGAAGCTAAAGAGTGGCCTTCAGAAGTTGTGGGTGCCCCATCACTGGAAGCTTTTAAGAAGAAACTAGATAGCCACTTGTCTGAAATAGTCCTGCTTAATCAGGGGGTTGGACTAGAAAACCTCCAAGGTCCCTTCCAGCTCTGTTATTCTAGGTTATTCTGCAACAGTATTGTAGCTGGCACAGTATAGTGGGTTAAGACATTGTTTCAAAGGATAGGAAGATTTTCAGTTTGAATCATTAGATAATGCTGGATTAAAGCAGAGTTTTGGATTTACTTCCAAAAAATACTTTGGAATGTCCATAATAACTGTTTGGTCTAGTAGTTAAGGCACTTAACCACTATCCAGGTTAGAAACCAGGATACTATGAGTTCTAGTCCCACCTTAGATATGAAAGCCAGCTGGGTAACTTTGGGCCAGTTGCTGTCAGCTCAATCCACTTCACAGGATTGTTTTTGTGGGAAAATAGGATGAGGAAGGAGTATTATGTATGTTTGCCACTGTATAGTAAAATAAAGGTGGTATAAAATCTAATGTCTGCAACTCTTTAAAGCAGAGGTCTCCAAACTTGGCAACTTTAAGAGTTGTAGATTTTAAGTCCCAGGAATTCTGGTAGTTGAAGTCCCCAAGTCTTAAAGTTGCCAAGTTTGGGGACCCCTGCTTTAAAGCATCTGTTCCATGATCGCAGGAAAAGACATGGCTGCTTTAAAAAATTAGGGATAGGTGCTGTGTTTGTGCCCAAGCATACTCATTTTTGGGGAGTTAGAGCTGATATATTGCCCGATAAATACAGTGCCATCCTATTATTTGTTTCCTGATTCAGTATAATATACTGGATTTATTGGCAATTATTACAGTATGGTAATAGTTATACAAATCCTAGAACACTAAAACCATCAGGCTACCAATCACAATAAAGTGACTGAATTTCCATCCTTCTCAGTTAAGACTTTTATCAAAAATCCAAGTAGTATGTCACTTAAATACAAAATCTGATGCACATTTCTTTCTGAGTTATGTTAAACTGAAAGTATGTTATTTTATTAATATAGTATGCTATTAGCTGCTTTTTTGTATTGATACATTATGCATAAATTTAATGCAAGGACAGAAATATAAAAATTGTGTTTAGAATCAACCTTGTATGGAATTACTTGTGAATCACCGCAAAAAAAAGTTTTCCTGTAATACTTACAGGTTTTAGGCATTATTTAACCACAGGAATATATAATGAAATAGCCCTTTTTTCTGGGGTTGTGAATTTCCAGCTTTCTTTCTCTAGCCTGAGAGCTTATATAAGGAAGATACATACTAATAAATTGTAATGTTCTCTAACTGTGCACCAAAATATGGTTAGCACTTGTTTTTGGATACAACTTATATCCTGTGTGTTGAATTGAAATTGTATTTATTTATTCATTCATTCATTCATTCATTCATTCATTCATTCATTGAATTTATATTGTTGCCTATTTGCCCATGGTGACTTGAAGCAGTTTACAGAATGTGAAACCATATTTAAAATAAAAAACAAAACTAGCAAAAAGAATAAAAAAATTAATAACATACAATAGAACAAAATCTTGAAAAAAATAAATAAAAAATCACCCCTAACTCCCACCCCCTGCCCTGACGACAGCAGATCACAGGAGCCATTTGATGGACTCCATCCCGCTCTGGGTTCCCCAGGCCCGCTGGCAGAACCAGGTCTTCAGCACCTTCCAGGAGAGAATCAGAGTGGGGCCCAGTCTAATCTCTGGGGGTGATAGGCTTATATTACATGGGATAGATTACATGTGATATGATAATACATTAAACTTGTATACCATCTCAACAATTCTGGGAGGTTCATAACAAAGAAATTGTACAATAAAATCATGCTAGCTAGTTAGCTTATAGAACAGTAATTGCATATAGTATAAGAATAAGTTCTATACTAAAGGTTTTTGATAACTGGCAGAACCCAGTTTTACTAATCTCAGATGTGGCTTCTTTATGTAATGGGATAGGGATGCACATACACTTAATTATAGCAGCATTTTGGCATCACAACACAAGCCCTGGTTCTTTTTTACTTGAGTCATAATGTTGTATACATGCCCCAAAGGGATAGAACTTGTGACATTGCTTTCAGCATTCTGACAGAAGCAACAGGAGCTATGGATACTGCCCAGAATGTTGAACTTGAGATGAGCAGCCATATAAATTGAAATAATAAAAAATAAAGAAAACTGTCTAGATTCAGTGTTAAATTAATGTATTTGATTTGCTCTGTATGATTTCTAATTTCTCAATTTCTTAAGTCTTTAAATTTGTAGAATACATTGTTCAGGGTATCAAATTAATAAACTGTTTACCTGGCTGACTGTGAAACTCCTTACAAAAGGTTACAAAACTAAAGAATGATGTGCTTAAATAATCCTGAAATTAAAAGAAAACATAGAAATTCATTCACATGTATTATTTTTCCAGATATACAATGAAAAGGAACTACTACAAGGAAAACTGGAGCTTCTTGATGACACCAACATGGTGGACTTTGCTATGGATGTCTACAGAAATCTTTATTCTGATGATATTCCCCAGGGTATGTGATTTAGTTTTAAATAGAACCATTGCATAATCTGTAATCAGTCTTCACAATTAAGAGGAATAAAATCTTTTAGTAAGCTTCAAATCAAAAGGCGTAGAAGAAATCTATAAATATTCCATTCTATAAATTTTATTACGTGTTCATCTGCATATCCATAATCTCTGTGTACTTCCAATTGGGTACAAGTAGTCCTTGATTTACCACCACCAGTTTCTGCTAATGCTAGAAAAACTTTAAAAAAAATACTTTGGCTCAGCCTCTCAGATTGTAGTAATTCATAGTTAACAAGCAAAGTTTTCAAATTGTGATGTCCTTCAAAAGGAAATACAATAATAGTTCTTTTCTTGAAAAGAGTTGTTTCATTTTACCAAGCCCAAAATAATAGTGAAGTTACATCAAGCGTATAGGTAGTGTATTGAATTTGATGTTAAATGTAACTTACACGTATAATTATAAAATGTATACATTTATATTTTTAGTAAAGTATGTCTAATTAAAAGTTGCAAATGATGGAATACATGAGCTGTAGTGGCACAGTGGTTAGAGTGCAGTACTGCAGGCTACTTCTGCTGACTGCCAACTGCCTGCAATTTGGCAGTTTGAATTTTATCAGGCTCAAGGTTGACTCAGCCTTCCATGCTTCTGAGGTGGGTAAAATTAGGACCCAAATTGTTGGGGCAACAAGCTGACTCTGTAAACTGATTAGAGAGGACTATAAAGCACTGTAAAGTGGCATATAAGTCTTAAGTGCTATTGCTACATGTCTAGAATTGGAGTTTGCATAGATATCTCACTATATTTTTCATTCAGCCTTACGTGAGAAGAGAAACACAGTAGTTGCACAGCTACAGTTGCTTCAGGAAGAAATGGATCCCATTGTTAAGATGTTTGAAGACAAAGAAACCACACTTCAAATGCAGTCCACCAGGTAACATTTCTACATGCTTTCTTTTGTTATACACATCATGAAATGCTTCAAAATGTACTGCTTTCCTTCGGTTAAAGCTTTTTTCTTTGAGTAAGCAAAGTGAATCACACTTAATTGAGCAAGATTCCTTAGTATATGTGTTTAAAGCTTTAGTTTAAATTTAAACAGTTACTTTGGTGTGGTGATTAGGGTGCTGGCCTAGAAATCAGAAAACTGAGTTCTAGTTCTGCCTTAGGCATGAAAGCTGACTGGGTGACTTTGAGTCAGTCAGTCTGTCTCTCAGCCCAAGCCATCTGACAATGTGCTTGTGGAGAAAAAGGAGGAACAAGGAGAACTAGGCATTTTTGCCATCTTAAAGAGACTTAAAATCAAATCGCTAAAATATTTCTGATTAGAAATAAAATAGAAAATAATGCTTAGCAGATTTTATTTAAATTATTATGGGATTGATTTAAAGATATACAAGCAGTAAAACTATAATCTTGTATGTTTCTGTTCTTCCTTAAGAAGAAGTAGCTAAGATGAATGCCACTTAAAATGTTAAATATTCTTTCAGGAAAATTAAAAGGGGAAAAGGAAAAGTTGGAAAAGTTATCCTCATTGTGCTGTTTCTTCATTGCAAGCATATGATTTTTTGTTCAGAACAAAGCCAGGGGAAGTAGAAAATAGGATCGACATTTTTCTATTCCCTGTGCATTACCTTCAAGTCCAACTTGATTACATGCTGTCAAAATATGATTAATTGTGGTTTGTTGCCTGGGTCAGTTTATCATAGTTAAGTGTTAAGCAAGGCCACACTATCGTTGCTTTAAAGGAATAGATTCATTATCCATAAAAGGTGGTGTGGAATGAATTAACTATTGGAAACACATTTTATTTAATTTTAAAGATTCATATAGCCAATTATAGCATCATTATTAATTTTTATTTATTACAGGGATGGTCGGGTGCTATTTGACTACTTAGCTGAGAAGCATGGAGTATGTATTTACTATTAAATCTGTAAAACTAAGTTAAACTTACTTTTGCCTTGTTCTGTAAATGCACCTTGTGAATTATACTTAATAAAAAATGAATAAATGTTAAATTTGATTTTTAATACTGATATTAAATATTCTTATTGTAATTACTTGTTATAAATTTAAATTTTATAACTTGGAAATTAAATTATTTTTGATATGGCATGATAATGCCTATTTTTGAAATTCTCCCAAATTATGGTTAGAAAGTATTGGAATAATTGCTTTCTCTGCAGGCTGTAGAACTAATTAGTAGTTTGAAATAAAATAGAAAAAATAAGATCATAATACAAAATAAAGAAACAAATATCTGCCTTCCATTCCAAAGGTAATCTTCTAAATCTCTGTCATTAATCCAGTTTATTCACTTAAGATATTCAGGATTATTCTTGCAAATCCTTTAAACTCAGTGGTAAACCACTTTCTAAGCAGCTTGTTAAAGACTGCAATTTGCAAAAAATACAAACAGACTGTTTGAATTCACTTCAAACATTAGTAAATAAGGATAAATAGGTAAAGCAAAATAAGATGCCCTTTTCCAATAACAGCTTGGCTAATTCCCAGATTGAATTACCCTAATGTACTGTGCTCAGTTTTCATCCATTTGAACCAAACAAGGAAAGCTATCTGTGGAAGTAAGAGACTTGGAAGCCTATTGGTTTTAATGCAGGAAAACTCAGTCAGCATGTTTAGTTCATTTTAAGGAAAATAAATTTGATCCCAGCCTAGTTGTTTCATAGAGTTCTTTTTTGCTGACCAAATAACTCATTGATTGTAAGTGTAATTATGTCTCATTCTGGACTTTATATAGTTAAAGCTCATTGCAATACATAATGTAAAATTACTGTCATTTTAGTATTCCAGTATGTGGCCTAAGATGCAGCTTAAGATGATTAACCATATTAACCATAAAAGAAGTATAACAATTTTGAACATTTTTCTATGTTAAAAAAATCAAGTTTAATAAAGCATAAATATAGTTGGGAGAATCTAGGCTAGCTCATTCGTAATAATACAGACTCAGTACTGATAGTCCTGGACTTAAACCCACAATTGGGACTGGAATTTCAGTTGCTAAATGATATAGTTATTAAGCGAATCAAATCACCAGACTATTTCTGTTGGATGTTAAGCGAATCACAGCGTTAAGCAAATCGGGGATCCCAGTTGACTTTGCTTTTCAGAAGCTGGCTGAAAAAGTCACAAATTGCAATCTCATGACTGCAAGACACTGCAACTGGGATAAATTCAAGTCAGTTGCTAAGTGTCCAAATTAATATTAAATGATCACAGTAGTGGTGTGATGGTCATAATTTCAAGGACAAGTCATAAGTCATTTTTCCTGAGGCTGTCAAAACTTTGAACTGTCTTTAAATGGTTCGTAAGTCAGTAGTTACCTATAATAGGTTTCTGTGTTTAGTCTGAAGTACCCGGACAATGTGATGTGAGCATATTGTTATTTGCCATTGTGTGGCTTTGTATTTGGGGTTTTATTCCTATAAGCCACCTGGAGTCACCATGAAGAAGTTCGTGGTAATAAAATTTCCTAAACAAATACCCAATTATAAATTTTCAAATAAATTTTCAACCTTAAATATTAACTTTTTCTTGATATTGCTTATTTTCTGTGTTTTTCAGTTTAGGCAAGAATATCTAGATAGCCTTTATAGATTCGCAAAATTCCAGTATAAATGTGGTAATTATACAGCAGCATCAGAATATCTATACTTGTTTAGAGTATTGGTAAGTATCTTTATATTATACTTTTAAATTGTTTTCCAACTTTCAACTAGATCTTCTAGGTAGTGGGTGCATAACATTGCACATGGACTGCACTTTAATTTAGGGAATATTTCATATGGAGATGTCTCTGTTTTTTGAGAGGATATTGTCATTTTATATATTACAGAGGTTTTTATTTCATTTTCTTATTTTTCTAAACACTCAAAAGTATATGTCATAACACCAGTAAAATCCAAATGTTTGTCTGCTACTTTAGCTTCTGAGAACCATAATAGCATATTAAGGTCTGCATGTTTAATTCTTAAGAGCAGTCTGGAAATGTTGTATTTCTGACTTGAATAGAAATACTACATTTGCTTTAAATGGAACAATTTTTATAGTTAACTAAAGTTTTAAATTTTAGGAAGCTTGGTGGCTATTTATAAATTTTCTTGTTATAATTTCTTGAAAAAAATGTATCTATGGTTGCTAAAAATCAATACTGACTTGATGGCTCATAATCAGTATAAGTTAATTACCAAATACATAAATCTGTGCATGTTTGCATTTGATTCTGAAAATGTTTCAGAGAACATAGAGTTAACGTATTAAAGCAGGTGAAATTTTTTTCCTGGGATTGTGTGATATCAGACAAAGATGGCATCATGTTGAGTTAAATCAGAAGCACTGCACAGCCTTGATAAGAAACAATGCAAATAAATGACAAATATCTGTTGTAGCTGCTTATTATATTTGTTCTTGAGGAATATCTCTGTAGATTGCTTGATACATTTTGTCCAGTGATTATAAATATGTGTAACAAAATTTGGTTTAAGTAACGTGGCAATCCCTGTGGTGATGTTCCTGCTTTCCTAGGGGAAATTATCTACTCCTAGCAATGTTCCCCCTCCCCTATCTCAGAAATGCCAACTTCCTGACTTACAAATAACTATGATTTTTAATCTCATGAAGAAAGTGTGTATTTAGAAATGAGAGTAATTGATTTATTGTTTTATTTCTGATATTTCTGGTTTTCATTTGTTTACTTGCTGAGTTTTTAATACAGTAAACTCTCAAGTTTATTGCAGTGCCAAATATACAGGTATGCCAAAACAGCATACCATTATAGATCTTGTAATCTTATAGTGGGAAAAATAGTATTATGTACATGCATTTAAATGTGGATGGCCAGATGGTTACCCTAATAGATGATTCCACTAAAGCAGTGATGGCTAACCTTTTCAGCTTGGTGTGTCGAAAATCGGGAAAAAGTGTAGCCTTCCTCGGGTCATGTGTCACTTCCAGAAATATCAATAATTTGGTTTATGACGGACTGGGCTGGGGTGATCACACAGGGCTGTGAAACTCGTCTCCCTGGTCTCAGGGCTTCAGGTGCAGGATGTGGGGATCGGAAGGGCACCTTACAGGGCTGTGAACCTCATGGATCTCCTTTCCTCCTGTAGCGTTCCTGAGGTAATGAAACTGACAAACCTCAGTTTATGGTGGTTAAAACTGGTTCTCTGCTGCAAAGATCTCGCGGCAGCGGTGACACCATGCCTCCATGCAACAAGCAGGGAGCAGGTATTGGAGCAGAGCACAGGCAGCCTCTAAATGTGCAGGTTTTCCCCACACCAACAGGCATGTCAGTCAAAGTGCCTCGGCGTGACACGCGTGTCATAGGTTAGCCATTCACTGCACTAAAGGATAGAAGGTTCTACTACTATAAAGTTTCTGAAGTGGATCTGTATCAATTTTTGAAATGTCGATGGATGCAATATTTAGTCTGTTGAAATGAAGAAAGAAGTAACTCTTTTTGTTCAAATATCAAAAGTTTATGAAAATTGCTGCTTGGATAGAGGTTTAAGCATTGTGTTAGTGCTTTTTCTTTTTACTATATTATTTCACATCAGTATCCCTTGATTTAATAATGTACTAGTAAACTCAGAGGTTTTATATGCATTTCCTTATTCCAAGACACAATGTTATTTAGAGCCTAATGTGAAAATTGCATGCTTTTTCAAAGTATTTTTTTAAATGTAAGAATTGATCCAAAACGACCAGAGATCAAAAGTATACTTTCTGAATGATGTGGCCTTAAACTTTGTTTTGTTGACTATTCAAAATGACAGGAAACATAAGTAGAATACTATAAGTGCCATTACATTACATCTTGGTTTAAAATTTATAATGATCCAATCAGTTAAACAGTTAGTGGCCTATTTTCCTGTCTAGATTTTCTTCATTCTGATTAGGAAATATTTTCAGTAGAGTTGAGGTTTTACTAGTTAAGCTTTAAACCCTTTTAAATTAGTGCGTGAAACCCCAAACTACACTGAAGTATTGTTAATGAAAAGATCATTATTGCTTGAATTGAAAACCCTGTGCAGAAGCTGTGGTTGCCAATTCTCCAGGCTTTCCTGTTGTTTTAATCTCCAGCTGAATCTCCTTGGAAATGCCTACTGCTGATTGTTTCCTTGAAAATCAAAACTGATTTGCTAAATGAAACACAGCCCATTTCCCCAAAATTGTGGAGCAAGTATGTCAATGGCATATTCTCTCTCTCTGCTGGTGCCAGCAAGTCTCTAATCAAAATGTTTGACCTAGAGAAATATTAAATTATTGCGGTTATTGTAATTGGATTCACTTATTTAAAACAGGTTCCATCAACAGATAGAAATGCTTTGAGCTCACTCTGGGGAAAGCTGGCATCTGGAATTCTGATGCAGGACTGGGATGCTGCCATGGAAGACCTTACAAGGTTGAAAGAGACAATTGATAATAGTGTGAGTTTGTTTTCGTTTGCTTCACCACATAATAAAGATGGGGGAAGATACCTACTGAATGTTGACATACCAGCACATGTTTTCCTCAGATTCATTTTTATGATTGCTTTTCAAAGTCTGTTTCAGAGAATACTTTCAAGATTTTATATGCCTGGAAAAATGAGCTCAGTTAGTTAATTATTGATGACCCAAACTTAGCTGAAAGAAGGTCTGAGTCACGCTTTCAGAATTTCAGGACTAGCTCAACTATCTAGTTATTAGGAGGTGCATAATAGTGCATAATAGCACTTTCTGTTCCCATATTGCTCTTGTACTTGGAACAATATTTGAATTTTTTTATTACTTGGAGAAGCATGCCAAAATACCATGTAAAGATAATAAACTGCTGTTCTAGGTGGAAATAGAAGGAAGATCATGCTGGGAAAGAGTTAATATTAACTACCATGTTTCTCAGAAATTAAGTCCAGGCCTTATTTCTTTTTGACTCCTGAAAAAATGGCCAAGCTGTCTTTTTGGGGGTGACTTAATTTCTCCCCCCATGTGCACCCTCGCCTAGAGCTCCCCGCGGGCAGTCACGCCTCACCACCAGCCGCTCCTAATGGACGGATCATGGAGCATGGAGGGCTCCCTACCCCCACCAAGCACCTTTGCTGCAGACCCGGGTATGGTGCTGGGTGCAAGCCAGGTCAGTGGGTGGGCTGCGGTGGTGTGGATGTCGGCCTCGGTGGGGCACTTTACATCGTGAGACCTTCAGCACCCGCTGCTGCTGCTTCCTCTGCAACTGTTGCTTTCCTTTCTGCCCGTGCCCCTGCCACATTTGGCATGCTGCACATTCCTCCCCCGGCAACGTTTCAGCCACTTCTTGGGTGGGGGAGCTACCTCTGTAGCTTCCATGGTTCCCGCTGCTGCTGCCGCTATTGTTGGAGATGGCGCTGGCGAGAGAGGCAAGGAGCAAGTAGAATGAGTAGGTGATACAGAATTAAGAATAGGAGGAGGATAAAATATATTTGTTATCTTTAACATATGATCTTATCCTTTCCCACTTTCAGAATAGATTATAAATTATAATATTTAATGGTTGCGTATCCTTTTTTAGATATATTAAGCAAAAATAATGACTCGTAAAAATTTCTCATAAAATTTCAGATCCTTTGACAAGTTATAAAATGTATTTTCCAAAGTCGGGGTAGAACATAACACTTCTTTAAAAATGGGACAATTTCCCTTTAAAAAAATAAAGTTAATATCTAGGAACATGGAATACAAAGTTATTTTAGTTTAAATCAAGGATGTGGGCTAATTTTGATTGATACTTCCAAATCTACATCTTTGAAGATGCCAGATGATTTAGTTTTCCTCACTGAGCTATCTTTTTAATTATTAATTGTAGGTATGTATGGTATGTGTTTTTATATGAATTCCGGGTTTTTCTTGTAATGAAATAATTGTAATTCACTAAAATTTTTGAATTGATTTCAGCACTGTAACAAAGCCCTCAGTAAATTTTTCTCTCCTTATTCCTGCTATACATTTTGCCTGATGATAGTATTAGCCATGGTATCTCTTTATACTTTGGCATTCTACTTATTTCATCCAAGCTGATCATCTGCATTGCAAACAACCCAGGCATTAGCATCAGAAATCTAATATTCTGTATCATCTTTGTTATACCTCACCAGTGATAGAATGCAGAAAGATGTTATTGATTTTTTCTTGGCACTGAGGATGCTGATACAATCTGTAACACATTTCTGGAAAATTTCTCAGTGTTCTTGACAAAACCCTCTTTTAAAAAAAACAAACCCTCCACAGAAACAAAGCAAAACAGCCTGAAATTAAGCACTTCTGGAAGCAAGACATGTGTTAAAGGTGAAAATGGATGCTATTTGTGTTCCAGGGCATCTCCCATTTCAAATGTTAATGTTTTTGCTGATGTGGGAGCTACTCAAAGGTAACACCATATAAAATCTATAATTTTATTACCAAATTTCAGAGAGCACAACTTAGAGCTACAAATGGAGTCATGTGAATATGGCTTGTTCACTCCTGCAACAAACTAATGGGAAAAGTGGCTCTTGCAGTGGCTACTTGGTAGTGGTTATTTAAAAAATTTGTATCTCTTATATATGACTCTGGGCATCTAACTGTAAAAACAAGATAAAAATGGAGTAAAACAAATCAACATTTTAAAAACATCAATAGCATAACATAGCCAAGTATATACCATATAAACCACTCACTCATACTTCAAGAATTCCAGTCTTTGTGGGAAACCCAAATTTTTAATGCCATGTGAAAGATCAGTAGGATTGGGGGAAGTCTAATCTCAAGGGAACTCTCTTGAGGAAGGACCCAGAACATGTCTTTCCTGCCAGATATAACAAGATAGGTAGACATGTGTTGGTTTTGTTATGTAATATAAAGTAGAGAAAGTCCTTACGATATGTGAGGGAAAAAGTCTTAACTGGTAGCAATGTTCTTAATTTACTTTTTTGTCACTTATAAAATGACACTTGTCAGTAGGAATAAGAATAGAATAGAATATTAAACAAGAGTTGGAAGGAACCTTGGAGAGACCTCCATCCCCCTGGGTTAGGCAGGAAACCCTATACCATTTCAGACAAATGGTTATCTAATCTCTTCTTCAAAAATTCAAAACTGATTTTTTCTGTCATAATTTGAAATGGAGTATTTGAAGTGGAGTAAGAAAGAAGCTAAAACTTTAATAGATCAGTGGGGAAAAAAAAGATGTTCTTTACTCCTTTGTCTTCTCTGCATCAATATGAAAGAATTGCCAGCTAGGCTTGTGGGACGAATCAAGCAAGGGCCTAGCTTGGAGTCATTGAGCATGATGTCTCCCCAAACCCATGAAGGCTTATCTGTTCATTCCCAGGGGAAGGCAAGCAGTCTG